>NC_141994.1:42457235-42826583 GCF_049901715.1 Pseudonaja textilis | reverse complement strand
ATATGCCGGCATTGCGACAAGCGGGGCCACATCGCCAAGGTTTGCCGTTTTAAAAGAAACTACAGCCCCCGGCGCCGAGACTGCAGCCCGGGGAGACGCGACAGCACCCCCCCGAGGAACCGAGACCGAAACCCCGAGAGCCGATGGAGCCGGGAAGCGAGGAACCGACGCTTTAACAAGGTCCGCCAACGCGAGGAAACACACCAGACGGTCATCATCGGCCATTCGTCCAACTGGGATGGCCGAAAGGTCCACGTGGAGGTGGCCATTGAAGACCGCCCCTGCAAGATGGAAGTGGACTCCGGGTCCTACCTATCCATGGTCGCATGGCGGGAAATCAAGCGTCTAGTGCCAACCATACAGCGGCGCGAGCTGGAAAGCCAGAAACTCATCCTCAAGGACTACCAGGGAAACCGCATCCCCGTGGTAGGAATCGGACATTTCAAAGTCACGTTCAAAGGGCGCACTTAAATACTACCCCTGACTGTCGTTGAGAAGGACCGCCCCAGCCTCCTGGGACTCCAATGGTTCACGCCATTGGGAATAGAGGTGACCGGCACCAACCACGTTGCCGAGGCAGACTGGGAGGAGCAGCTCGCGCGGGATTTCCAAGAGGTCTTCGACGGCAGCCTAGGCAAGTACCGAGGGGCCCCGATAACCTTCAGCCTAGACCCCACCATTGCCCCAATCCGCCTCAAGCCCCGGCGAGTACCCTTTGCGCTCAGGCCCAAGATCGATGAGCAATTAAATAAGCTCATCGAACAAGGGGTACTCGAACCAACGGACCATGCCACGAGTACCTTTACGGCAGGACTTTCTCCATCATCAAAGACCACAAACCGCTGCTCGGAATACTGGCGGGGGACAGGGCCACCCCGAACATCCTATCCCCGAGGATGATGAGGTGGTCCGAATTCCTCGCCGCCTACAATTACCGGCTGGACCATCGCGCCGGTAAGTCAATCCCGCACGCAGATGCATTGAGCCGCACGCCGCTGCCCACCCTGGACGCTGACCCAGCACCCACCATGTCCACCCTGAGCATAGAGACTTTACCCAACCTCCCCCTAACCGCATCAGACATTGCCCTGGCAACAAATAAAGACAAACGTCTGGCGCAGGTGCTAAGATGGGTGGAGAAAGGGTGGCCGAAAAAGGACGAGGATGAGCAATTCAGAGCCTTCCGGAACCACCAAACAGAACTCTTCACACAAAAGGGTTGTTTATTGTGGGGGGATAGAGTCATAATCCCGGAAAAACTGCAGAAAAGAGTCCTGGACATGCTGCACGAGGGGCACCCTGGCATCGTTAGGACAAAAGCCCTGGCCAGAAGTCACGCCTGGTGGCCAGGGATGGACAAAGAGATCGAAGCCTGGGTGGCACTGTGCAAGCAGTGCCAAGAATCCAGACCAAGCCCCCCCGCCGCCCCAGTCCTAGAATGGGAAACCCCCAGGGGGCCATGGTCCCGGATTCACATAGACTTCGCGGGACCCACCAGAGGATACACCTTCCTAGTGACTGTAGACGCTTACTCCAACTGGCTGGAGGTAAGCAACATGAGAACAACCACAACAGAAGCCGTCATCAAGGAGCTCAGCAAGCTATTCGCAACCCACGGCCTCCCAGATGTCATCGTATCGGACAACGGGCCCCAGTTCACCGCACTGCCCTTCGAAAGATTCCTAGCAGAATGGGGGATCCAGCACGCCTTGACAGCACCAGCTCACCCGGCGGTGAACGGAAGGGCGGAGAAAATGGACCAGTTCACGAAAAGGACAATCCAAAAAATCGAAACCGGGGAAATACAAGACAAAATCAACAGGATGCTACTCATACAACACATAACCCCGAACACAACAACGAACAAGAGCCCAGCGGAGCTGCTGATGGGAAGAAAGCTGCGATCACCACTCGACCGCCTGCACCCCACATACAACCCAGAGAAGCCCCCCGACTCCACTAGCAAGCACCGGGCGTTCGCACCGGGAGACGCAGTCTATGCGAAAAACCTCACAGGGGACCCACTCTGGATACCGGCAACGGATAACCCAGGTAACGGGTCCCCGCTCGTACCGACTACTAACAAAAGACGGGCGAGCATGGAAACGACACATCGACCAGTTAAGGTCGAGAACCACCGCGGGAAATACAACCGACACGCAAGCACCAGAAACAGAGGGGAACCGCCAAGACACCAACCAAGAGGGGAGGGAAAACCCCAAAGAACAAAACAGACAAACCCACCCAAAAAGGAACCAGCAGTACTCACTGACCGAAGCACCAGGGAGCGACCCACTCGAAGCCTCGCCCGGAAGGAGCAGCCAAGCCAGCTTGACCAGCCCGGGAAGCCCAAGCGGGAGCAGCCAAGCCAGCTCAACCAGCCCGGGAAGCCCGAGCGGGAGCAGCGAAGCCAGCAGCTCGACCAGCCCGGGTAGACCAGGAGGGAGCTACGGCGAAAGGCCCGACTCACCCTTCCAGGCGTTTCCATCAACAAGGCGGAGAGCGACAAGGATCCCAACCGAACCAGCCGGCGGCCAAGAAACAACTAATCTGCGCAGGTCCAGTCGGCAAGTACGGAGCCCCGCCTACTTACGGGACTACGTTACGTAGGACCAAACCAAGAGGGGAGGGGTGTTCTGTACGGACATTTACATTCTTGAAATCCGGCAACCTGGATTGGACGAGCGCGCAGACATCGGATTGGTCGAGTGCGCGGCACTGATTGGCCATTTGGAATTGACCGCGAGTGGCCGAGCCGATCGCGCGCGATTCAAACAGCTGTCATTGGCCGCGGCGCCCGGCACCAGATCCATATAAGCCGCGGCTTCACCCAGCCGCACTCACTTGTATTAAGCCTTAATAAATGAGCTGAACTCAAGTCACTGCCTCGCGTCTTTAGTTCGTATCGGCCGATATGACAACAGCCATGTCTGAGTTTAGGAGACAGTGCTTATCTCCGTTTCTTAGCTGAGGAACCCAGGGTGGTCCAAAGATCCTTCCATGGTCATCTAGCTAGCTTGACTATATGCCAAGGAACATTGGAACACTGTTACCTTCACACCAAAATGGTACCTATTTACACATTTGCATGTTTTCAAACTGGGCAGGAGCTGGGACCAATAATGGAAGAGTACCCAATTGAACACTATTTGTGTTTCCAATTGGGCTGTCAGCTTTCCAGCTGACAAGCTCAGTGTCTTTAACTGCTAAATTATTATGCCCCTCTTGTCATTATACTACTTCAATAAAATGCTTAATTTAACTATCAGTATCAATCAATGCTGTTTCTATATTTCTATTTAATTTCTATAGAGGCATGTTAAAGGGCTGCTTTAAATATGATCAGGGGAAAAAACTTAGAAACTGGGATTTATACTTCTATAATTACCCTAATAATTTTTTATGACAACCAACAATTTTTATTATAGCAACCAAATAAAAGTCTTTTCTTTTTTCTTCCCCATTGATGGATCCAATAGCCCTTGATAATTATTATCCTGTCTCTAACTTCCTCTTTTTAGGTAAGATGATAGAATTGGTGGTCTGGATTTCTATACTCTCTCCCTTTCTGTTTAACATCTATAGGAAATTCTGAATGAAGTCATCCATCAATCTGGGAATGTGATGTAAAAGAGCAAATGATCAGTGTAATGTTCCTGGTTACTTGATCCTGACAAAATAAAATAACATACAAAATAACATATAAAATAAAATAAGCTTCTAGAAAATGCTTTAAAGCTCATTGTTTGCCAGTTTACTTTGGTTTTCTCTTTTGTTAAGGTATCCAACTTCCATGAGTATATTAGACCAGCAGTTGCCAACCAGTGGCCCGCGGCCCACTGTTGGTCCGTGAGAAAATTTTGGTGGGCCGCAGAGAAATCTCATCCCCAGAGCACTCCTCCCAAAGCGATTAATCCAGGCTGCGCAGCAACACAAGGCTGTGCCTCCCACATGGCCTGCAGGAACCTTCCCTGCCCACTCACTCCTTACCCAGTAAACTTGTCTGCTAAATTGCTATTTTTCCTTTTTCCGACCATCATATGTTCTGCTATGCTGGGAGATTTAGATTAGCTAGGAAGAAGGAAATGGTTGGATTTCTTGTTTTCTAGCTAGTCTTTAGATCTTCAGCTCTACTTTTAAGTACAGCCAAACCTCCCTTAGGACTGAAGGTTTGCTTGCAAGCAAATTCAGTGCAGACTCACAGCAAGCAAATTTGAGAGACTGAGCTAGCCGATGGCAGATAGATAGATTACTGAATGATTCTGTGAGCAACTCAATCTGCCTGCCTGCTTTGCCTGATTTTGGGTAAAGTTGCTCTTTTTAAAATAAAAAAAATTGAATATTACCTACATGGTATGTTGTGAGTTAATTTTATGAGTTTGCTTGCAAGCAAATTTTATGTGACAGACTAAGCAAGCTGATGGCAGATAGATAGATATCTGAATAAATCTGTGATTCTGTGAGCAACTCAATCTGCCTACCTGCTTTGCCTGATTTTGGGTAAAAAGTTGCTCTTTTTTTATAAAAAAATCAATATTTATATACATATTTATAATATTTACATACAAGCCATGCCCAGCCAGTCACATGACCACCAAGCCACACCCACAAATTAGGCCACACCCACAGAACCAGTTAGTGATCCCTGGGATCTAAAATTATGAGTTTGGTGGTCCCTGAGATCCAAAAGGTGGGCAACCCCTGTATTAGACTCCTTTAGCTCCCTAAGACGTAGAAACTTTATTAGGGGTATTATTTTTAGTTTTTGACTGAGCAAGTATATTCCACTTTTGTCCTTTATATTTGAGGGTCAAGATAGTAGCTAATGCCCCTCTGGATATTACTTCCACTTCTTTCTTTTTTTTATCTGCAAGCCACTTGTTTTGTCCTCTGCACATTCGGATCACCAACTTAGCTGATAATGTATATGCGTTTCCCATATTAACTCTTACATATAAACATGGATCATTTCTTCTCTGTTCAAACATGCAGTTTACAAGTTTGATTTAGTTTTCTCAGACCATGCTTTGCTTTAGCTTTAGCTCTAGCTCAAATACAGATTTTTGCAATTTATACACCAGTTTCTCACCCTTCACTTTCCCACCTGTTCAAAATCTGATGGCTGGCATAGGTTGATATGTAGGTATCTAGACATTTTAAAGAATTTAAAATATTTTAAATATATAAAAAGCGTACTATGTTGATAAGGTGAAAGCAATAAAATTTAATTTTACTCATAAGTGATGTGCTGGTATCCAATCCATACATTAACATGCTAAGCAAAATGAACATCAGTGTACTTTGTTTTTTCATACCACATAGACTTTCATTTCGATTAAGCTAAACATCTGTTTTCCTTCTTATTCTATATATGTTTAATTAGAAAAAGATAATTAAGGACTATATTGTCAGTGAAGGAATATTTCGAATCTACTGTGGTTTGATATTACCCAAGCTAATCTACTACCATTTTAATTATGCCAGTCCACCCAAAGTGAATCAAGTCAAATGCTTAATTAAGATCGTAATTATGATAATGATCTCAATGAGTTTAGACATATATGCCAGAGGTTTACTTAGAGCTATTACTAAGGTAGTTTGGAAACTAGTTGGACTATGGTGTAGTATCATCTGTCACAATCTTTTCTTGCTGGAGAAACCTGGAGTAGACCTATGATTTCTCCAGCAACATAACCTCTGGAACAGATCTTTAGATTGTATACAATTGTACAATTTTACATAATATAGCCATTTAACTGAATGTGCAAATACTCAACAAGTCTGGATGTATTACGAGATATGGGCTACAGATCTATACAGAGTTTATTATGAAGTTCAAATAAAACACATTAAAAATAAAATAAGAATATACAAAATAATAAATTGTTAAAATTTGTGGTAGGATCTACAGGATCTAATTTTACAGGCAGTAAAACCGAATTTGTCTATGATCAAGGAAACTAAATCATACTGATCTGAAGGCAACAACTGTACATAACAAAATTAGAACTCCCCTGCCCCCCCGTGTTTTACCAAGTAAGTTATAAAAGGTGGGTCCTTAGGATCTTTATAGAGTGTAAAGAGAACAAGAGCTGTAATTTCAATAGCCCCTTAACCACAGAGACATGGTTAGCTCATAAGGAACTTTTTTATATTACCCTTCCAAAACTACTTTGCGGAGAATGTTGAAAAATATACTGGTGTAAGATTTCACAACTGCTATCCTTTAGGGTTCAGGGTTTGGTGATTGTTTTATTTCATTAAATTATATTTAATTATGTTATTTAATTTATTAAATAACAAATTTTATTAAATAAAATTTGAAATATGAACCTGATATTACCATTTCCTCATTCGAAAGAACATTAATTTAGCATGATATAATGCTCTTGTTGGGCAGTGTTGGATTACCAGGGTTCCAGGAGAACACATTTCCTGACATTTTGCCAGCAACTATAACTGGCATCTTCAGAGGCAAAGATGCCAGCCACATTGCCAATAAAATGGCAGACTCCCTTGGCAAGGGCCTATACGTGAGAAGATGTTCACTGAATGCTGCCATAGGCATCCTTATTACAGGTTGTCCTTGGTTTAACAGTAGTTCATTTAGTGACAGAATGAAGTTACAATAGCACTGAAAGAAGTGATTTACAACTGTTTTTCACACTTGCAGCATCTCCATGGACACGTGATCAAAATTCAGATGCTTGGCAAGTGACTCATATTTATGATGGTTGCAGTGTCCTGGGGCCATGTGAACACCTTTTGCAAACTGCTGACAATGGGAAAGTCAGATGCACTTAACAACTGTGTTACTAACTTAACCACTGCAGTGATTCACTTAACAACTGTGGCAGAGAGGTTGTAAAATAGGGCAAAAGTCATTTAACAAATGTCTCACTTAGCAACAGAAATGTTGGGTTCAATTGTAGTCCTAAGTCTACTCTCCCAGCCATTTTTTTCTAGCTTAAGAAAAGGAAGCTGTGGTACTGACAACCAGTGAAATATGGTGTAAAATCTATATTAAGGTGATACCTTTATTCGATTAATTATCATTAAAGATTTTAGTGTTTTCAAGAATTTTAAACAAACGAGAATAAACTAAAAAGCTGACCCCGACGTGATTCGAACACGCAGCCTTCTGATCTGGAGTCAGACGCGCTACCGTTGCGCCACGAGGTCTTGCGGAGTTGCACCAGGCAAAGCTGTACAACTGCCTGAATGTTACTTCTTCACGTTTCAAAGTAGTGGTTTACAAGCGCAGAGCGCACGAAAAAGAGAATCGTGGTCAGTCTCATAATTAGCCATGAATATCTTTTCTGTCATTCGGAATTTCCCCTGCAGGGCCAGGTGACCCACTGGCTTCGAAAAGCACACAGGGTGAACGACTATGGAAGTCTTCTCCCTACTTTTGGCTCGTAACTTTTGGCTCGGTATTTTATTTACCGTTCTGTTCCTTTCCTATTTGCTTGGTTTCTTGAATTCCAGCAGCCTTTCAGAAAACGGTCACATTTCTACGTGCCGTCCAGTTGCTTAGCAGGGTAGCAGACTTTTAACCTAAAACAGTGGCTCTTCCTTTCCCGAGAAGACCCCGTTCCCGCGCGGCTTCGACTGCTAATAATTGGTGAGTCTCTTGCTTTGTTTGCATCTAACTTGTTGTGGGGTTTCTAATTAAACATGCTTGGAAAATGTACACAAAATTGGGTCTGTTCAGATTACAGCACGACTTTTAAAAGCGATATGGGTGGAGGAAAAAAGATACGCTTTTATCCACTTCCTCGTTAGTATAGTGGTAAGTATCCCCGCCTGTCACGCGGGAGACCGGGGTTCGATTCCCCGACGGGGAGAATGGGTTTTTGTTTTTGCTTCGGTTTTATTTTTCTATCAATTTACGAGGTGATCAGCCCAGTGCATGATTTTAAATATTTTACCGCCAATTAAAAGTGAGGGGACAACTTAAATTCAGGTCAGTTTTTTTCACAGCCAGGGTTTACTAGTATTGCTTACACATTTTACGTAGTACAATTGTTTTTTTGTTTTTTTTCTCTGTTGTGCCCATGGTGCTGCAATTGTCACGTTAATCGAAATCTAGTTAACTCTTCTCAATTTAGTATTCTCCAGATGTGTTGGATTTCAATTCCCAGTAAAACATCCTGGCTGGGAAATTATGAGAGCTGAAGTCCACACTCCTTAAAGTTCCCAAAACCGAGAAACTCTGGTGTAATGGCAGAGTTCTTCACCGCTGTTTCCTTTACTGTCAATTGTTGATCTTAAAAGACAGAAGCTACTCACTTCTCTTTCTTGAGAAATCTCTTCATTGTCAGTTCTAAGGCCAGTTGCTGTATTTGTTACTAATTATATCTTTTCTACATTTGACCTTACTTTCATTTTTTTTCATTGTGTTTAGTGAGTTTATAAGAGCTTTCAGATCATTTCCTTTTTCAACTATCATATCACCAAGTAGAGCATTTTATTGATGTTTATTCCTGCAACTTCAACACAATGCTCATCTTCTGCCAATCTAGGTTTCTTCAATATCTTGTATATTTGACATATGCTTTGAATAAATAGAGAATATACAGCCGTGTCTCACACATTTGCTGATCTAGAGCATGTCTGTTTTATTATTTTCCATCCAGAATATAGCACCTTGTCCTATACAGATAGCCCTTGAATTATAATAGAAGTTATGACAGACATTCCCAAAAGCTAGTTATTATAGCCTTAAATAAGTTATGGTGTTGGAAGAAATATCCATCTGGTTCAGTTCCAACATGGGTGAAAGACACTGGAGACAAAATGGAGACTTGAGGCTGAAAAAGAGGGTCCATTTATTCATAAACAGAACCACATGTTTGTAGTTCTGTTGCAGCTGACCACATGGAGTTCAGAGTGGGGGGTATTTATACCTTCTCTTGGGCTTTGAACTTGAACTTCCTGTTCAAGAATGTATTCAAAAATATGTATCCTATTGGCTGTTGTCAGACTTCCATGGGGCCATGGGAATTTGAACTGCTGGGGGTGGTGCAACTGAGATGATGCAATGAAGGGGCATTGGGCAATTTCTATTGTGGCTGAGAACTAATCGTACCTTTATTGGATCTTGGGTGAGTGTATTTGCTTATGAATAGAGCTAGCTATCTCTTTATCCCTTAAGTGCTGACATCTGCTGAGGGCTATTAAGGAAGGTTGGGGCTGCTTTCCAAGAACATGTTTCTCCATTTCTCATCCAAGGAAATAGAATATTCTGCCTTGTTATTATTTCTCAAAATAGTTCATTCTTCTTGGAGAGGGGTGGGTGCTACCTTCCTATAGTGGCCTCTGTATTGCTCCTGTGTTTGTTAACCCTTCTGACCAACTACAGGGATGCTGCAGTGCCCCCTCCCCCCAACCATCTCCCTCTTCCATCCCACTAAGTGCCCAATGACTCTTGGCCTGTTCCCAACCCAGCCGCTCAGCCAGCTCCAGGACCCAGTAGCACCCTTATACGCAGGTTCCTTTTTAAAGGGCTTCCCTTTTTAAGGAGACTCCAGAACGTGGTTGCCATGAGGCAGCCTCTGTAGGAAAGCTGAGCAGCATATAACATTGCATAGACTAGGCATCTTTCTGCAAAACACAGGTAAGTTGAGCACTGTTGCTGGGCCATGGATGAGACTAAGGAGCAGGCAGAGGCCTTTAGGTCCCTGGTTGGCTTCAGTCATTCCAGCATTCGCCATCATCACATGATTGCAGTTCAAGTATTTGACAACTGACTCACAATTATGACAGTCACACCATCTGCTGGTTCCATGATCATTTCTAATTTCACTGTCAGCATCTGACGAGCAAAGTCAATGGGGACAGGACATAGCAAATGCAATCACATGACCACAGGATTTGACCATGCAGAATTCATGTAACAACAGCATCTGGAATGACAGCAACTACTGTCATAAGTTGACGCAGTCATGTGATATTGTGCTTTATGACCATGTTACTTACCAATAACCACTATCCAATAACCACAGTTAAGTGAGGACTACTCATATTTGAATCCTTTAATATTTCATTTTGTTGAGTTTTTCCATATTTATGCTTATAAAATTCCATGTCCCATTGTAATTTTGTTTTTGTAACTTCAGATGTTTTTTTTCCTGCCTGACAATTTAGCAACCAGACATTTCAAAGGTTTTATGTTGAGTGTCATTTCACCTTAGGATTCCATCATCCAGCACTGTATAAACAATCACTTCATATTGTCTATCCATATACTTTTCTCAGTATAATACAGAAATTGTTTGCCATTGCCTTCTTCCACTGTTGTTGTCACTAAAGTTATCATCTCAGCCCAGCACACTTTTATATATATCTTTCCTTGATACAGGTTTGTGCTTGCTGTACCTGGCTGCTTGTCTGACCCTGCTGGGAATGCATTCTTGTCATATATTCCAGGCATACTTCACTTATCTGTCTCAAGAAACCCAACATCACCATGATGAAGCACATAGCAGGACTTGGAATAATACAGTAAAATTATACAATAATGTATATATTGAAAGAGTAATGATAAAAAAAATATTGAATCCATGTATCAGTGCCATATGAAGAATATGTATCTGGCATGGAAATATGTATTTGTGAATCAGCTGTTAAAATTATTCATGGATCATCTACATTCACAAAACATGACACAAGAGAATTAACCTAAATTAGCTAACACTGTGTATTAAGTTTTCTCTCTGATCATGGGGAAAGAACCTGAAACATGTCAGTCACAGAGATATCTAAACTCATTTTGTTTTGTTTCCAGCAGTTGGGACAATTGAGCATATCTTTGAGAGTGTGTGTTTTGGTAAATCATTTATCTCTATAATAGTCATCTGTTTATAAAGGTGATTAATGGAAAATAGTGTTTGAAATCCCTATATGCACCGCATGTAGATTTGTTAAATGATCTTTCCCCTTCCTTTTTCTGTATAGAACAAACTATAAAAAACAACAAAATGCTGTGACAAATTAAACATTCAGTGTTACTATACTTAAAGCCACAAGGGGGAGCAAGTAACACACCTAAATAATTCTGTTCCATACAAACTTTCTAGCTACTTTTCTTGTTCAGGTTAAGTGAACTGGAGAGAAAAATATGATGCTGTTTAAAACAACGTAAGTGCTCGGCTCTCTCTTTCACGCACACAAATTTTATACATATAAAATTCCAGCACAATTGTTGTTTCAGTTCACCTGCCTGGTAGTCCAGTTGATCTGTTCATTAGTACTGTATAAACAGTGGGTTTTTCACCAATACAAGAATAAAGGTATAAGGCCATTCCAAATATTTCCTTCCTGCTTTTTCTTCCCAGAGAGAGTATTCTCAATGAAATGAACTATCTATAAGTACAATTGACTCTCCATAAGGGAGTTCCTTTAGAAATTGGCATTGTCACATCATGGTTAACTCTTGCCAATTCTCTTCTCAACACCTGGTAGCTTTTCTTTGGAGCAAAGGAAGCAGTTGTGTTTCTGGTATTCTGTGGAGAATTAATGGATAAGGAAAAAACCCAATAGACATTTGTTGTAAGCTGTTGGGAAAAAAAGTCAAAGGGGCTGAAGAGCTATTATATATACTTGCAATTTTTGATATTTTAATTGTACTGTTAATTCTAATTCTTTGATTTAAAAAAAACCTATGGAGAATACTTAGTGCAGACTAGAAGGAATCTGACTGTTTCTTCGACTTTTATATTTGATAAATTTCTATCATGTTATTAGCAATTCTTACATTCTTTGCCTTTTTGTATTCTATTAATTGACTTTTTTTTTTCTTTGAACAACTGAATGGTGACTGGAGCTGAGCATTTACTGACCAGATGAATGGAGTTTGCAGCAATATTTTCTCTTTGTGGCCAGAAAGAGAAATATCTGCAGCTACATAGGATCAAACTCACAGCCTCCTGATTGTGAGGTGAGAGCTTCATCCTGAGGCCACCATGCTGTTCCAATTAATGGCATTCAGTACAACATATCAAATAACAGAAATAATAAAGTTACTGGAAATAAGTAGCAGGCCAGAATCACTCACTAGTGAGATAGGTGGGACCTAAATGTAATAAATAAATACATTTACTAAAGATCAACAGTTTGCTTAAATCTAGCAATAAATGTGTAAAATTATTCAATTTTATCTAGTTTTGTATTCTTACTATACAACTACTTATTAACTTTTAATTTTAGAGTCTTCTATTCAAAGGAAATGCAACTTCATTTATCTTTGTACTTAAATTTTGTTGGTTTTGTTCTAATTTTCATATTGTGTGTAGTATAAATTAAAATTAATTAGATTAATAATATTGTCTGTTCCTCAGTTCAAGTTTACCTTGACTCATTAATCTGTCATCATCAAACATTTGATCTTATTCCCTCTCAGGAGGGAATTCTGCCTTTGTTTCTGATATGAACTTGAATGGTTTCAGATATTTATTTTGAAATGGCTACTTATAATTTTTTTTATAAAGGTCCAGATGCTGTCATCTTCTATTTGTAATCCTCCTCTATTTTTTCCCATTGCCTTTTGCAAGTTTTATTTTTACATCCAAAATTCATTATTAAAGAAACAAAGTGAAAGAGCTCGAAACTGCTGTTAACTAGGAGTTGTCCACCTAGAACACTTCTTGTTTCAGTCATGTTATTTGTGTGCTCATGTATGCAAATTATTCCTGCTCATCTTCTTAGGTGTTCTAAGCTCAAAGTGTTGTGCCAAAATAGTCAAGGCAACACAGTGAAGGCTGTTGCATTCTGAATGAAGAGATGGTTTTCCTCGGCAGGTTGCAGCAATCCAATCTTATGTTAATAAAGACAGGAGTGAAAGTTGACAGCCACCCATTCCATAAATGACCACAACTGGTGCATCAGTTAAATCTGAGCAAAGTTCCCATGGCTTAGTCTCCCCTGTTTGTTCACCAAACAAAGGCTGTGTTCCTAAGCTGTGGACTTGCTCCTTCAGAATGAATGCAATTCCATGCAGGGCCAGTTTAGGGACTATTGCTAAATCTGATAAACAGCAACTATTTATTTTAACTTGTTTCTTTCTATCCAATTCCATACCTACGATAGAAGCTAGTTAGCAACTTTCTTTTTTTTTTTTTTATAAATTTTATTGAATTTACAATTAAAAAATAACATAACAACATTACATATGCAACAGAGAGAAAAAAAGAAAGAAAGAAGAGAAAGAGAGAGGAAAAGAAAAAGAAAAAACGCTCGGTCTTGCGACCGAGAAAGGAGAAAAAGAAGTATAAAAGAGAAAAAAAACAAAGAGACGGAAGAAAAAAGAAAATACGTTAAAACCAAACAGATATTCTTTTTGACAGTCTGCAAGATCCAATTCTCCTACCTTACTTTAAATATACACATCTTATTACTATTTATGCTTAAATTACCCATTATTCCTTGAACAGTTTGTCTCTGATATAACCAATTATACCACGCATTCCAATTATTATCAAATGCTGAAGACTCTTTATTTTTAAGAGCTATGGTTAAATTGTCCATTTCTGCGCAGTCACATATTTTCTGAATGACCAATTGATCTGTAGGTAAACAGGATGATTTCCAGCACTGGGCAAATGCTAATCTGGCCGCAGGCTAGTTAGCAACTTTCATTGTAACTGTCAATTCAATGGGGAGATATATAGCTGGTTATTGTCGAGAAACCAATTATATTGGTGGATAGTGGTGGATATCTTCATCCAATGGTTTCAGGTAGATGTTAAACAACACGGGGAAAGGAACTGAGCTCTGTGGCAGCCCCTATAGAATGGGTTGATTGCTCATTCTCCATTATTATTGACTGCGCCTACCTGCTCAGCTCTGAAAACCATAGTTGATGATATCAAACATTCTGAAATAACTATGGTAACATGAGAAAGCTGCCCTTCCTTTATCTAGGTCCCAAAGACCATAAGATTGACAAATACATGCCTGAAACCTGACTAAAATGGACCTACAAAAATCTGCTTCGTTCAAGATTCTTTGCAGTTGCAATTTTTTCACCTTCTCACAAATCTTCTCCAAAAGGGAAATGTTGGAATGAAATGATCTAGCATATATTGGTAGAGAGGTGGTTTCTTCAGTAGGGGTTGTACTAATATCTTCAAGGAAGGAGGTACAGTTTTCTCTTCCCCCAAATGATAAATTTATCATTGCTTGAATCCAGTTGTCTCCTCCTGCAACATTTAAAAGTGCCAGGTGGGATGTGGACATAATCTGCAGGTGGCAGAACTGAATTAAATATAATATCGTGTATATATAATGAATATAATAATAGAAACTTGATATGCAGAGCCTAGGATGCTTTTCTGCAAACATCCCATGTGGACAGAGGGGAATGTGAAGGAGTATAGCAGCCTTTCCCAGAGTAATATCTTCCAGATGTGTTGGGACTGCAATGCCCAGGGCTGAATGCCATATTTACTGGAAATACTTGGAGCTGTAGTCCCAGTCCATCTGGAGAGACTCTCAGGCTGGGCAGACTGCTTTATAGCAAGAGAGACTTCTCTCATGTGTTCTGTAAGGTTGCCAACGTTTCTGTTAGTCCTGTTTGTACTACACCAAAGCAGGGCAGAGAAGTAGAGTGAAAATTTTCTTTATGATGGAGTTACAGTGCCAGGTAAAAGTTTAATAAATGGCACCAATTGCACATCAGACTGCTTTTAAAAGTATAGGAGAAAAATCGGTTGGAAATCTTAATTTCAAGTCATTAAAATTATCAGTTGAATGTGTGTGAAATTGAATGTGCATATGTGTATGTGTACATGTATATATATATGTACATGTGTGTATTATCTCTCCTCCACACTTTTGCTTCAATATAGAAGTGCCCTAATTAGGAGTAATAAAAGTTTTGAGGAAGGCAAAAATAGTTTTAAAAATATAAATAGGCATCTAGGAAGATGGAGAAGTAACCAGCAGGAAGGTGAAACCTGAGGAGTATTTTTAATTACCTTTTAATGTGATTTAGTCCAGAAAGTCAGAAAGTTTGATTAGGGGCTAATTAAGCATAAACATACATTATGTGTTAGGTGCAAAGACTGCATAAATCAAGTGTTCTTGGAGAATTACCTCAGGATGCAGTGAAAATTACTAGTTACTTTTTGTAGTTATTTTCAAATAGCACATTTTCCCAGCAGTCCTCCAAGGGAGAATATCAAAGCATGACATTGAAACAGCATCAGTCTCTCCATTCTCCTAAATCGTATTTCCCTTCCTTAATTGGCTCCTGCCTGCTTTAATAGCTTCATAAATTATGCAAGGGAATAATTAAATTGTACATCAGTTGAAGTTGCACTGAACTAGGAGGGATTTGCAAACATGATGGAAAAAAGAGCCACGAGAAGCTCTCCCAATGATATTTTCCAGGCATAATCAACCCAGCAAGATCATCATAAAACCGAGTGTCACAACTACAATGTTCTAGAAAAACGGCTGTGAAAAGATCCCCTCTGTGTTTTTGACATTAGTTATTTTCTTGTATATAGTCATGTGTTCTCTCAAGGGTGAGTAGAAGTTGATTTGTCCTTTTAAGGTGAGATATATTGTCAATCAATGGTCCTGAGGACACCATTTCTTTCTTCTTTTCTAAGTAGGCTTATGTTAGATCACAGAGATGATGACAGTGATATGATACTTGCTGCATATGTTCTTATGATTATGGGATAAAAGTTTCATATATAGAACTATGTTATATTTTACCTGATATTATAAAGGTCTGGGAATGATAGTATGGAGGAAAGAACTATGTTAGAAATAATTCTGCAAATGTACATGTTTTGTTTTAATGATTGTTAACCAAGTATATTTGCAAAAAAGTGTAAGGATAATATGATGCAATTTAAATGCATTTGTCTTTAGCTTCTCTTCCCATAATGGATTTGCTGCTTAGAGAGAAACCTAAGAATGGTGTCACCTTCATTAATGGATCTAACAGACTTAATGGCAGGCTGCAGTGGATAGTTATTGTTGAAATTTTCCTAAATGCTCCTGAATGTAGTATTGCTCCAGGGCATCATAACAATTTAAATTGTCAACCAGACTCAGCCACTTAGAATCAGGTCCAGACAAGTAGCATAAGCTGAGCTTTGCATAAGATGTACAATAAAAGATAACCAAAAAATTACAACATGCCACAGGATGAGAAAGAGGGTTTTGGTGGTTGAGGAGGGACGCAGAACAGACACAGACTCAATCATCATGGAACTGTTTTTATAAACCTTATTTGAATTCAAGGTAATTAGTCCAGTTTCACAATACAGATTGGAGATGTATTCCAGTTCAGTAAAGACATTTCAGCTCCACGTTCCTAAATTTATTGTTTAGAACAAACAATTAGCACAAACACAAACATGGTTTATTTAATCTATTATTTTATTTTGAATAAAACTTTATATCAAATCATTTCCTTTTCTCAGGGCTTTTTTCCTCAACAATATGAATTTTAATGTTTGAGTTTCCAGGCTAGTCTCTGAATTGCAGATGAATCATTTCAGAATTTATATTGATAAGTTTAGCTGTGCTAATGATGTATTTCAAAGTGCCCATGGGCTAAGATAGCAGGAACTGGGAGAGGGAGGGAAGAGGGGAGTGCTTTAACAATGAATGTTTGTATATAAAATTCAGCCTATGTTATTCTACCATTCTACACAATGCAGTAATTATATGTCAATAACTTACCGTATTGCAGTGACAATCGTTTCAACTTTCACTTCATTAAAGAACTTCTTAGCTATATGTTCCTTAAATTCAGCTATGCACGCCCAATTAAATGGGGATAACAACTGTGATGTGCCACCATATTAAATAATATTTGAAGCATTTAAGAAATGGATTTTAAATGAGATTTTTAACTACACACATATACATCAATTATTCTGACATAAATTTGTAAGAACAATTAGGTTTTTTTGTGTGTTCTTTAACATTCCAAAAAGCAAATAAAAATAAATTTCCTATAATTTTATGAAAAAAATCACAGTGCCACAAGAATGCAGACTGATGGGACACTTAGTTTTTTGATGTAGTTTGGTTGACTAGAAAAAGAAGGAAGAACCTATGACACCCAAGTTAATTGTTTTGTTTCCATCAAATATTTGTTATGTTCTTTCTCCATGAATCCAAGTGCTATTTAGTCTTTTCGGCAGAGCTTAAACAGCAAACACATTGGTGATCATCTCTCTGCATTATTGTTCACATGCTATATTATCTTGTTTGTTTTGTCCACAAGAGGGAGAAATAAGATTGGTTACATCCTGGGAAGCAGAAATAAAGCCAAGAACTTGCAATGTATTTTGGAGCAAGTTAGAGGTTGGTGAAAGGATTAACTCTTTGGTTCTCACCTATTGAAAGAAAAAGAGTCCCTAGGAAGACTTAAGCAGATGTATTACTTTCAAGAGTTCCTAAAAATGGAAGGCTTTTCCTAACCAGAACTCTGTTTTCTTAGGTGTAAGAGAAGCATTAATGTTATTTTTATTTTATTTATGAATTTATATGCCATTTCAATTGAGAGACATATACAACAGCTAGGGCTAAGCTAATACAACAGTAAAACTTATTTCCAGTGAAACTTAGTATATCACAAAAGAGTTAATTCACAACATGCAGGTCCCAACAATCTTCTTAGAACAGCCAAATTTTAACAAGTTTCCAAAAGTCTATGTACATGAGATCTTCTCTCATTCCTGGGGTTGAGCTGCTTTAGAGAACAGGAGCCTCCACAGATAATGCTACATTCTGAAAGACCCTTAAAAAGGCAGCTTTCTGATTTCTTCTCTTTCTTCAAAGTTTGAAAAGGTAGCTCATCCACATGTCTTTCATGGAGCGTAGCAGAGATGTCTGTGGATGACTCAACTGACAAATGATGAAACAAGAATTTCACTGTCATGACGCAATCTTTGCCTCTTTTGTAAATGTGTTTCTCTATGAAGGGCCTGAGCTTCTAGGGCAATATTCATTATGTCATTTTGACAAAAGAATTGTATCCTGGAGATGCATCTGGAGAAAAGTGCAGGCTCTATTTTCAACTGTTAAAGAATTAAAAAAATTTCCATGTTTATGTTTCAATTCTAATACATTGGGGAAGATGCACATGTAATACTGTAATGTAAGATATCTTTTCTTGAGGGCAGATGCAGCTATTTGATCAAAATTGTAGGAGACTTAATCCTTCAAGATATCTGTCTCAAAGAGTGTCAGCTTTCCCTACAAATCAGAGAAGAATGACAGGCAGCACCCAACGGTTAATTTAGAACTCCCTAATTTTGAGGAATGCTGCTTTGTTCAGAGAGCCAGCTTCACCTGGGAACTGTGCCTTAGCTCTTCCCCCCACCCCCCTGGATCTTTATTCAGCATTTGATCTCCTTCCTCCTTCATCAGAGGTAAACTTGACATTTAAGCCTGGCAAAAGCATCTGAAAAAGTTCATAATCCACCCAAATTAGCCAGATTCTTTGACAGAATGATTGCTGGTACTGAAGGCTGAGAACTACTGCTATAAATTCTTGCTTGCAGACTGCAATGGCCTGTGACTAAAGCTACTGTTTCTTACAGTAAGTTCTTTTAGTTGCTTTAATAACATTTTTTCTTTATCCCAGAGTTCTAGAGAGTTGAAAATTCATACTTTATTACTCATTGTTGCTCTGAGCTAAATGGACCAAAATATTCAAACAACAAGTCAAGCTCCTTGTTTATTGGTTTTACCTGACCACTACTTAAATCAATTAACCATAACAATTTACTCCTCACATAGCTACTGTATATCCTATACGCATGCAAGGTACTGATTATAACTGATTAGTTGCAGTTTTGTAATGCCTTGTGGCCAGATTTTTAACAATAATTGCCCTACTGCTTTTCCTCTGTACCAAAAAAGGACATTAAAGATTTAAAAATGGTGTCTTAAGACAAAGTTTGGGATCCTATCCTGCAGAATTTTAAAAGACCAGGTTTTTTGATTGTACAATACAATGGCATACCATAGTACATTAATGTATGTGAAGAAAAGTAATATCTGCTATACATTTTTAAAATAAGATTTCTCCATTTTCATCTGATTGGTATGGGAACAGCAGAATATTGTATATGTTAACTTAATGTTATAGTAGATGGTGTCTATGGACACTAATGAACTCCAAACATCTGCCGTAGACTCCTAGATTCCCTGTTTGACTTAAAATATATATTCTTAATAAAAATTAAAATCGAAAGCTAGCAAATTTGCACACAACTATAGGAGTGCCTGTGGGTTTCACAGAATCTATCTTGGGATCATAGGTAATATGCTGAAAGTCCATCACTGTGATTAGACTTAAGTAGAAAGAGATTGTCATTTCTCAGCTAATTGATTCATATATTGCAATAAGCCATAATTATTTAACCGTGATTTGTTGAAAATGTTGAGCCCCAAATCTGTAAAGCCTCTTACACAAAAGTAGGTTTTCTTCAGATTTGTATAGTTTTTAAGATTTGCATTCCTGCTTTAAAGAAGCCATATTTCCATTCAAGCATGTCCAATTCTCAGACACTACCTAGGAAAGTATCTGCAGTTCTGAAGGTCACCCAGCTGGTTTGTGCCTAAGGCAGGACTAGAACTCCCGGTCTCCTGGTTTCTAATCTGATGCCTTAATCACTGTAGGTTGATCAAGGGTAACTGATTCTCTTTCCTTCCTCCAACTTCTATGCTGAAATTAGTTTTTCAAAACTGATTTTGAACTTGTCTTAAGTTTAAAATTTCTATTCCTTAGTCCAATTTTTGGAAAACTCTACAACATTAAATTTAGTTTAAGCATGTATATGAATTCTTATTCAGACACTACCTAGGATTTCAAATATAGAAAGCTGTATTTGGAAGGCACTTTGGGAACACAATTCATAGTGGAAAGAAGCATTCAGTTTTTTGACTTGTACTATAATTCATTGTATCAGCTTGGTTTAGAGGTATTTAATAAGGAAAACGAAGTATTTTTAATAATAGATATTGCAGAAATTGCAAGAAAATGATCTGCTTTTTATTTTATTTCATAGATTCATAAACTATAAATACTACAACTTAGGGAGATTAATGTCCAACATCTTACCCAATGCATAAAACCACCTCATCAGCACCTCTAATAAATTACCTTCAGGCTTCTATTTAAACACTTCCGGTGAAGGAAGTCTATTCCTTCTTGAGTCAATATTTTCCATTGTTGAACAACTATTAGGCCATTTTTCCTGATATCCAAGCAAAGCATATTTCCTTATAATTTAAACTTTTTATTTCTTCTTCTGGTTGGTAGAAAAACTCTGAGTAGTTCTTCCCTTTTTTCTTTATACCACTCTTTCAAATACTTGAAGATGTCACCCTGCTGTCTTCTTTTCTCCAGTGCTTCCACTGTTACTCATGTTTTTCCTTCCAGGTACTTTATCATCTTAATTTCTTGCCTGTAGACATCTTCCAGATTGTCAATGTCTTATTTAAAATGCATTGCTCAAAATTGCCTTCAAGTTCTCCAACTCAGTTGTAGGGCTAGATATTTGTCTCTATTAACACTGCCTTATGTTTACTATTCTAC
This sequence comes from Pseudonaja textilis, assembly GCF_049901715.1. Lineage (NCBI taxonomy): Eukaryota > Metazoa > Chordata > Lepidosauria > Squamata > Elapidae > Pseudonaja > Pseudonaja textilis. Next base: position 42,806,005 of record NC_141994.1, on the reverse strand, counting down.
TGCTCAGATCTGTGTTGTTTGCATATGTGATTACTGTATAATACTTTTTCTAATCCAAATAATTTATAATTTGTATGGTAAAACATCTGGTATAAAGTTCTACTATGGGATAAGAACATATCAACTCTGCATCCACCCACTCAACTTGAATACTTTCCTTGAATCTTATAGGAAATTTTGGTGAATATTCATCAATAAACTGGTAAAAGGAAGGGAAAGGAAGGAAAGAGAAAGAAAGAATGGCATAATTTATTTTTAATAAACTCAGCATGGCTGAACAAGCGATGGATTTATTTTTAAATGCTCACAAATTAGCTGCATAATAAACTGTTCTCTTTAGTTTGTGGTTAACCTTTTCCCCACCTCTCTGAAGATAAGAAGGACATTTAATCTTAACCTCCATGTTTCACAGAAAGGAGCTTCAAGATAAATTTCTTATCCATACATTTCTTTAAGACTCTCAGATGATCTCATATTTGCTAGGTTGCTAGGGCTTCTTAACCATATCTTTACTTACTTTAAGTTGTCACTATCTTCAGTTGTTTTGCTTAGATATAGATGAACTTAGTTTCCCTTTTGGAAAAAAAGAGTGAATAAAAGTAAAAATCAAGAGCTCTTCCATCTCCTAGTCCATTTCCAGATTCCTTTCCCCTGTATTGTACTTTGCAGAATGTGGAGGGTCTTAGCATGCATTCTCTGTCTCATTGTCTCCCAAAATACTTTAGGTCAGTACATTTTTCTGGGAATAAGTGATCTTGCAGATAACCAAGCCCCAAGTCTTTACAGATGATTACTTAACCCCTCAATTACATGCAGAAACAAACTAGCAGCTAATACAAATCCTGCAGTACAAGTATTATATGGGCATATTGAAACGCTCTTCTCAGTGAATTGGTCAGTGCATTTTGCATCTGTTTGGAAAATTTTAAAGGGTAGTTTCAAATAGACTAACTTGTAGTAGTACAGGAGGAAGATGACGATAATGATGATGACATGTTTTACTACTACCAATGCCTCATATTTCAGGAATGGCAGTAAGTGACACAACAGCTGAAGCAGGGCAAAGTCTCTCCTGATTACAGATTTCAACTGCTGAGAACCTGGAGAATCCTCATTTTATTGATAGAATACTTTTGTGGTGGCACAACACCACCTGAAGTTAATGTTTAAATTGTCCTGGTCTTAGTTTCTGAATTAACAGCCTCTCTGTCTTGTTTGAGATATGTTGCAGTCTGTTACTTCCCACCCAACCTCTTGGTTTAAATTTCTGTTGCATCTCACATTCATTTTTGAATGGAGATGCACAACTAGGCATCAGATAACAGATAATCAGAGTTGGAAGGGACCTTATAGGTCATCGGGAGACCCTACACCATTTCTGACAAGTGGCAGTCCAATCTCTTCTTGAAGGTCTCAAGTGATGGCACTCCCACAACTTTCAAGGGCAAGCTGTTCCATTGGTTGATTGTTCTCACTGACAGAAAGTTTTTCCTTGTTTCCAGGTTGAATCTCTCCTTGTTCAGTTTCCATCCATTATTCCTTGCCTGGCCTACAGGAGCTTTAGAAAATAGCTTGACACCTTCCTCCCTGTGGCAGCCCCTCAAATATTGGAAGACTGCTATCATGTCTCCCCTGGTCCTTCTCTTCATTAGACTACAGCCCAGTTCCTGTAACTGTTCTTCATATGCCTTAATCTCCAGTCCCCTAATCATCATGGTTGCTCTTCTCTGCACTTTTTTTAGAGTCTCAATGTCGTTTTTATAATGTGGTGACCAAAACTGGATGCAGTACTCTAGGTGTGGTCTTACTAAAGCTTTATAGAGTGGTATTAGTACCTCACTTGATCTTGATTGCATCCCTCTGTTAATGCAATTTAGGATTGCATTAGCTTTTTGGGCTGCTGCTGTACACTGCTGGCTCATATTTAGCTAGTTGTCCACTAAGACTCCAAGATCCCTCTCACAGTTACTGCTATTGAGCCTGGTTTCACCCAGTCTATATGGGTACTTTTGGTTTTTCTTGCCTAAGTGTAGGACTTTACTTTTCTCTACATTGAATTTCATTTTGTTAGATACGGTCCAGTATTCTAGTCTGTCAAGATCCATCTGGATCTTGAGCCTATATTCTTGGCTATCTTAGCTATTCCTGCCAGCTTAGAGTCATCTGCAAATTTGGTAAGTTCCCCTTCTATTCCCCCATCTAAGTCATTAATGAAGATATTGAAGAGTACAGGGCCTAAGACGGAACCTTGTGGCACCCTACTGCTTACTTCCCTCCATGTAGACTTAGACCCATTAAGGACTACTCGTTGAGTATGGTATGTGAGCCAGTTGTGAGTCCATCTAGTGGTGGTGCTATCTATTCCACTTTTTTCTAGCTTACTAAGAAGTAGGTTGTGGTCTACTTTATCGAATGCCTTGCTGAAATCTAAATATATTATGTCCACAGTATTTTGCTGGTCTACTAATTTAGTCACTGTGTTGAAGAAAGAAATAAGATTGGTTTGGCATGATCTGTTTTTAACAAACCCGTGCTGACTGCTAGTTATTACTTTACTTGTTTCTAGATGTTGGCAGATCTGTTTTTTTTATTATCTTTTCCAGTATCTTCCCCAGTATTGATGTTAGGCTGATTGGTCTATAGTTTCCTGGGTCTGTTTTTTTTCCTTTTTTGAAGTGGGAACCACATCAGTTATTTTCCAGTCCTCTGGTAGTTCCCCGGTGCTCCAGGATTAACGAAAGATATGGTGCAGTGGTTCTGAGATGATCTCTGCCAGCTCTTTTAAAACTCTGGGATGTAATCCATCAGGCCCCGGTGATTTGTTTTCATCAAGATCAGACAGGTGTTCTCTTACTATTTTTTTGTTTATTTTAACTTTTATTTCTGGTCTGTCTTTTACAGTTATGTTTTTGGTGGGTTGAGCTATAGTTTCTTTTTGCATGAAGACAGATGCAAAGAATGAGTTAAGCAGTTCTGCTTTCTCTCTGTTGCCTGTTACTTCCTTGCCGTCTTCTCTCTTAAGTGGACTGACTGTTTCCTTGATTTTTTTCTTGTTATTGATATGTTGGAAGAAACTTTTTTTTTAAATTATCTTTGACTTTTGTTGCAAGTCTTTGTTTGTTCTGAGCCCTTGCTTTTCTGACTTTGTCTTTGCAGATTCTGGCTATCTGCTGATATTCTGTCTTAGTTGTATGTCCTTCTTTCCATTTTTTGTACTTGTCCTTTTTTTCTTTTAATTTTCCAGAGAGATCTTTGTGTAGCTATGCTGGTTTCTTCTTGGATTTCTTGTTTTTCTTTCTCAGTGGTATTGTGCTATTCTGGGCTTCCATGATCCTACTTTTCAAAGTTTCCCAAGATTCTTGAGTTGTTTTCCCTTTTAGGATTTTCATCCATGGAATCTTTCCCAAGTTATCTCTGAATTTATTAAAATCAGCTCTTTTAAAATCCAAGACTGGTGTCATTATGTTCTATTGCTTGTGTTTGTGTTATGTTGAATTCTAGTATGACATGGTCACTCTCACCCAAGGTTCCTGCAGTTTCAACTCCCTCTATAATTTCTTCTCTGTTTGTAAGAATTAAGTCCAGTACGGCTGTCCCTCTAGTTTCACTGATGAGACCATGCCCTAAATTGTGAAATAAGCTCAGTTCTTAAACTATTCTGGCAGCTTCATGTAGTTACTAAATAAATTGGAAAAGTGAATTGAGCCCTAAGATTCAAATTCTGATTCCTTATAACTTTGACTGGGACACAGGAAGAGGCACAGTCACCACAAAAATTCCAATTCTCTTGAATAATCCACAGATACTATAAATCAATGTATCAAGGCTGCTGAGAAATCTAGCATATACATTCCTTCCATCAGTTATTGATAAGGACTAACAGTTTTAACCTTTGTCTAGGCCATAAGACTGACTCGAAAGGATCAAGATAACCCATTTTTCTAGAGCCTTTTGAAGCTACAGCAGCTGCAGATAACATTATATATTTTATTGATATCTTAGCCTAACTATAACAAGGTTAAAATATTAAACTGGGAGACCCAGATTCCAGTCTTCATTTAACCAAAGAACTCATTAAGTGACAAATTTAACTACTGCATTGTGATATCACTTCTTGACATTTCATCCCAAATTAAATTTCTTCAAAAAGGTTCTTGATGGGATAACATTAGCTTGGAATTATGCATGGATTTTGAGCCACCTCTTTCATTTCAATCATCTTTAAAGCCACATCTGGAAAAAGATCAGCCAGCATACAGTGTAAATTGCTGTGAAAAAAATTGATGCCACTATGTGGCAGGCTTCCTCACAGATTTTTTTTTATTATTTTCAAGAAGTTCAATAATGATGGAGCTATAGATGCTCATCTGAAGAAATCTTTTTTTCAGCAGTATTTGATTCCCTCTTTACTGTCTTATCTGATTGAACCGATAGACATTATAGGAAAGCTTTTTTATGCTTGCCTATGACTGCAGTTGCAGTCCATCTAAAATCAAATCAGTGAAATGGCACATTCTTTCGGAAGGCTAAATACAACAAATAATGAAAAGGTAATGTTAAACTGCCTCAAATACGTTATTAATGATGATTGGGTTTTTAATGATGAATTATTTCATGTTTTTACATGAAGAAAAATCCTTTGAGGAAATCTAAGAATACAGCACTTTTGAAAAGCATGTACTGCATATGTTTAATGCAGCAGTAAATCTATCCCATAATTTATCAGAAATGTGATTGCATGTTGAAAATAAAAATGCAATCTTAGGTTTTCAATCGAACAATCATTTACATTTCTTCCCTTGATCTTTTCGTTTCTGAAAAGACCATTATTGTTAGCTTGTGATAGAACTCTCTGTACTTCTCTATGGCAATTAGTAATCCAGGAAGCAATATAATTATTGAATGAAAAAATAGCAACTGGGAAAGTTCTATAGTACTTATTTCATTTCTAACTGTGTATATATATATATATATACTCCTGGTGCATACAATGTTGCAAATTGTTTATTGAAGTATGGTGTGAATAAGTACTGATTTTCCACAATCATAAGGTAAACCTGACAAAAACAGAAGAAAGTGATCTTTTAATGACCGGAAGGCCCATTCAATATATTTTGGACAGCAAAGGCCATAGCAGGCCTGGTGATCATGCAAGGGGATGAGATTATGCCATATGTGAGAAGTTCAGGCTTTTCTTGGTATTTTTCCAATTTAAGATTATAACATTGAGAATACTTCCCACCCCTGTTAAAAGTGAACGATTACTTCATGGCACATAATGATCAGTGTTAAGTCATATTCTATCATTTGGGGTGTTTTATGTAATTTTCATCTTATATTTGTATACAGCTTTCCTGCCGATGAGAAGAAATGTGAGGAAATGTATTGGCTGCCCATCTTACTATAGGGTCATTCTGGGTGGCTTACAATTATAAAAATCTATCTATCTATCTATCTATCTATCTATCTATCCATCCATCCATCCAATATAAATAAGTTAAAACCAACCATTAAAAACCAATAGGGTAGGCAGGGGCAGGGTGGATAGGAATCACAAAGAAAAACTTTCCTGTCTTTCTTTCTTTCTTTCTTTCTTTCTTTCTTTCTTTCTTTCTTTCTTTCTTTCTTTCTTTCTTTCCTTCCTTCCTTCCTTCCTTCCTTCCTTCCTTCCTTCCTTCCTTCCTTCCTTCTTTCTTTCTTTCTTTCTTTCTTTCTTTCTTTCTTTCTTTCTTTCTTTCTTTCTTCCCTATAATTCAGGGTGGCTTACAATTTGTAAAACCAGTAGAAAAAATAATTTAAATAGTGAAACATCAAAACTACACAGATTAAGATTTTAAAACTATACTGAAACCAGAACTAAGAGATGAATGGGACAGAGATGATGTCTTCTTACTCCATCAGGTAACCATCAGTGCTGCCCTCAGGGCCCAGACCAACCAGAAAAGGCAAGTTTTAATATCTTTCTGGAAGGCCAAAAGGGTTGGAGCCGTACTGAGCTCTTGTAGACTGTTCCACTATAATTTAAATTACATAAATGTAGCATATCAAAGCTAGCTTGGGACATGTGACTCTACACTGTAGGCATTTTGTCTTAGTATGCCAATGAATAGTTTCCCCTTGGCATTATTTGGCTGGAGCATACAGCTGGATTAGAAGTTTGATCATTTTCCAAACCTAAAGGAGTCCAGTATATGCCTCTTTATATTCTGTAGCTTTAATAGTGAAATGGCTTTGAAGACCGTTTAAGAATGCAATACACAAGAGCTCAGTATTTGGCCCAGAAATGTAATTTTATCAGGAAGATATAAAACAATAACAATTATTACATTGTTAAAGATGAGTTAAAATGGCAAGGGGAAAAAAACAAAGGAAAAATGATGTTGCAGTGCTGTTGGATTGGTACAAATTGCTTTAGTGTCTTAAGAAAGAAAGTGGAAGGGGAATTGAAGTTAAAACTGAAATGCTGGTGAGACAGTGAAAGGATGAAAAGACATACAGTTAAACTGAAAGGTTTGCAGCAGCATGCCAGATTGCAGCATGCCAGGTACCTGGTGGGTATACATGATGAATTGGCCTTCACAGTGCAGGTTAGAGGCTGCCATATTTAAATTTCAGAAAAGTCTTTCAACATTAACTTGCTTGCACATCTGCTATATTTTGTTTCATCACTGAGGCTTTTAGAGAATGAGGGAATGTTGTGGAGTTCATAACAGGTTTTTGAAGTGCAGTTGAGCCTTGGTCACCATCATTTCATTTGAACCAAGCCACTTCTGCACACAGGAGTTGATCTAGTCTCAGATTGGTACCATGACCTTGTGTCACAATGCCACCTGCTTTTTGAAAGCTGGGCTAATTAACTTCTGGTTCAGATGATGATGCTCTGGTGAAAATGCGGCCAAGATAGTTTGAGCAGAAGAGTATCCCTGATGCTTTCTCCCTGTACTATGGCTGTTCTTTTTTCCCCTTCCCCTTTTATTATGAAAAAAATGTAAGAATGAATGGGAAGTATGGTCCTTCCCATATTTGGTTAGACCAGGTTGCCCTGATAGGAAAAAAAAAACACACTTAATCTCTCCTCTGGTACAGCTGGCAAAGCAAGACTTAGAGGTTAATACATCTCTCTAATATGCAAGCAACCCACGTTTGAATTCCACAAGGGCATGGCTACCTGATGAGAGCTAAATAGCTTGAAATAGCTTGATACTAAGGTAAAGGTAAAAGTTTCCCTTGCACATATGTGCTAATCGTTTCTGGCTCTAGGTGGCAGTGCTCATCTCAGTTTCATCCAGCACTGTCCAAAGAAATCTCTATGGTCATGTGGCCGGCATGACTAAATGCTGAGGGCACATGGAACGCTGTTACCTTCGCATCAAAGAGGTCCCTATTTTTCTACTTTCATTTTTACATGCTTTCGAACTGCTAGGTTGGCAGAAGCTGGGACAAGTAATGGGAGCTCACTCCATTACATGGCGCTAGGAATTCAAACTGCCAAACTGCCAACCTTTCTGATCAACAACTCATAGACACTGAGTCACCGTATCCCCTAGATCTATACTAGTCCCCCTTTATTTTCTTGTCAGTAAATATAAATTTAACATGTAAGAATGAGGATGAGGGAGCAGCATGATGCTAGTTTTTACCCTTTGCCATTGGCTAGTTGGAGTGAAGATGGATCCGCTTTTAATGAGAATGGCAACAGTGATGGCACTTGAAAGAAAACGTGAGATATCTTGGGGAGGTTGGAAGATAAAATCAAATGCTATGCTCAATGTTAGTACTGATAAGTAGGAATTAGCAGAATTTAGATTAAGTTTCTGGGAAACCAGTCCACTAGTTTTGTTCTTCTAGCTAAAAGCTAAACCCAAACTAAATCTGAGCAAGCGTTTGAGGGACTCCAACATTTCACAAAACACTGTTGTTATGGAATACCATGAAAAGTAGTCTTTGAATTGTTCCAGGACTCCAACAGAAAGTCACAGTGCCCCTTCTATAAGAAGATGCAAGCCTAATTTGTTCAAAATATCACACAATATTCTAATTGCTATTTTCAATGTGGTAAAGAAACATGTGCCAGATCTGTCTGCCAAACAGCTTCTTAGATCCCCATTTCTCAGTGCCTCAAAGAAAAAGTCAAGATATATTTCTGAACAGTGATCTCTGTAGGAGATAATTATGCAGGAAGAAACAGATCCTTTATGTTCACCAGCATTGCTTCAGATAAAGTGCAGAGATTTATAACATTTGAAAAACTGCTGTTTAATCTTTCTTGCTTCTCTGTGTAATAAAGATTAACAGTTCCTAAGCAGCAGAATGCCATCATCGTTTGCTGTAATGTTTTCTTCTAAACCCACTTATGTGCAGAAACAAAGGTTTAAATGTAATGTTGCTGTCAAAAGCTAGCCAATGTCCCTTGAAGCTAGGATGAACAAAAGGACCAAGGTCTGTAGAAATGCTAGTCTTTTGATCTCTAAAAGCCACTCTCACTGACAAGCAGCTGTGCTTCTATAGATCCAGTTGCTCATCCACTTCCTAACCTGTTTTTCATGGCTACTAGCCAAGATTGTCATTGTCCTTTTTGTAAGACAACGCCATAGGGAAGCATCATTATCCTTTGGGAATGAAAGAATTACTATCAAAATGGTAGTGAGGCAAGGCTGCTGAAAAAGCATTTTAAATTAGCTTAAAGTGTATCCCATGAAGTTAAACCTAGTACCAATCTGAAATCCTGTTTATATTTAGTGTTATATTTTGAGATGCAGGTGTTTATCATGGCAGTTCTAAAGTGCTGCAATGAAGGACCAAATAGGCAGCCAGCTGTAGTTTTTGTATGTCTGTGTAGCTGAGTGCATACAGATATATTCACACACATAAGTAACAAGATTTTTATTAAAAAAATACAGACAAGAGCAAATTATAGCAGAAATCTACTTGTTTCAATTTTGTTAATGACAAGGAAAATCTGCCCATTGTTATTGTGAGTGATGTAACTAGGATGTAAAATTGAATGAGCATTCGGCTATTTTCTCTATACAAATCCTACTGGTATTGAAAACAAAATAAAATAGCATCATGCAGCATATTTTCCCATTTCTCAAACAAAAAATTCATGTTGCAAATACATGGACTTATAATGTTTCAAATGTTAATGTCCAGTCCACCCAGCCATTCAAGGACAGTGTGGTCTATGTTGAAAAAAATCAGACGTTGGGCCAGTGTAAGCTCTTGACATTTGGACACAATGTGATGGATATTTTGTCAAGGAGCACCACAGTCACACTGAGGGAAAGAGACAAGACCCTACTTAAACAATGAGTCCTGGCAGACAACATGCTGGGTAAGGATCCTGTGCAGAGTTGACCAATGCTGGCGAGGAAAGTCAAAACCTGGCATCTTTTGTGTAGGGTCAACTATGGAACTCCCTGTATCTGGATGTTCAGCAGCCCATTTGGCTTTCCACCTGTGTGTTGATGTCAAAGTTGTTAGACAGCTGTTGAGCAAGTGCCAGAGAGGGCTTCCTGGATTTAAACCTGCTAATTGATAGATGAGGAAGATCAGCGTGCAAAGGAAGAAGTGGGTTTCTCATAATTTTGTTGTACTCCTTCACTAAGGCTTCCTGCCTTCATAGAGCTGGTGGTGCAATGTGGCTCAAGATGGGGAGCCAGCAAGTAGGAGTAGATTTTATGCAACCACTTATGATCCTCATTGTATCATTTAGTCTAGCATCAATATTGCTAGTGTGGCAGTTATTAAGCCAAACAGAGATGCAATATTCAGCTGTGAACTAGACCAACCCTAGTGCTGATATCTGAAAGTAGAGGCTGAGGCTCCCTAACTTGATCCTCTTAGTTTCTGTAGTAAGTTGTTCCTGGTATTGATTTTAGCGGACATGTTCTCTAGGTGTTTCTTACAGGAGAGAGTTCGATCCAAAATTACTTTGAGATATTTGGGGTGAGGATCATAAGGGTGTAGGTTGTTATTCAGGTAGGCCTTTAGGGTGGCATTGGTGAGTTCGTTGTTGAGATGGAAACAGGTGGTACCATTTTTCTGACATTGGGTATGAGTCTCCAGTCAGTAAAGACTTTTCCCAGGGACTCTTCCAGTACTTCCAAGTTTTTATCTTACGCTGCTAGGACCAGGTCATCTGCATATCCAAATTTATGCCCCCTTGTAGCTGGCATATCAGAGACACAAAGATTGAACAGTGTGGATGCCTGCACAGAACCTTGTGGAAGGCAGTTGTTGATTCTTCTTAACTTGCTAACATGGTCCCTCATAATGATCTGAAAGGATCTATCACTGAGCATGTTGTTTATTAGGAGATAGAGGATTTTATAGGGCATGATGTGACTCAGTTTGTAAAGCAGAACCTTCTTCCACACGGTATCGTATGGCACAGTAAGGTTGATGAACACAGCTGTGGTTTTTAAGCCTTGCTGGAAACCAGCCTCGATATGTCCTGTAAGGCTCAGCACCTGATCAACGCAAGTGGGATTATGATGAAAGCTAGCTTGTTCCACAGGAAGAAATGTATCTATTGTGGGTCCAATTCTGTTTATAAGTTTTCCAGAAATTTGTAACAGGAACTCAGAAGAGCAACGAGATGGTAGTTTTCTACTCTGTCCTGTGGTTTGCCAGGTTTCAGAAGTGATATTACTTTGGCTTTTTGGAATTCCAGTGGGAGGTGTCCGCTAGAAGGCATGTTTGAGCAGAATTTGCTGAGCCAATTCCTTGTTAATCTCCCAGAATGAATTAGAAATTCAAGGTGAATTCCATCAAAACCTGGTGCTTTGCTGGACTTCAGATTATTGATGGCTGTGTCAATTTTATCTACAGAGAAAGGGTGGGTGAATTCAGAGTGTGATGGAGCTGACCATCAAAAGACTGAGAGTGCTTTCTTAATGATAGTAGACTGCTCCTTGGGGCTTTAGAGAGGGAGACAACTTGGGAGGCTACTTGGTCGGCAGTTACATTGGGTGTTTGTCGAGCAGGTTGTCTGGCAACTCCCAGTTTCCTTAGTAGGCTCCAGGCTTTTCTGCTGGATTTGCTGAAATTTAATGGGTTGTGAGTTGTTCCCATGTCTTGAGATGAGCTGCATCTAGGCTGTGTAAGAGATCGTCGGCAATCTCTGGGTTGCCACTGTGTAGAAAAGCCTTGTAGAGGTCTTCAGTCCCTTTGCTCCATCCAGGAATATAATCTTTTCTGAATCCTCAAGGGATGTATCTTTTAGCTGAAGCAAGTATAGCCCTCACAAATCAATGTTGACTTGGTGGGATCCATTGCATGATACTGTCAAGGCTTTTGGCAAATTATGGCCATTTGGCTTTATGAAAATTCCATCTGGATCTAGGTGTGGAGCAAATTAGGGGAATATGAAATCCGATTTCAAGCAAAACAGGATGATGGTGATCATGAGGAAATTTGTCCAGAACTTTTCTGGCTATTGGCCTTCTGAAACAAAACACAAATCAGGGTTAGTTACACATTTCCAGGAAGCAGATTGGAAAGTGCTCTTGTCTTTAGCATCAAAAATCAAGTGGACTGGAAATGTGTGACAAGGGCACTTTCCAAAAACTCATAATCTTATATCTCAATAAACATAAAATTCACTCCTGAATCTCTTATTTAGGACAATCAATAATTGAATATTTAAATTAATAAGAATGAATGCTTTCATATCCATTTCCAAATTAAGGCTCATATAATGGTATGTCAGTTATTAGTTATTAGAAAAAGAATTTTAGAAAACTAGTCCTTAATGATATAATACTTAGCTTTATCATAACCAAAGGATAAAAAGGCACTAGAAGAAAATTGAAATATATAATTTAGAATGGGATATTTTCATCCAGAGATAATTAAGCCATTTGTATATGTGTGTGTTTTATAAAATTGTACATGAAAAGCAGAAGCGGAGGTATGACCAGTTCAAGGATTTTTCATCTCCAAGTCTTAATTGTCTATTAAGGATCAAACAACCTCCCAAATACTATGCATTACAGGAACAGTTCTCAGCAATATATTGTTAATTGGAAAATCTGACCTTCCCCCCACCTCAACAGCTCCTGCAAAGATTGCACTAAGCTTACAGGAACAGGGAAGATTGAATGGGATGGCAGATGATGTAATTGTTCCTGCGAATGAAAATGGTTCTTGAACCCTTTGAAACCATCATATCTGTACTGACTCAATCAAGTGGAACTGACCCCAACAAGCTACACAGATATCAAAGAGATAATGCTTGAAATGAAACTGCATGAAGAAGATTATGGCATTATGGAGTATGCATTCAATTGTACAGCTGTCTTCACTTCTGCTTTCTCAGTTTACCAGATCAGTTTGTGTAAGACAGAAATATCCTCGTTCATATCTTTCTGTTATGTATCAGTCTTTAAAACCATCACAACCCATTAAAAAAAGCCAGAAAAAGAATAAATAATCATCTCTGCCTAAAAAGAAGGCTAAAAGTAACCTCTTCCATTCAGATGTCCTTTAGAGGTGTTTGATTCCATAACTGATTATTTCCTTTAGTCTTTGTTATGGCTGTTATCTGTATATAGCAATATTACTATCACTATCAATAGCGCTACACTAGTGATAGCACTATCACTATCACTTAGACATATATACCACTTTACAGTGCTTTACAGCCCTCTCTAAGTGGTTTACAGTGTCAGCATATTGTTTCCGACAATCTGGATTCTCATTTTACTGACCTCGGAAGGATGGAAGGCTGCATCAATCTGAGCCAGTGAGATTCAAACTGCCGAACTGCTGACAGCTGGCAGTCAGCAGAAGTAGCCTGCAGTACTACATTCTAACCACACCACCACCTCGGCTCTTACATACAACAATTAGACTTAAAATAAAGATACAAAATCCATGTCCCCAAGATCAGTGGTGGGATTCAATTTTTTTTACTTCTGGTTCTGTGGGTGTGGCTTGGTGGGTGTGGCAGGGAAAGGATACTGTAAAATCGCCACTCAGAGGTGGTATTTGTTGATTCTTTGAACTACTCAAAATTTCCGCTACCAGTTCTCCAGAACTGGTGAGAACTTGCTGAATACCACCTCTGCCCAAGATGTTGTCTTCATCTCATTCCTAGCTCATGAATGAATCAAGCATAAGTCTCCCACTAATATAAGGTAGTTTTTATCATGTAAGCTGATTATATTCTATAGCAACACCATGACTTTGCTGCACCATCAGTTAACTTTGAAGCAAAGTGATCAATATCTGATGGAATCAGGATGTTGCTTATTGGATCTTTCAGGTAGTTCTGGGCAGGTCTTTCTACTTTCTGATTTGTCTCATCTTCTGTCCTCTTGCTGTAGCCTATGGTAAATATCTGGATACAGCAATACTATGTCAATAGTCCACTGTTCATACCTTAGCCATTTTAAGATATATGAACCAACTTCCAGAATTACAATATCTTATTGTTGTTTATTAATTTCATTCATTTGGATTTGGGCTGTAGATAAAGGACAGAGAAAGGAATTTACAAGTGATGGACAGAGTTATCCCATTTATACTTCAGTGCTATAATTGTTGTATGTGTCTATTGCCAGTTGGAAACTTATAGAAAATGGAGAACAAGAAAGCTGAAGGAATCAACAAATAGATTTGCTTATCCTGTTCTGCAAATGCAAAACCAAGGGCAGCATCATTGGGCAACAGGAAAAAAACATAGCAATTGCCAATGTAATCAAGAAATTCTTCCAGCATAGGTTTCTGGAAACTCAAAGATGGATAGATAGCACTAATTCTGCAGGGGACAAAGACCACAAGAAATTAAGCCAATAAATCATATCAAATATTGTTATTATGGTCTGACCAGCCTTTACAATAGGAAAAGAGAAATAGTTTAGTGCAGCAATTAGTTATCAGGTAAAAATAAAATAATAAGACAATAATACACATCTAATTTGAAGTTTTATGTATGTGTATGGCTTAAAGATATTTGGCTATCTGGTATGCAAGTATAGAGTTAGCTTTCCTTAAAATGTAATAAATCAAAACATTTATTTGTGTGACCCTCAAATTTATAGATAATTGGGGAGATCAAAACATGTCTTGGCACATCATAAAAAGGACATCATATCAAGACATGGATGAGCATTTTTGTCTCTCTGGGTCCATAAGGGCAATGTAAATAAAGAATCCCATGAAATCTTTCTTTCTTTTATTATTGATCTGGCCTTCTCAGGGGTTAATTGATTTAAATATTCAGGAGAGAGGCCAAGATTCAAAAGGTTTTTATATAGGTATGGTGCCAATGAGATTGATAGCTGTCTGACAATAGCAGAGGCATCAGGCTTGTAGAGTCAAATATGATTCTGAGTTGAGATTAAATTCCTGGTCTAGGCCTTGACTTTAATATTTGATATGTTAGCTTCAGGTCTCAGGATTGCATTAGCTGTGCACTTTGGGTATCAAATAAAGCCCTAAGGATTGAATGATATCATAAACCCTTAGGTTTGTTATATCCATATAGTTGGGCAGTTTTAGCCATAAAAACATTTGATTAGAGGCATAATTTAGCTGAGCTGTTAATTTCCTAGAGGCCTGAAATACTATGAAATAGTATTTAACATATTACTTTAATTCATGGGAATCAACTATCCACTTGTGCCTTTATCTTTTGTTGGAAAAACTCAAATTTTATATTTATCATTTGAGTTGATAATCAATTGTTCCTAATTTATTTATTTTGTTAAATTTATATGCTGCCCATCTAGGATTCTTAGTGCCCACTTCATGATTACAGAAGACAAGGAGAGTAGAATTGCATCATTAGCACAGAGTAGAATTGGAAGATGCCTAGGTAGCAGTTGGTGTGTGTTTTCTTCTGGTATATGGTGTGTCAATTTGCTTGTATCTTTCTTGTCGTGTTCTAATTTCTTTAGTTTCTACAGGAGTTTGTCATTTTTGTCATTTTGTCATTTTCACTCAAGTCCCAATAAAAGGAACTCTCGAAATCATCAAAAATAAATACCAACCACCCAAACATCTCATGGAACTAACAGAACACTGCTTAACCAACACATATTTCATATACAAAGGACAAAGATACAAGTAAATTGAAGGAGCCCCTGTGGGATCACCACTGTCACCCGCCATTGCAAACCTGTTCATGGAAGAATTCAAATCCAGAGGCCTAGCCAATGCCACCCACAAACCCAAACTATGGCTAAGATACATCGATGACACATTTGTTATTTGGCTCCATGGAAAAGAAAACCTAAACAATTTCCTAACACACCTAAACAGCACACACCCCAAAATCAAATTCACCATGGAAATGGAAACAAACAACTACCATTCCTAGATGTACTAATCTACAAAAAAACAGATGGCACACTAGGACACACCAGAAGAAAACACACACCAACCGCTACCTCAATGCCCAATCCCACCACCAGCCAGCACAGATAAACTCCGTGGCCAAAACACTAATTGCCAGAACCAAATGCCTGGCAGACAAGACACACATAAAGACTGAACTATGCACCCTGACTAAAGTACTGACAGCCAACGGCTTCCACAAAGCAAAATCACTGGCTTGATCCACAAAAACACACTGAGACATAATGGAGACCTAGAAGATGAACAGACCTATGGAACAGCTGTCCTGCTCTACAGAACAGGTACTACAGACAAAACCAGTAAGATACTACACAGGCATCACATCAAGACTGCCTTCAAAACAGACAGAAAAATAGCAGCCATCCTAAGAAACACCAAAGATAAAATTGACATGGAAAACCAAGGCATATATGAAGTCCCCTGTGCATCATGCCCTGCCACATACATTGGACAGACCAATAGAAAAATAAGTACCTGCCTAGATGAACACAAAAATGCAGTAAAAAAGCTGGAACACACTTCCTCACTAGTCCAACACATGAAAGCCACAGGTCATAGCATCGACTTCAATGGCACCAAAACCCTAGCCACTATAGAAAACCCCAGCTACAGAATTATCTGAGAAGCCATAGAGATTGAAAAAGACCTGAAAGCATGAATAGAAGAGATGACTCCATTAGACTGTCAATTATCTGGAAGCCTGCATTCTCAAACAAAAAAATCTCCACACCACAAGCCAGCCAAACACCTGGGCACAAACAGACTCCCCCCGATACCTCCAGCTCAAACACATCCCAACCAGGCACCCAGATGAAACCTAGCTTCCTAATAAATGATAGCCATCTGTTTACTTGGAGCCAAGCCACACTAAAAGCCTCCAATACAGGAAATACAATGTTGCCAGCCAATCAAGACAAAAAAAGCTTCAAAACAGACAGAAGATATTAGAAACACCAATCAAGCAGAACACAGCAAACTCCAAGACCAATAAACGTAGACCAAGACTTCCAACCAATCAGGATGAAGAAAAAACCATTCTGGCACAGCAGTAGGCTAGCACCAAATTTAAAACAGAAATGGCTGTGAAAGTCTGACTCACAGACAAACACTATACAGAAACCTGATGATGGCAGATGAGATTCTGCTGAAACATTGCTACAACTTTAAAAGCACAACTATAATGACGTGGGAAGATACCTGAACAAAGCTGAATACCATACACACACACACACACACACACACACACACATTTGTTTTCGTAGATTTTCACGAGTACAGGAATGTAGGTCTAGGTGTGTTTGGGTCTTTTCCCGTGTAAGATTAAGAGTATCTTGGCGACGTTTCGGCGAGGTCCCACTTGCCATCCTCAGGCTGGTGCTTCCTGCTTTGTGCCACTGCCAGCAGTGTGTGATTGGAGCTGCTGTCTCTCTATAAATAATTGTGGGGGGGCTGGTGTGCTGGGCTGGTTGGCTGCGCTGCTGCCTCTTGATTGGTTGATGGAGTTGATGTTGGTATAATGAGCTGTGTGATGGCCTTGTGAGTTTTGTTGTGGAGATATCCTGGATCTTTTACTGTAAACTCTTGGGTCGTTTGTTTTGTAGAAAAAATGGAAAAAAGATCACTACGTCCCACAGGCCGGATGCGTCATGTGCTGGCCATGCCTTTTGGTTTAGCAAAGGGGGAAAAAGTCCCGATATGTCACGTGATGCCACTATGACTACGTGAGTTTGACACCCCTGCTCTAAGGTCAGTTTTATCTGCTTATGAATTAAGAGCAGAAGTCTTTTTCCTATAGATGATCTGCTCAGAATGATTCAAAATCTAATCTTTGAGGTATTATGCTGCTGCTGATGTATAATATGCCCAATATCCATTTCAGAGTCATTTTTCAGGTGTTATTAAAGGTGGGAATAATCCACCTGTACTTGGATAGCAGCACTCCTCAGATTGTCTTTCATGTTTAGATTCTGATGTTTTCCTTCTATGGTTCTATTATTCTATTCTCTTTCTGCAAATGGAAGAAAATAACTTGTACTTTGCAACAAAGAGTTTGGAATCGCTGAGGAGAAAATAAATCATAAAGGTAACCAGTACTTTTTCCCCCGAAGGTACAAGAAGAAATAGATAGAAGTCCTGCAGTGTGAAGAAGTGTTTTGCTGATGATGATAGGATGACACTCTGGCTGGCATAAATTGGCCCATTTAATCACAGCAGGCTTTGTTACGGCAGGCAGTTTAGTGATCTTTAATCCTTGCTAAATGTGGGATCATATTCTATCCAGTACTTAGAGAAAAATTCATTGGCTTTCAGGGAAGGATGTACTGAGAGAGATAAAACTGAGAATATGAATTTGATAAACTATTATTATCATTAAATTATTTCTGTAGACATTATATGGTGCTATTTAGAATTGCGACTATGAGTTAGAGAACTGTCCCAGCACAAATTTTGCCATCGATTTATTATCACTAGTTATATTTGAATGAATTGAATTCTACAGTGTTGTGTTCCAATATGAGATCAAGATACAATGCAAAGTCTGGGTCACCTGTAAAGTCTGGAATCAATTATTAACTAATCCATCATCCTCCACTTAGAAACAAACAACCTACTTTCTAATAAACAATTTGGTTTCAGAAAAAAACTATCATGTAATCTGCAACTCTTACACTGCAAAAGCATATGGACTACACAACTCAATCAGGGCAAAGCAATAGACACAATCTACATAGACTTCTGTAAAGCCTTTGATTCAGTGGTACACAACAAACTACTCCTAAAACTAAAATCTTACGGTATCTCTGGACACCTGCAATAACTGGATAGAAGCATTCCTGTCAAACAGACAACAAATGGTCAAAATTGGGAGCGTCCTGTCAAATTCTGTACCTGTCAACAGTGGTGTCCCCCAAGGCAGTGTTCTAGGACCAACTCTTTTCATACTCTACATAAATGACCTCTGTGATCATATTAAGAGCAACTGCGTTCTCTTTGCTGATGATGTAAAGCTTTTCAACACCACAGACAATACTGCTACCCTTTAAAAAGACCTTGACTGTGCATCAGAATGGTCAAACCAATGGCAACTTCAAATCTCAACAAATAAATGCTCTGTCTTACATATTGGCAAAAAAAATCAGAAAATAAAATAGAGGCTGAATAGTCGAGACCTTATTGATGATCCAAACTCTGTCAAGGACCTTGGAGTACTCATCTCTAATGATCTAAGTGCTAGAGCCCACTGTAACTACATAGCCAAAAAGGCATCAAGAGTTGTTAACCTAACCCTACGTAGCTTTTTCTCTGGTAATATTACACTAATAACTAGAGCATACAAAACATTTGCTAGACCAATACTCGAATACAGCTCATCAGTCTGGAACCCACATTACGTATCTGATATTAACACAGTTGAGACAGTCCAGAAATATTTCACAAGAAGAGTTCTCCACTCCTTTACTCGTTTGCAGAATACTTTATGCCACCAGACTTGAAATTCTAGACCTAGACAACTAGAACTACGCCGCCTTCGGCCTGATCTAAGTATAGTATATAAAATCATACATTGCAATGTCCTATCTGTCAATGAATACTTCAGCTTCAACCATAACAACACAAGAGCAAACAATAGATACAAACTCAAGATTAGTCGCACCAAACTTGATTCCAGGAAATACGACTTCAGCAACAGAGTATTCAATGTCTGGAATACTCTACCTGACTCTGGTTTCTTCCCCAAACCCCAAAAACTTTAACCTTAGACTTTCTACTATTGACCTCACCCCTTTCCTAAGAGGTCTGTAGGGGTGTGTGCATAAGCGCACCAATGTGCCTACTGTCCCTGTCCTATTGTTTCTTTTATTTTTTATTTTTCTTATATGTATCCATGTATTCATAACTATGTTTTTACTTATATCTATTATCTTGTAAGCAATTGACAAATAAATAAATAAATAAATAAATTTGCCAGATCATGTGAAAAATTGTAAGTGGATGGAAGATTGAGTGTAGGGGAGAGTGTCATATATGCGGGCTCTATCTCTGCCTCCTTTTGTTCTGGCACTTTTTTCTTTGCCAATAAAGCAGAGTTATAAATCACATGGACAGTTGTATTTGTGAATTAAACTTTTTTCAGACTTTCTTATTCAATGTAGAGATTGGGAGAATAAGTCATATATACAGAAATATGTAAAAGTAAGGAGCCAACCTAAATAGCCTCTTTCTCTATTTGCTTGTTAGTCCTTGGATAAATCATACACATACATAAATTAAATGTAGATTTACATTTAAGATTTTTTTCATCCTATATCCTATAGAGTGAACAGATAACACAATGTTTTCTTGATGGCCTTAGAAAATACCAGATTTGAATTCACAGTGCAATTCTCTCTAGTGTGGGAACTGATTCATTCTTTACCAAGCTAAAATAGGTCTTTGGTTTAGACATTTTGCTAAGTGTTGGATCCTCCACACTCAGTATCTTTATGACTACGTCCATATTGATGAATTATAATGCTCTTTCCTTTTCGGTATAAATTTAGTAATTACAACAATTCTTAATTTTTAAGTAAGACATGCATTAAATAAATATCACTAACACAATATTGTTTTTTCAAGCTTTAAGTCTTTGAGATTCCTGATTATAGGAGTTCCTGATTGAAAATTGAGGAAACTGCAGATTTTGTGAAAGAGCTGAGGATAAGAGATGTTTGTGTGTATGGATAGAAATTTGTCAGTTTTTGTAAAAGTATCAGAAATACTGTAAGCTTAAGGCTAGAGTAAAAAACAGCAGAAAAATTCTTGGAATCTGTTCAAAATGTGCAAGAATCCTGAAGCAAAACATTTAGATTTTTAACTGTTGAATATAAATATATGCCATATGTTAGCTCTTTCCTACGTACCCAAAACCCAATAGATGTTCACTATATTGGCAAAATATAAAAAGAACCATATTTTAATGCAAATGTAAAATAAGCTATTAGAAGAAACCTCAATTAATTTTCAAGACATAATTTGACACTTAACTTATGAAACAAGAATCTTTGCCAAGGTTTCCTGACAATTGTAATTTCACAGAAGTCTTAGAAAGAAAGAAATATATTGTGAGCAAACATGATAAAATATAGGTAATATGTATTTTGTGTTGTACTGTATATTGTACCCATTTTTTCATTGAGTCAGAGTTATAATGTTCCTGACTTTGATATTTTATTCTAAAAACTAATAAAATATGAGCATTTCAAATTAAGCAAACTGAATCACTTTTTGAAATAAAAATCCTCTTTATATTCATATGAATCCATTCACTGAATATGTAGCATCTTCCACTGGGAAAGATTGACTCAACACTGCATTTTAGTTGCATACCAATTGCTTAAGTAAGAATCACTGTTTTGTAAAAAAAAAAAAAAACTATTGAAAATATGATAGACCAGGAGATTTTGAACCCAAATAAATTATATTTGTTTGCAGCAGTTGAACCCTCAAAAGAGTTGAACAAAAAGTTCCATTTGTTTTACAGCACTCCTTTTCTTGAGAGTTGACAATAATATGATATTTAAAATTTAGGACCAAGCAAAATCAAATGATGGTAGACTTCTTTTCACATAGAAACCAAACAAACAAAGAAGACCACCATCCTGAATTTAATATATGTTGGGGCCCGGATGGAATGGTGCTAGGAAACCTGAGAGAAATATTCTGAGATTTAGAACAACACATTGCCATTATTCTAATTAGACTTTGTGCTGTTAGTATGTACAGTGCATTCAGAAAGTATTCAGACCCCCTTCACTTTTGTTAATTTTGTTATGCTGCAACCTGATTCTACAGTTGTTGAAAATCATTTTTTAATCCTTAATCTACACTTAGTACTCCATAATGACAAAGTGAAAACAGAATTTTAGAAATGTCTGTAAATTGATTAAAAAGAAAAAACTGCAGAATCAGGCTACAGCATAAAAAAATTGACAAAAGTAAAGGGGGTCTGAATACTTTCTGAATGCATTGTATATACATATTACCGGTTAAATGCTTATTCTGGTTACCCTGAATTGCCTTCGTAATACCATGTACTGTTTTCAAATCTGGCTGCATGTGACATTATAAAACCACACTGACTAACTGATCCCTGATTAACTAGATGCTAATTAATTCTGAATAAGAACTTTTTTGAGTGTTTATATAAGCACCACCTCTACAGAATAGGAAGAAAGCTGAAAATGGACAGCAGGCATTAACTCAAAAATGTTAGACGGGAACTTATACCATTTCAGATAAGTGACTGTCTGGTCTTTTCTTAAAAAACTGCAGTGACAAAGCATCCACAATTTCTGAAGGCAAACTGTCCCATTGGAAATTAGATGTGTTTGGTGACCAACTGACCATGCTTGTCTTGTTCATTGAAGAAACACGTACAGCTATGAAGTAGTGGCTAGCCTGATTCAGGGGCTGCATTTTCCTGTTCTCCATGACACATTCTCTGACTTCCATTGTTTATCAAAGTCAGTGCTGTTCCCTGCTGTCTGAGACAGGCAATACAATAAAAATTATAACATAGGTCCAACATGATCTGAAACCGAAATCCTATCTGGTTCCAAATCCAGGAAAAAACCCTGAACATTCTGGTTCTACTTAGGTATGCGATATACTCCCAGCAATTCTGCATCATCAGCTAGACTCTAATTCTCCTCAAAAAAAAAAAAAAAAAAGGTTCCTGAATAGCAAAATGTTATTTCTTCCACCTTAAAAATGGAGTTGAACTTCAATAAAAATCAGCCATGTTCCATAAATTTCAGACATTTATAAAGACATACAGTATAGCATTTGTGCTGTAGGTTAAGTCAAAGCATCAAGTGACCCAAACCCATTGCAACTGATCTGTGGCTAAAATAACCCCTTTTCCTCTTCAATCTTCACTTTCCAGAAGTAATCAGTACACATCAGCAAGACAGGGGCCAGGATGGGAAGAGAGATTCTTTTGTCAGATTAATCTAACCTTATAAAATATATAAAACTCTGGAGAATTCCATTTAACAGAAAGACAAAACACTGAAGATGAGAAAAACAGGAAGGGTAGAGATGAAATTTGTTTGGTAAGGGCAATGAATTCATTTCAAGAAATGCCATCATTATATTTCTATCTGAGGTTAAACTTTGAAAGGCCAATTTCATTTCCACAAGTGGAATCATATCAGCATCTTTTTGTTGTCCTGTAGGAAAACAAGTATTCTCTCCTGATTTATATACTATGCTTGAATTTGATAATTTCAACCTCTGCTTATTTCCTGAATTTCCATTAATGACACCCAGAACTTTTGACACCTAAGTGACTCACATATCGTTTCATAAGCTACCTGATTATGAATAAGCAAACACTCATAAGAGGGAAATATCCACAAACTATTCTTTACATTTTGCAAAAGAAAATCTACATTAACAAGGATTTAGAGGTGATGTTAAAAATGCTTAACTATACATACCTAATTATTTGAAATAAAATCATTATCTTGTTTCATTTATCAGGCCCTGTTCCCTTTAGTTCATAGATGTCAAACTCAATCGTGTCACATGACATATCATGACGTTTTTTGCCTTTGTGGAGCCACAGTGGGCATGGCCTGCACATGATACATCTTGCCAATGGGCCACCAGTTTATTTATTTATTTATTTTATTTTATTTTGTCAAGCAATTATAAGATAACAGGTATAAGTATAAGCATAGTTATGGATACATGAAATGGATACATATAAGAAAAATAAAAAGAAACAATAGGACAAGCACGGTAGGCACATTGGTATGCTCATGCATGCCCCCTACAGACCTCGTAGGAAAGGGATGAGGTCAATAGTAGACAGTCTAAGGTTACAGTTTTTGGGGTTTGGGGAAGAAACCACAGAGTCAGGTAGAGTATTCCAGACATTGACCACTCTGTTGCTGAAGTCGTATTTCCTGCAATCAAGTTTGGTTCAGTTTACCTTGAGTTTGTATCTATTGTGTTCTCTTGTATTGTTATGATTGAATCCGAAGTATTCATTGACAGGTAGGGCATTGCAATATATAATTTTATGTACTATACTTAGATCGGAGCGAAGGCAGCGTAGTTCTAGCTTGTCTAGGTCTAGAATTTCAAGTCTGGTGGCATAAGGTATTCTGCAACGAATAGAGGAGTGGAGAACTCTTCTTGTGAAATATTTCTGGACTTTCTCAACTGTATTAATATCAGATATGTAATGTGGGTTCCAGACTGATGAGCTGTATTCAAATATTGGTCTAGCAAATGTTTTGTATGCTCTAGTTAGTAGTGTGATATTACCAGAGAAAAAGCTACATAGGATTAGGTTAACAACTCTTAATGCCTTTTTGGCTGTGTAGTTACAGTGGGCTCTAGCACTTAGATCTTTGTTTTGCTTAGGTAAACTTTTGACACCCTTAGGTAAAGTTTGACACCCTTCATTTGTTTAAGACCCTCTAACCTGGAAAAGGCTCCAGATAAGATGTGCTTCTTACACATCTGTGATATAATTTCCCCAAAATGGTAACATAGAGAGCCATTTCTTTACAGTGATCGAACTCCTTTTATCATGTCAGTATATTGATGCATCTAGCTCAGTATTGCTAACACTGATAGTAGTTTATAAGTGTTTCCAACAGAGGACTTTCTCAGTTCTGCATAAGCTTAGCAGATACACTGTACTACAGTGCGACGAGTCTTCATGTTGGGCTGTTATCATCATTGTTCAGTTGCAACTGTCAACTGTTGGTTCCCTGTCAATAGTCACATACTGCTTAGGACTGAAGGGAACTGGTATTCCACATCATTTGTAGGGCTCACATTGATCACTTCTGCTGCAGCATAATGCATGCAATATTATACAGTATCTCATTATTTCTGCTTTGTGGGGGTGGAATGTAGAAAATTTACTCATTGCTTCATGGAGGAAAGAGATGGTGGCAACACAAATGTCAGAATTAAATAACAGAGCTGAACCTCAAAAGATGTTTGGAATGACTTGTTGATTGGCATAGTTCAGAAATCTTTCTGTAAATATTGATTCATAACAACTGTATTTTGAAGGCTATTCAATACCATCAAAGGTCTGATTCTTTAACCATGTTAACAAGTATGCTAGCACAATGTTTGCCTCGTATATATTGTTAGGCACAGCCCCATGTTAGCACAGTGCAACCAGTTAAAATGTTACAAAATTGCTGAAGATTTATAAAGCATAAGAATCCAAAGGTCAGCAATCACCTTTAAAGGAAAATGATTTTCTGCATAAGAAACAAAAAATGACTCTTGTTTCTGACAACTTTCCTCTCCTCTCAATATTGTCTTAATATTTCTCACAGAATGGCTTTATTACTAATGAGATGTTTCCTCACTAATGTCTGCTTCAGGTTGAGACAATTTTGGGAGCCAAATTTCCTAATCACTAGTATCACATTAATAAAAGAATTGGCACCTCCAAAGTAGGCTGCCTTTCTTACTTCTTAATAATACCCATTAAAGGGTCATTAAAATGTAAATAGAACTATGATTTTAGATGACAAACGAACATTACCAGTTAGTCATGCCAAAGGTCATGGCAACTGTATAACTTAATTCCTTAGATAAATGTATTCAGCTTTCTACATTTTCTTTATAATTCAAAATTTTATCTTTAGCTAAATACTAGCAGTTTCAGTAATTGGCAATGGTTTGCATATATGGTCTGTCCATTGTTATCTTTATAAAAAACAAAAAAAACCAGAAGTTGCATGGAAATAATTCACTTCTGCTATTGGTAGCTTGGAAAGATGAAAAGGCTATAAGGGATAGAAGAACAGTTGGCTTGCATCTAATAAGTTTACTCAGTATTTTTTATAGGAGAAAATGAAAATGACAAACTATAATGACTAAACTATAAAGGTTTGTCCTAAGCAAGAGATAGTATCTTTACTGCCTTTTCTTCATAAGAAGGCTAACTGAGGATCAGCTGTTTTATCTTCTGAACAGGGCTATCTTAGCTGATATATTTTTAACAGTATTAATTCTGGGATATTGTTTCCTTCTCCTGGTTCTTTTCTGCCCACATATTGAGAACTTCTTAAATTCAGATTAGACAAGATACTTGCATTTTTTTATACCTGAAAGTAATCTGATACATCTTTACCTCTACTATTTTTCTGAGCTGCAGTGTACTTGCTAGGAAAGGGCTCAAACGTTTCCCTTGTATAGTATTTTGATGACAAAGAGTGCTTCCAAATACATTGTGGGTTCTCTTCAGAAATACCAAACCAGCATCCAAATTGGACCATGAACCTATATAAACAACAACATAGACAAAAAGATTAAATGCCTGTTCCCTATGTCATGGCCAGAGCTACATGCATACATAATTCTTGGTTTTGGCCATAGAAATTAAACAGGTGAATTTCCAATTATCTTGGCTACTTTGCCCTTAGAAGCCAAAACAAGCTTTAATTAAAGTAATTGGGAGTTAGAGTAGTTGTTGTTTTTGTCCTAATGGGTAGAAAGTAAAGCTTGCCCTCAATCAGTGAAAACAATTAAGTATTTGTGAGAGGAAGCATGCAACCAGTCACTAGCTAGTTGCATTCAGTAATCAACACATCTTGAAATATACATCTAGATATTTCTAGATAAATATTGTTCTGTTTTAAGTAGCTCATTTCAGTCTTTTAGTCATACTTTGTTCATTATGATGGAATTCAGATAAAAATACAGATGTTGTTATCTGAAAGCTTCCTTTTATTCTTTTATATTTTAGCCTGCTAAATTTGCAGGAAGTCTTACATTGGCTTCCAGTAATTTCCAGGTGCAGTGGGAACAGTCTAGTATGCTTTGTCACCCCCTTCAGATTCATACCCATTAATGGCCTATTCCATTAATCTTGTAGAAAATCTTTAATACCTAGTTTTTCCCTCAGGCATTAGTGATTAATGCATGTTAATCAAGCCAGATAGATATGTCTTACAATGTGTTATAAGAGAGTTTTGCTAGGACCCTCAGTTTTATTGCAATTGCATTTATTTCTCTTGTGTTGTTTTCTATTTTTGAATTGTTAGTCACCCAAAGTCACTAGGGTGAGGTAGGTTACGTTTCAAATTTAATCAATCAAAGCATCTGGAGTCACTAGGCTGAGATGGGTAATGTTATAAATTTAATCAATCAATGTCCTATTTTCCAGTGACTAGGGGATTCCAATCAAGATAAGTATATGGAAAGTACGGTAAAAGGCACCTAGCAAAGTGCCTGCAAGACTCTCCATATTTTGCTGCCATATTGGCTGTCTCCTACATAAAATAGAGGGGGGTAAGCATGAAAATATTTTTGATTTTATTTTGAAAAAAATATTAGTAACCAGATTTGTGGCATTGGCATCTCCAGTGCTTTAAAAATGTATTGGTTCCATACAATACTTCTAACAAGCCTAGAAGCAAAACTTTAACTTAAATTTTCACTGAAATAGTTGTATTCCACTTAAGAGTTCTCAAGGCATTTATTCCTCAAGTGAGAAAGTTATATTATATATATCAGAATTTCCTTATGTATATCAGAATTTCCTATAACTTAAGGAAATGGGGCAAGTTTATGAATGAATTTTCTCTGCTTGAATTTCAGCTTGGTGAAGTAAAAACAATTTGATACTCCCTTTTCATTTTGATTTTAAATGAGGATCATTTCATATTTGCTTTCTCAGATCTCTCCACTGATATCTTCCCGCAGTATGGGAAGATCCACATGGCTGTACAGCTATCTCTTGGGAGTAAACCACAGGGATTACTGATTTATAGATTGCTTTTGAGTTGAGCAACTGGAAGTCAAAGGTGTTCACTTTATTCTTAGAGAAAGTATTTTTAAAAGCTTTTGAAAATTATTTTTATTAAAATATTGTCTTATTAAATAGCAAATGATACTTAAAATATGAATTTTATAAAGTTTAACAAAGGATTAAGAGCTGGGATCAACCTAGAATTATAATTTTAAGCTTGTGGAATAATTCTTCCTATTGGAAATTGTCATTATTTGCCTTTTCTGAGTCAAAATAAAATAATGAGACTTTAAAAGTTGGATACTAGAAGGAACTAGAGGATAATGAAAGCATGGATAGAAATAGTCTAGCCTCCCTCCACAATTATGGGATATTAAACTCAGCTATATAGTTGTTCATCAATTGCAGGAGCCACTCCAGAATACGGAGATAAAAAATTACTGGAAGTATTTATTTATATACCAAAACTAATAAATATTACAGAATATACCATTACATCCAACCAATCAAAATATCAATTGAACAGCACCAGAAATACAAACCCATATTTAACCATAATCAAGAAAACCAATTTTGCATTTTTTCTTTTTCCTCCCAGCAAGTCCTGTATATCAAAATTATATATTTTTTGATATCTTTATCTCTTCTCTCAAAACCCTTATCATCTTTATCAAAGTCCACTTGCACTTGCAGTCTAACCTCTCCAGCAAATCTCTCATATTTCAATTTAAATGAATACTTCAGATCATTCTTTTGGTATCTTATTTATATATTTGTTGTTTTGTAAATAGTCCTCCAATTCCATTTGTAGATTGAATATTTCCATATCTTTCTTATGGGTTAAAATGTTAGAGTCCTCTATCATATCCTTTTCAATTTCATTCAAAGGAGCTCCATTCACTTCAATTTTTTTTTGTTGCAATCTAGAGTTAACTAATTCACAAAGTTATTGAGTCTATTGGTTGTAATTTTTTTTAACAAAGCCATCTGATGTTTTTCTAATGAGTAGCCTTCAAAGCCACCAGCATTATAGACACAGATATTCTTTCCCATAGGACAGAATATTGTTAGCTGGCTTCCACATCTTTTTAAAATCAATTTCATCCAAATTCTTAGTATTTAAAAACTAAAATGAAACTACAGTCCTCCTTTACTGTATATTACAAAAAAAAAAATCTTACAGAGCTGAAACTGCCTACTTTTCTTTCTTTCTCAACAGATTAAGGAGGTAATCATCCACTGAATACGAATCTTGCAAGTTCTGAAGGCTTTTCAATCTTAAAGAAGTAGTAAAAAAAAATTAAAGTCCAAGGTAATTAAAAGAATGAGGCTAGGTCAAACTTTGAGTTCTTAAAAATGGCCATATTAACAACTCAGAGCAGGATGGAACCTATAATTCTCTGCTGATTACAAGTGGTTGGAAAAACCTCTGTTTCTGCTGTTGACTCACAAAGAAAACGGCTGTCTAGAATACATGTGGGTGATCTCAATATCTCTCTTTATTCCAGAGAGAATTAATAGCAGTCTGCTTCTCACGTCCAGCTGACTTTCAGTTGCAATGTCCTCCACAAAATGCAGAGCTTCTGTTTGCCTGCTTCACCGGAAACATCTTCAACTGTTAAGAACACAATGGAAAAAAACAAGCTCTTTCTTAAAAACCTCCAGATGATAGAAAAAATAGTCTCTAAAAAGCTGTCTATACCACTGTTATAGTGCATATCTTTTTATCAAGAAGGATTTTCCTTATATTTAAATAAAAGGTAGATATCAACAGAAAGCCAGTTTAATGCAGTAAACTGGGAAATGTAAATTGTAGCCTGCCTTAGATTCAAAGGCAGCCCGGTGACCTTGGGCCAGTCACTCTGTCTCAGCCCTAGGAAGAAGGGAATGGCAAACACTTTTGAAAACTTGCTAAGAAAACTGAAGGGACTTGTCAAGGCACTTATAACAACAACAATCCTGCAACATATAATTGTTATTTCTAATCTTTCTATGCTTTGAAAAATAATTCTTGCCTATCTACCCTGTTTCTCCAACAATACGGCCTCCCCCAATAGGAAGTCCCAGCATGTTTTATAGGCATGAAATGAAATTAAGCCTCTCCCCCCAAATTAAGGCCTATATTAAAACATGCGAAATGGGGGGGAAATGGCAGGGGGGGCTTGCCGTTAGGAAGTACTTTTGTTGCACACCCGGATATGGTGCTGCCTGCGTTGACCCTGATACAAAGTGCCCCACCAACGCCGAGGTCAACATCCAAGCCGTCACTGCCCACCCTAAGATGCAAGGGGGGGGAATTAAGTCACCCCCCAAAAGATGGCCTAGCCGTTTTTTCGGGGCTCAAAAAAAAAAAAAAAAAGACCCGGCCTTATTATATGAGAAACATGGTACTATCTTTTCTTGATGTCCCCAAACACAGCTATTATATTTTACTTAAGTCTTCTTTTCTTCAGGCTGAACTTTCCAAGTTCCTTCAGTCAATACATAGAATGCATGTCTTCAAATCCCCCTAATATCTTTGTTGTCATCCTACGATTTTTTTAAAAAAATAATTTGTCCTTATCTGTAAAAAATGTACCTAGAACAGAATAACTGATCTTGGAGGCAGGACTTGAGAAGGGACCTGTTCAGGCAGGAGATCATATACCATTTCAGACAAATGGTTGTCCAATCTCTTCTTAAAAACCTCCAATTCTGGAGGCAAGTCATTGCACTGATTAATTGTTTTAACTGTCAGGAAATCTCCTTAGTTCTAGGTTGATTGTCTCCTTGATTAGTTTCAATCTATTGCTTCTTTTGCCTTTAGGAAAAATGGGAAATACATTGACAGCTTCTTTGTGGCAGTCCTTTAGATATTGCAACACTGCTATCATATCACCCCAGTCCTTCTTTTCATTAAACTAGATACCCAATTCCTTCAACCATTCTCCTTATGAAGATCATACTTCAAGTGTGATGCACCATTGCCAAGTGGAGAGAATTAGTGACAAAATGTATTTTGATTTGATCTTCTGATGAAGTCCAGAATTTGTTATGCCTTCTAGCAGATGTTTCCCACTGCTGAATCATATTCACCTTGTCAATGACGACAATTAATTCTTTCCTAGATATATGTAAGTCCTACATTTTTTCCCTATATGTATCACTTTATATTTCTTCTTGACATTTTTTTTACTCTCAGGCCAACCTTCCAATCTGAACAGATTAGACTAAACCTTGTACTATTATTCTGAATATTTACTAGACCTCCATTCTGTGTTATCTGCAAATTTGGTAAGCAGCCTATCATCTCACCATTCAGGACATTGTAAAATATTAAATAAACTTGGCATCAAATCTCATTTTTGCAGAATCCCACTGTTCATTGTTGTCCAATTCAATGTAGCTAACTGTCCTAGTGAGTTTACCAACCAGTTATGGACCCACCTATTATAGTGCTATCCAGATCAGACTTTAACAGCTTGTGAAATTTGTCCAAAGCTTTGCTGAAACCAGAGTAGATTATATCAGCAGTATTCTTATTGTCCACTAGAATCATTATCCTGTCAAAGGAGAAGACAAGATTTGGACAAAGCCACTTGGCTCTTAGCAATCATTGCACTGTCTTTAAGATGTTCATAAATTGCTTGCTTTATTACTTGCTCTAACATATTTCCAGACTTAAATGGACTCACTGATCAATAATTACTGGTATGTTGTTTTTCCCTTTCTTGAAGAGAATTCATATTTGCTCTTCTCTAAATCATTCTGAAACATTCTTAAATAATGTTTCCAAAATCTAGCATTCATGAGTTCTGTGGGATTGAATCTAGCAAGTTATGGCTGCTTCAGTGCCATCCCAGAAAGGGAAGGTTGCATGGCACAAAGAAACAGGAGAAGTATATCCCTACCTTCTTTCCAGTATTCCTCTGGCCCCTGGATGTCTGCAATTGGCTGCTTTGGAACCAAGGCTAAAGTCTGAAATCTCTTAATGGTGGTGGGTGGTGAGGGAAAAATGAAGCCATGACTCTTCTGCCTGCTGGAGAAGTAGGGCTGGCTTGCAGTCTCCAGTAATCTACAAGTGAGCCTTATTCCTCCGTGGAGAGAGGGCCTTTGGGGTCATGCCAGACAGGAAGTGGGGGTGCACTTTTAATCACAATCTGAGGCTACCTTTGTTCCCCTTTCCCTCCCAATAGAGTGAAAGGCAATTCAGTGGATTGGCTGAGGAGAAAGAGGAGTGATTTCCAATGTTTTCTGCCAGCTTCCCTTAGGCAAATTCAATGGGAAAGCCTGAAGGAACTCAGTCATTTCACTCCCACTGCTTTTTTTTAAACACACCATTCTGTTTCTCTGTTTAGGTAAAGAAATCTTTCTGAAATGATGATCCAATGGGTCATTGGTTGGTTAGTAGTACCTAAGTGGGTATACCAGAACAGGTAGCTTTTTTTGTTCTATGATGAATCATCAAAGAATAAGCTTTTTATAGAGATTGTGTACTTTTAAAGCTCTGAACAGCTCGATTAATAATTTTATAATCACTGCTTAGCAATTAAAAAAAATAAGCTAGCAATTAAATCAGGATTGAGACATTATTCTAACATAATTAAACAATATTTTAACTGCTATAGACTTTCATGTTTGTTTAGCTTTGGATTATATATTCTTTGGGATAGGCATATTTACTACCTGACTACACAACAGTTCTTTGCTTATTTTTCTTCACTTAGCTTTAGATGTTGTCCGGGGGTGGGGTGGGGTGAACGGGATACACTGCCAACTGTAAAATGAGTATAATATTTAAAAGTACCAGAATAATAAATAGGTATACAATGTATTTTATAATTAAAATGTGCAGATATTGTATCAAAAATATGCATGAACAAGTCCAAATTCTGAGGTTGAGTTTGACCTTATCTTACAGCATAATGTTTATTAAGATGTAGAATATGTGTTTATATGAGTGTGAATATGGGGGCATTCTTCAGGTTTTAAAATATTTTTATCTTTCAATTCTTCAGCTCTGCTTTGTAATTATGACAGAAGGTTTACATTTTTAACTTTTAAAAATGTGGTTACCCATTTCATTTTAATCATAAGAATTGGAAAGCCCAATGGACTGATTTACAGGTAGATTCTGCTTGATGTGTCTTAGACAAGTATCTACATAAAATCTTGAAGTTATATTACAGTATTTTATAAACTAAAATTAGGCTTTGCTGTATAATCTAGGGATTTCTATAGTACAGCCATTTATACTTTTGGATATAAAACTTTGTTAGTGAAACTTATATTGATTCTTGTTATTCACAGTATAGAGAAGTTATTCATCCACTTGAGGGCAGTGTATCCTTGGTCTAGCATTTTAGTACCTTTTGCATAGAATGTGAAAATTCTCAAAAAAACATTAGATCTGTAAAAGCCTATTCAAAACACAAATGCTCACTACTAAAACTATCTTAATTGAATAATATGCCAACTCCACTTCCAATCACCTTATCCATCAAGGAAAATCCTATTATAAATTACATTTTGAAATTATCTCCGAATCTTTGCATCCAGAACAGAAAATGGAACATTGATAAGATGCCAGATCTTACTTAGGGATTAAATCAACGGTTGCAAGAAGAAAAATGTACCTTCTAGGTTATTACAGGTATGTGGATTTGTAACTCCATTTCAGGTAACATTTCCATTTAGTTGCACAAATACAGATTCAATCCAGTAGTCTTTAAACCCATAATTTATTTCCTGCCTTTCTGTCTAGAGGACTTTCAATATAACCAGAAACATTGAAGGTTATCTCTCTGAAGATATTCAGTGTGCATTTATTTCAGAAATAAACAAAGTTAGCTTGAGAGTTTCACTAAGTTTTGAATAGCATGCTAAGGGCCATATGCAAAGGGATGTGACCAGGGAATATGATTTTGTCTGGGTGTCTGTGATTTCTAGAGTTTTAAATGGTAAAATGGGTGCTTAAAGTCAGTTCTTTCACTTCACAAAAACACCAAAAAAGAGTAAAAGTTTTGGAACTATCATTCCAAAGATTGCAACAGATTCTAATAGATTTTGTGCAAATTTGTTTACCTTTTTACAATCCATACAGTATTTATTTCCTAATTGCCATTTTGGCAAAAAACAAGATAATTCTACTATACCATTTCTAATGTTTATTTGGAGGCTCAATAAGCTCAGGTAAAAATGTTATTTAAAATTAACAATTTAATTTACAAATACTGTGTGTTCAAAATGCTAGCTGTATAAAGCATTAGCTGAAGGTGTCTTGAAAAATTCTTACAAAAATACCTGTCTATTTTGTCAGGAAGCTTGTTAAATGTATTAAAAATAGTAGTAGTAACTCTTAGGTAAAACTTCATTGTCTCTCTGCCTAGTGGTGGCATTGTGAAGTTTTGGTGTTGCAATCTATACTCTGATATATTGGAGAAGAGTTGAATATTAGTATTGCTATGTTAAGACTTCATAGGCTTTGAAATATGAAGTTTAAAAGTCATGTTTTCATAGGAAAATTTTAGTGAAAACTGCAACAGTAATTCCAGTTCTGAAGTATTATGTATTATGACTCAGTCTACTACATATCTCCTGGTAAGAAGAATATGTTGGCTTAAAGGCAGTCTTTTGATTAGAGAACTTCAGTTGCATGAATATGCTTAGAATAAAAACAAAAGTTTTGCTCAGGACCAAAAAGATGCCCATACTGACCAGTATTATCTTTATCTATGTCATGTGAAAGAAATACTTAACATAACACACTTGTTACTAAGTCCACTTTTACTAACATAGTCTCTCTTTTTCATTATTTAACTAAAACCATTATGTGAAAACTTGGTTGATCAAAGTCCAAATGGTTGATGGAAGCCAATATTTATAGGCCTTATTGGTAACAGAGATGGCATATGGAAGATTGTAATTTGGAATATAAGACAAATAAATGATAAAAAGATTAAATTAGTAAAATGCAATGTAAAATATTTTTTCGTGTAAAACTAAGATAAAAGGAAAGAATGTAATCTAATTGAATGAATGTGATTTGATCTTGTGGAGTGGAATTAATAAATATGAAAGATTAAGTTACGAATGAAAGAGGTAATATATATGTCAGATAAACTGGTGTTATCTATATTATTGAGAATGCATATGAAAGCCTATGTTTATAGAATGTAATAGTTTCATGTTGTGCTTCAGTGAAGAATTGTAATGGAATAATTATATATGAGTTTTGAAAACAATATGCATAATGGGGGATGGAGGTGGGATATTAGACATTTAGGTAATTTGAATGGATGGGTGGGAACAAGATGAGAAAATGTGGGATCAATGATTGGGCCATTTGAAAACCCCAAAATGAATGAGAATGGTTACTGGTGAGTATGTTTAGATAAATTTCTGTCTATTCTGAATATGCATGGTTTTGCATAAGTCTATTAATGTGAACACATGGAAAAGGAATTAACAAAAAAGTAGAATTAATTAGATTAGAAGAATGAGAGAATTAGTGAACGTGGGATAGATCATTATTTGGTAGCATGAAGTATGGATTTGGGGAAAAATGAATATAGAAACAAAGGAAAGAGCTGAAAGAAACTAAGGTGAAAATAGAACAGCTGCAGGAAGACAAATATGAACCTTCTATAAAAAATATCAGAGGATACATTAATCTAACAAAATGAATGGTAAGTGGGTGTAAAGAAAGAAAATGTGGAAGTTGAAGTGAAAAAAATGTCAAAAAGTGCAACAGAATTGTGTGAAAGTATGCTACTACGAAGGATAAAAAAATGACACAGTGAAAGCAGCTGAATGAGGAAAAAAATGTATATCAGAGACTGATTGTCTCAACTTGATGGATGAAAAGGAAATCACATGCTCTGAGAATATTGGAAAATGGAAAATGTTAAAATAAGAGGAATGTGGTTTGCTAATGGAGTGGTTGTGCAGTTTCTTTAACATTTATGTGTAGACTGAATAAAACATAGTAGTGCGTGCATTAAAAAAATGCAGCAAAATACTGTATACAAAACAGGAAGAATGTCATTTGCAGTTTCTGTTGTAACAGAAGAACTAGCATTGGTCAGTTCCAGAAACAGATGTTGAGAAACTTATGTTACTGCACAGCACTGTTTTCTAATATGCTGTTGGAAGTCTTCTGTAACTACATAAATCCAGGGGTGGGATTCTACCAGTTCGCACCTATTTGCTAGAACTGGTTGTTAACATTCTAAGCAGTTCAGAGAACCGGTTGTTAGAAGAAATTACTGTCCTAATCCTGTAGGGAAGGCAGGAAGAAAACATTCTGATGTTGCTTACAGAAACTGCCTCTCCGTTAACACTTATTACATTCTTGGCAGGACTAGACTTCCTGTCTCTGGAACTTCTCTGGAGTTTTTTTTCCCCTCCTTTACTGGTACTTTGCTTGTGTGGAGTGACCGTTCAAAGTTACAATGGCACTGAAAAAAGTGACTTATGACCATTTTTCACACTTACGACTGTTGCAACATCCCCATAGTCGTGAGAGGCCAGGTGAGGAGATGCGTGCCTCGATGTGAGTGATATTGAGTTGGCCACACCTAGCCAATAACATGACCACCAAGCCATGCCCACCAACTAAGCCACGCCCACAGAACTGGTTGTTAAAAAATTTGAATCCCACCCCTGCATATATCCCACCCCTGCATATATCCTAGGCCTAAACATTAATAAGTTGTTATTGTTTTATGTAAAAATGGGTTTTGATGGACAAAGGATGTTACAAATATTTGCTGAACACCAGCCTTTTCAACCTGAGTTCATTTGAGATTTGTAAACTACAATTTCCAAATTTCTCAGCAATGATCAT
Organism: Pseudonaja textilis; assembly: GCF_049901715.1. Classification (NCBI taxonomy): domain Eukaryota; kingdom Metazoa; phylum Chordata; class Lepidosauria; order Squamata; family Elapidae; genus Pseudonaja; species Pseudonaja textilis. The sequence goes on along the minus strand of NC_141994.1, from coordinate 42,770,036 downwards.
GTTGAGTAAGGAATTCTCGTACTGCACTCAAGTTGAGAAAATTTCAGAGAGGTTCGATCCTCACCTGCTCAAGGTTGACTCAGCCTGCCATCCTTCCAAGGTCTGTAAAATGAGGACCCAGATTGTTGGGGGCAATATAGTGACTTTGTAAAACGGCTTAGAAAGGACTGTAAAGCACTGTGAAGTAGTAAAAAAATGCTATTGCTATTTTTTATATCTGGCTGCATTACCACCCAAATGAGTTGAGACTACAACCAGTAACTGGGAATTCTGGAAACTGCAATTATGTAACACCTGGAGAATACCAGGTTAGCTGGGAAGTTCTCAATATAAATGCCAAGGGGACTGTTTTCTTTAGTGCTCATTTCAGAACAAAAATATCATTGTTTATATTGCGATCTATTTTCACATTGGTTTATTTGCATCTGTACAAGAATATTATCAGAGATAGAATTTGCTCAATAATGTGATGTAATGTCACAGTTCATTACTTGTATTACTCAAACACAGATTAAAAAGCTATCAAGCCACAATGTATGGTAGCATTAAGGAGAAATGTGTGGATGAAGATTAACTCAAGAAAATTGATTTTCAAGGGTGACCTTAAAAGATACTAGCCAGTCATAAAACCACTTACTATATTAAGCAGTTATTAAATGGAACCTACTATAGAGAATTTATATTCACTGTATTGTGTGTAATTATAATTTCAGTTTCTATGTACTGAGTTTTATTTCAGGGTGATAAGATAAAATTGTTGATAAGAAAAATAAGTTGATTCACATTCCAAAGGTTTAGAAAGAAAAACACATCTATATGATTCCTTGGAAGAAACAGAACTTGATTTCTAGAAATTAATCCTCATGTCAAATGACTTGTTTTCTCTATGTGTGATTATGTTATCTAAATTAGCTTTACCATTTTGATGTGGAATTTAGCTCCCGTTATCCTGCATCATTAGGAAAGCAGAAAAATTTGCAAGTTGATGTCTACATAAAGTATCTAGATCAGTGGTGGCTAACCTTTTTGGGTTCCTGTGCCAAAAATTGCATGTGTGGCCCTCCCATACTCCCTGCTCATGCATGCACGATCCTTCCGCCACTCCTAACCTGCACTGGGCATATATGTGCGTTCCAGCTGATTTTTGGCCTTCCAGAAGCTCGAGGGAAGCCTCTGCAGTCTTTGGAGGCCAAAAAAATGGGCCTGTTTCATCACTTCCAGTATTTCCAAATATAGGAAGTGATGAAACGGGCCTGTTTTTCAGCCTCCAAAGGCTGCAGAGGCTTCCTTCAAGCTTCTGGGAGGCTGAAAATCAGCTGGGAGGCGCACACATGCACAGTGAGATAAGTTTGGCTGGGGCTCGTGTGCCTGCATAAATGGCTCTGCATGCCACCTGTGACACACATGCCATAAGTTCGCCATCATGGATCTAGAGGGTTGCTGGACTGGAAAAGGCTGATCTACATGTGTTATGTATCTTTAAGTTACTGGGCTCCTTTGTGTAAGGTAATGAGATATTTTGATCAGTTATTTCGTATCAGATAACAAATAATCAGAGTTGACCATTTCTGAAGATGGGAGACCAATCTCTTCTTGAAAATCTCAAGTGATGGCGCTCCCACAACTTCTGAGGGCACGCTGTTCCATTGGTTGATTGTTCTCACTGTCAGAAGTTTTTCCTTATTTCCAGGTTAAATCTCTCCTTGTTCAGTTTCCATCCATATCAGGTGCTCTTCGGATGCTCTTTGGTTATATTATGTCTGCAATATCAAAACATATGGACAATGTCATTGTTGTAGAGGCCTGTTTCCAATTACTTGTTGTGGGTGATACATTCAATCCATCTATAATATTTTTACTTATTCTTGTTGATTACTTAGGATATTTGATTCCCAGGGGCTGAAGCCAATTACTGGCTAGACTGCATAGTTCAGAAATCATTAAAATCTTACAGAATAAGGTTTGTGGTGCAATAGCTCTGATTGTTCTTTCTGTTGAACAAAATTGTATTTGCTAACTCTAACGGAACTAGGAGAGTCTTGCCAGCTGATAATAAGTGGGCTACTGATGCAAACCATTCATAGATGAGATAAGACAGCCTAGATTGATGGAATGCTACTACAACTGTGGACCTAATTAAAGGGAAATTATGAAGTATATAACACTTAGATTTATATACCACTTTACAGTCATTTACAGCCCTCTCTAAGGGGTTTACAGAGTCAGCATATTGCCCCCAACAATCTGGGTCCTCATTTTACCCACCTTGGTTGGATGAAAAGCTGAGTCAACCTTGAGCCTGATGACATTCGAACTGCCAAATCACAGGCAGCTGGCAGACAGCAGAAGTAGCCTGCAGTACTGCATTCTAAGTGCTCCACAGTAATATGAGGGAATTATGGAGAGAAAACCTATATCCACACTAATTGCAAAACAGCTAATTACCCAGCGCTTCAACATAGTGAAAAGGAAGCTGCTATCACAACTGGAAATAGACCAACTACACATTACATCACATACTCAATATCTGGAAGAACAACTAGATGTTTAGCCAAAATCTGAAGCTGGAGCATCATTGCCATCCTCCCCATTACAGAGCATAGGTGAGGTATAAGGTCATGGCTAAATTAGCTATAATCATCCCTCAAGACTGATCACAAAGGCTCAGCAGAAAAGTACCATCAGATAGTATACAAGAAGATGCCAATAGAACCCTCATAACAACCCTTATTACCTTGATACCTGAAACTCATATACAATTCTGCATAGGTTCTGCACAGGATCTGTTCCTAGCACTGTACTCTTCTGGACAGAGAGCTCTGATGTCATTCCTGGGATCTGTTGGAGCAATTCTCCCAGCTTAGAAGTTACAGTCCCAAGTCCCCTAATGGAAGCACATTGGCCTTTATATTCCGCATCCTTTCTAGTTCCTCCTTCAGTCCTTATAGTTCTCCAGTTTCTCATGCTCCTTCTTCCTGATGTCACTTGGCACCACATCTATCACCACTGCTTCCTTCAAATCCTTGTCTTTTACCGCAATGTCTGGTTAATTGCTGAGTAACTGCCTGGTTCTCTGGATCTGGAAATAAGAAGATATTAGCCCTTTTATTTTCCACAACCTTCTGTGGTATTTCTCATCTAGACTTAGGAGGGTCTAGCCCATATTATGTAGATACTGAAAGACAGAAAGAGAGAGAGAGAGAGAGAGAGAGAGAGAGAGAGAGTGAGAGAGAGAGAGAGAGAGAGAAAATAAAGAATTAACAACAGCTGTTATACAGTGATTGCCTATGCACATGCAACGTAAAGGTGCAAGAATATTTTTTTCATGGTACCTGAATATTTCTGTAAAGAAATCACGTATAATTGTTGAGGATTCTTTACAGGGAAGAAAATCTGAAATAATAATCTAGTCCTCCTCTTCAAACCCCCAGCTATTATAAGATTCCAGAAATCTGATTAAAACACAAGACCTGCAATTGATTTCTTCATAAAGAGTAGAGCTTCCTTGAAAAACAAAAACTCCCAAATCTGTCCTTTTTGATGCCACTATGGCTCGCCAAAGGTCAAATTTAGAGTGTATGCAAAGCATTTTCCCAAAACAAATTAATTTTAAGTCATTGACCAACAACATGTATGAGTACCTCCATAATATTCATAATAATCAACAATCAATCAACCAATCATGGCTCTTTTCATTGCTGATATCCTAAAACTGTCAATAAAACCAACCCATTTCAGCCAATAAAAATGCCAACAGTTTCTTTTTGATTATCATCAGGTTGGGAAAAAATGGATGAAAGAAAACAGTACCAATCCTGCACATCTATACACCCACACAAAGATTCAAATCAAAACTGACTTTTGTGATAACTGAGTTTGTGATGTGACTATTTTTTTCATCAGACCTTGAAAGAAGGTTGACAAGCGGATTTTTGTGCTTCACAGATCATTTTCAGAACTTCAGCAAAGTGATGTTGTGTGACAAAGTGAACCATGAAAGCCTCCACATAACCTTGTCTGTTTTTGAGATGACCAACAACATTGATTGCAATCTGAAGAAAGAAACAATTGTCAGACTTATGTTGTATGAGTTATATGGTTTGACATAATGACTTAGAAGTGACTTAAGTGTTGGCTACCAATTTGGGTTACAGCAGGACCACCAGTCTAATAATATCTATATAGAGATTTTTAGGGGTAGGAGGTTTTCTTTCTTTTCCTTTCCTTCTTCCTTTTGCCTCTACCCTATTTCTTAGGCCAGGCCAAAAGATTGTTAACCCCAGTTCCTAATTCAGTATGTTTATTAAATAATTTGGCAGAGTGATTTCTTCTGTTGTAGGACTGTTTCTTGAAAGCTGACAGAAAATAAAGGCAAAACACATTAATCCAACATTTTAATTTTGATTTTTTTAAAAAGTACACTGGGATTAATTTCCAAAAAGAGAAAGTCAGATTTATGAATCACTTCTTTGAATGACATCCTATATTTTTCCAGGTGGTTCCTACAATACATCTTTTAATGGGAAAATGAATTTGAGATGTGGCTACCTAAGCTCGTGGATTTGTAGTTTTCAGTAATTTCTTGTCTGAAAACTAATGTCTAGTGTTCTGAGGAGGATGAATAAAACTCACAATAAAAAATAGAAAAAAGTAAGAACCAGGAAAGGGAATTTTTTTTCACTTAACATAGAAGGAATGTCTTGACTAGCCTCCAGCGACTGCTTGAATATGGTCCTTAAGATGACCTTTAGCCATAAGATTTCCTGGTGATTTCAGAATGCTAAGTAGATATGATTCTGCTTGCTTTTTTATCAGTTAAGTTCAGCTAGACATATTTTATATAACAAAAGTGGATAAGTCTACTACTTTTCCAAGTGTTTTGAGAACGTAAATCAGGGAACTTCACAGTTAAAAAAAGAATGTCATGTAAGCATTTACCAAATATGTTACATGTTATATATTATAAATCCTAGAAATATAAGGATTTGAAGAAAATGCTTTGACTCTGAGTGACAGGTTGATACATTGTATTCAAATCCCAAATCTGAAATGAAAAATAAAAACTTGTGGGAAATCTTAAATGGCTGTATTTTCTATTTTGTAGGAGATTGGATGGGAGACTCTCAGTAGACTGTTCTGAGAGATAAAGTCTCCCTAGTTTCAGTTAAATAATTTTAAGATTATTAGACCAGGAAAATTATTGCTGTGTCTTTTTTTGAAAACATTTTATAGTATAGTATGATTTTTGCTGCAACTAGAGGTCTCCTCCAATTCTAATTATCTTTTTATTGATATTAACCCTATGACATTTCAAACAGGATACTTTCTGCCAGCTACATGTTTAAACAAACTTCAGCAATTTCTCCTACTATCAATAGCTTTAAGAAATATGATAAATTATTTGTCCTTGCTCCTGAAGTTCCTGCCTCGGTTTCAAATTTCCTTGTGGGTCCAGTAAATCTTTGTATTTAATCACTTTGGTAATTTCCAAATTGTTTGGGTGAATCATTGCCTCCATTGTTGAAATCCATACCGGTATTTTTGTGTAATGTTTTTTCCGTATTTTCCTCCAATTTGTTAATAGTCCGTCTCTGATTAAGTGTCTATGGAAGTATTTTTGATTGATTTTCCCTACATCCCATAAGAAAACGTGCCACCCCCTTTGTAAATCATGGCCTTCTAAAAATAATATTCTTTTGTTGGTTAAGTTCACCCAATCCTTCAGCCAAACTAACGAGGTGGCCATGTGATATAACTCCCAATTTGGAAATGCTAGGCCTCCCCTGCTCTTCATATCCTGCATTGCTTTTACATTTATTCTGGGTTTTTTCCCTTGCCAAATAAATTTCAAGGTTATTCTATTGAGTTCTTCAAAAAAAAATTATGTAATTTGATTGGGATCGTTTGGAATAGGTACAACAATTTGGGGAGAATGTTCATTTTAATAGTAGTAATTCGGCTTAGTAGTGAAATTTGAAGTTTCCCCCACGATTCTAAATCTTTCTTTACCTGGTGTATCAGTTTATCATAATTGTTTTCTTTGAGTGTCTTACAGTGTGGGGTTAGCCAAATTCCTAAGTATTTCACTTTCTTTGTCACTTGTATATGCATTATTTCTTCTAGTTCTATTTTCTGTTTTTCTGTTAGGTTTTTGGTCATTAATTTGGTTTTTATTTTTTTTATTTTAAGTCCAGCTACTGCTCCGAATTTCTCTAATTCACTCATCAATTTTGGTCCCCTATCTTTGGGTTCTTCAATAAAGAAAATCACGTCATCCGCAAATGCTTGTAATTTATATTCCTCTTTCTTAACTGTTAACCCCTTTATATCTGAGTTCCACCTAATTCGTGTTAATAATGTCTTTAATGCTAATATTAAGAGCAGGGGAGAGAGTGGACAACCCTGTCTCACTCCTTTTTCTATCTTTATCGGGCGAGTGCGTTCCCCATTCACTATTATATTAGCTTGTTGTGTATCATATATAGTTATTATAATATTTTCAAATTTGGTGCCCAAATTCAAATTATAATTTTTTTGAATTAAAATTTGCCAATTTAGATTGTCGAAAGCCTTCTCTGTGTCAAGGAACATAAGTGCTACTTGTTTCTTGGGGTGGGCTTCGTAGAATTCTAGTACGTCTAATACTATTCTTAAATTGTTCTTTATTTGCCTAGTTGGGAGAAATCCGTTTTGGTCTTCGTGTATCTTCTTCTTCTTCTTTTTCTTCAGCGTTTGTCTCGCGCTCGGGCGAGGTCCGCTAATGTCCTTGAGTACTGCTTCCACACCTCTCTGTCTGCCACGCGTGTCGGGTCTGCCTTCGCGATCTCTAGATCGGCCTTGATCGTGTCCATCCAGCGTTGTTTAGGTCTACCACGCGGTCTCGCTCCTCCGACAGTTACCTTCATTACAGATTTGATGATGGATTCTTCCTTGGCGCGGCTCACGTGGCCGAACCATCGTAGCCGGGACTGCCTCATGACCGTGGGGATGGGCACGACGTTGAACCGTCTACGCACTTCTTCGTTCCTGACGCGATCGAGTAGGGTGAGGCCTACCGACCATCGGAGCATTCGCATCTCCATTATCTGGAGTCTGCTTTCGACTTCTTTGGTCGTCGGCCAGCACTCTGCGCCGTATATGGCCACCGGGCGCACCACAGAGTTATAGATTTTCGCCTTCAGGCGCATCGGCATCTTCTTGTCACAGAGGACGCCCGTGACGGACTTCCATTTGCCCCACGCTGCATTGATCCTGGCTGCCACCTCAGTTTGTAATAGGCCTTCTTCCCCAAGAGTAGTTCCCAGGTACTTGAAGGTGGAGGCGCGCGGTAGCTCCTGCCCGTTCACGTGGATGGAGCCTGTCATTTCATTGTCAGTGGTCAGGTATTCGGACTTCTTTAGGTTCAGCCGGAGCCCGAACTGCTCGAGGCGGTCGTGCCACTGTTGGACTCGGTGCTCGAGTTCAGCCTTGCACAGGTTGGCCAGGAACACATCATCGGCGTAGAGCAGCGTCCATGGGGCGGGCGTGTACAGGTCGTGTGTAATTGTGTCCATCACCAGAATGAACAGCAGTGGTGAGAGAGCAGAGCCCTGGTGTACGCCGACGGTAATATTAAACTCCTCTGATATCCCAGCTGCCTCTTTTACACGGCTTTTGTGACATCTGTATAGGAGTTGGACCCATTGTACGAGCAGCTCAGGCACGCCGTGATCTCGCAGTGCGTACCAGATGAGATCGTGCGGGACTCGGTCGAAGGCCTTTTCCAAGTCTAGGAAGGCGGTGTGGAGCGGGATTTTCTTCTCTCTGTGAGCCTCCATCAGCATCCGCACACCGAAGATGGCGTCGGTGGTGCCGCAGTTCTTGATGAATCCAGCCTGGTTGACGCTGATGTCGACGATGTCCCGAATGCGCTTATCAAGGACGCGCTCAAAGATCTTCATAGTGTGTGACAGTAACCTGACCGGTTCAGTAGTTGGAGCAGTCCGCTGGGCTGCCCTTTCCCTTCCAGATCGGAACAGTGGTGCTGTGGTACCAGTCGTGTGGCACTTTTCCCGTGGAGACGATGTTGTTGAACAGCTCGCACAGCCACAATGCCGAGCCCGGTAGTGCCTTTTTCCAGAAGTCGGCAGGGATGTCGTCTGGTCCTGTTGCCTTACCATTTTTCATGGCCTTGGTGGCGTCGGCGACTCGCTGGCATAAATGCCTGAGACTGGGCCTTCAACTGGGTCACCTCGCGGGGTTCGTGGTGTGGGAACTCCTCGGTGGAGATCTTCTCAAGTATTGCCGCCACCTCTCCGCAGCGTCTCTGGGGTTGACGATCAAATTTCCCCTTTCATCGTTGATCCCATGAAACTGGTCAATGTCCAGGGTCTTCCTGTGTCTGCTTTTGGCTAGGCGGTAGATCTCATTCTCGCCTTCTCGCGTGTTCAGCTTCTCGTAGATGTCATCGTAGTGGGAGCTTCTGGCTGTCGCTACTGCTTTCTTGGCTGCCTTTTTGGCCGCCTTGTATTCCAGCAGAGCTTCTCGCTGGTCTTGTCCTGAAGAAAGGCCTTGTAGAGCCGTTTCTTCAGGTGTACGGCATCTTGTACTTCCGGTGTCCAGAGCCATGTATCTCGCTCGATGCGTCTCCGTCCTGGCTTGGTGCAACCAAGCTGTTGGCAGCCGGCAGTGTGAACAGTGCTCTTCAGCATGGACCACGCTTCCTGTGGCCCGTCGACCATCTGCAGGAACTGCTCCGGTTTGATGAGGGGTCCCGCCATCTTCTTCTGGTTCCACCACTTGATTCGTGGCTGGTCTGCATTCCTTTTGTCAATCCTGGTCTTGGGCTTGCTGATCCTGATCTTCGCCATCAGCGGCCTGTGCTGACTGCTCGATTCGTGCGGGTACACCTTGGCGTTGAGCACGTTTTTAGCGGCTCTTCGTCGTACGATGATGTAGTCGATCTGTGTGTGGTGGCTCCGCTTCTGCTATGGTAGGTGAGGAGTTGAGATTCTCGCCTAATGAAGCAGGTATTCGTGATGGTCATATCATGGGAGTCGGCAAAGTCCAGGATCCTCTGGCCATTCTCATTCGTACGCCTGTGCCGTGCCCACCGTGGCACTGGTGTCCGCTTTTGTCCCGCCCTACATGACCATTCAGGTCGCCCGAGATGATGATGTCGTCTTCGTGTGGGATCTGCCTGAGTTGGATGTCGAGCAGTTCCCAGAAGGTATCCTTCTCCTCCTCGTGACATCCGGTCTGAGGGGCGTAGGCAGACAAGATGTGTAGGCGCTGCCTCTCGGTCGCTACGACGATTATCATCAGTCGTTCTGTGAGGCGCTTAACTTCTGCGACGGAACTTTGCCAGCTTGGACTGACAACCACAGCTACACCGCCGCGGTTTTCCTTACAGCTGGTGTATATGATCTTGTAGCCGTCTATAGTCGTAGCCTTGTTGCCCTTCCAGCGAGTTTCCTGGAGGCAGCAGATGTCCAGCTTCCTGTCCCGCATGGTCTTCGTGTATATACAAGTTTAAGATCCTTTTTAATCTGTTTGCTATAATAAGTGTGAATATTTTGTAATCAGTATTTAAAAGTGAAATCGGCCTGTAGTTATTTATATATCTGGGATCTGTATCCTCCTTCGGGATCAGCGAGATCAATGCCCCCCTCCATGAGTCCGGCATCCTGGCTGCCAGTAAGACATCATTAAAGACTTCCACCATTAGTGGTCCGATTTGATTTGCTATTGCCTTGTACAGCTCCCCTGGGATCCCATCTGGGCCCGGGGTTTTATTATTTTTCTGGTTCTCTATTGCTGATTTCAATTCCGATTCAGTAATGTCTTTATTTAGAAGTGCAGCCATTTCTTCCCCAATTGCCTTGTCCTTTATTTCATCTAGATAATTCCTTATTCTTTCTTCACTGATGTCCTCTCTTTTATATAAATCTTCAAAGTATTTATGAATGATTTCTTTTTTCTGTTCTATTTCCTGGTATGTATCTCCCTTGCTGTCTATTAACTGGTATATCAATCTCTTCTCTTTTTTAAAAAAAAATTTATAAGATAGCCATCTTCCTGGCTTGATCAATGGATTTATCTTCAGATTCAAAGCAGATACAAATAAGACAAAAAAGAATTCGGAATCAACAATAAATTGCAACAATTAGATAAAATTTTATTAAGATCAAATAAAAAAAAACATAACAAAAAATTATAATTACTTATTAGAAACAGAACTAGAAGAAGAAATCGTAAAAGGAAATATGATTGCTGGGAGTAAGAACGTAGGGCGCAGCATCACATTAGCGGAATGGGAGAAAGTTTGGGGCAGAAACAATAAGATTACCAAATCAGCTAAATACAAGGAAAATCTTTATAAAATGTTTTATAGATGGCATCTCCCTCCTTTGAGGATAGCAAAGATGCACCCCAACATGAGTCCGTATTGCTGGAAGTGTAGGAAAAAAGAAGGAACCTTTTTCCATATGTGGTGGTCTTGTGCAGAAACCCAAAAGTATTGGAAGAAAATCAAAACTTGGTTGGAAGAAATCACAAAAGAGCAGATCGAATACAAACAAGAGTCTTTCCTACTAGGGATTTTTGATAAGCAAATTTCCAAAAAAGCTAAATACATAATAATACACATTTTAACAGTGGCCAGATTAGCCTTCATTCAACACTGGAAACAACATCAAACTCCATCAGAAGAAATGATTATTGAAAAAATCTCAAAATGCGCAGAAATGGATACATTGACTTTGGCGCTAAAAAGCAAAGACACTTCACTATACTATGATAGCTGGAATTGTTGGTATAATTGGATTGACCAAAGATAAATTATATATCATAAGGCATAAAAGAAAAGTATCAACCCATAATAACGAGGTAGCGAGGTAGCGATATAAGTAAAAAACAGGTGTGGTTATATGAGACAGGTTAAGGTTATGAAAACAAAAGAAGATCTTGCAAATAGTTAAAATAAGAATACTTTTAACCTTGTAACCTCCTTCTCTCTTTCTTCCCCCTTTCTTTTTCTTTCCTTTCCCAAATTCTTTCCCTCTCTTCCTCTCCTCTTTTCTTTCTTTTCCTTTCTTTTGCTTATTTGTGTATGTATTGTGACTGGTTTTAATTGTAAAAATTAATAAACTATATTTTTTTAAAAAAGAAATATGATAAATTATAGAAGGATATGTGAAAAAGGTTTTGTGCTTAAGACATTGTGAAGCCTTGATAGAATGATTGATTTAAACAGAGATTTTTGCAAATCAGCCTCTCACATTAAATTTGCAGAGCTCATATAGGTTATTGAATTCAACCATAAGGCTTTGATTTATTTCAGAGAGATTCAAGGTGATTAAGATATTAGATAAAGTTTTCCCCCCTTTGCAAAACCATGGCCAGTATGTGACACATTCGTTCTGTGTTTAACACCCCTGCTCTATATGTTCATTCCATTCTTTTCCTATCCACCTTAAGAGCAGTACAATTGAAAAAATATTGAAGCTCTCCAGCACCAACTTTGAAATGCAAATGCCATCTAAGGTGACGGTCATTCTATTTTCCCATTGTGCAAAAACATGAAGATGTACTCACTTTAATGCTTTCCCATTAGAACTTATTTAATATTTTCAATAACAGTAACAGAATAATAAATAATCAAATCAGATCAGATCCTGAACTTCATATTGGCATATTGAATCTTCACAATCATTTTTGCATTATCACTTTTTAAACCCAAACCTTACATAAAGTCATAGCTATTTGCTCAACCTTAATGCATTTCTCAGTATTGATTTTAGGATGTAAAGAATGGTGATAAACTCCAAATAAATGCTCTATTAGCACCAGAAATAAACTGATTTTTTAGAATTATGTGACTTGAGAGACCATTATCAAGGAGGAGAAAATAATATAGAGAAAAGGTACTAAACCTTTCTTTGAAAGTAGTATGCTTGGAGAGTTTCTATTGAACTGTGATTGGAAGGTAGAGTTGTCAGTCACTGTATTCTCCAACCGAGATATTAAGCAGCATGTTGGGGATTGTAGCAAACATATTATCTGCTTTTTGCAGTCACCGAAGGAATATACCAATCAGTGCTCAGTTCAGTTATAGTCATTTCAAAGGGGAACTTGCTTTGTACAACAAAATAAAAGAATCAGTCTTAAGTCATTAGCTCAATTCCAGATTTTGGATTTGGTTGGATCCAAGATCTACATCTTTGCAAAATACCAAAAATGATAAATTATTAAAGATCCAGTAACTCACCAATTAATTGTAGATATTTATCTAAAATATCTCACTTTTCAACGAAAGACAGTTTGACTATAATCCAAATTCATTAGTGCTGAAAGCAAAGGTTTCTTTTCAGATATTATTTATTTTTGATATGTATTTCAGTTGTGATGAAAGCTCCAGGAACTGAATACTTAAGAGACCTAGGATCATGTATACATTCCATTAGTTTTAATGAAGATTTCAGCATCATTCAGGTCTAAGCCTGTTCTCTATCTCAACCAAATGGACTCTTTGTGGCCTTTTCAATTACAAAGTTTACTGTGCAAAATTGGGGACATGTCAGAAAAACACAACAAGTGGATTTCTTCTGCTTCTTTCAGCTGAACACTGTATTTTATTTTTGCCCAGCACTAATACCACATCAGATATCATCATCTTTAGCTGTGACATGAAGCATGTGACACGACTTCTTCCTTTCCTGCTGTAAGTTTAATTGTGTAGTGAATTATTCTTCCACGTTCTCATGTACACTTATGCTAGGGGTAAGTTTTCTGCTGGTCATCTCTCCAATTGCAATCTCTAATAACATTACTATAAAAAGATAGATATTATTTACAACTTAACTGCTCTTCTGAATATTGCTACCAATGTTTTGGCTTGTCAGATTTAATCCTCCATTTATTAGTTGAGGCTGTCAATGACATTTACTATAGTGCTTGGATTTTATTCCTTTCTGTGATATTTACAATGCTCTGTGGCAAATGGAGAATTTTTGTTTGCCAGTTGCAATTGGCACTGCAAAAGCAGTAGCAATTCACAGCGTTAACTCAGCAGCCACGTAGCCCTTGGAAGGGAGGCATGACATGTTGCTTACCCTCAGCAAATTGACAGGGTAACAGAATGTGATACAGGATCTGAATCTGAGAAGCAACATTTCAAAAGGTATGCAACTACACTGAATAAATGAAAAACTTGCAATTTGATATCTTTTGTTTTTGATAGAGTAGAAAGAAAGAAATTTCTTTTTCAGCACAAAATTGAGGGGCTAGGCAGAAGCCCTTGATTAATGACCAATATTAAAGTTTGACTAAAGATTATGGGTTTCCATTCCATTCCTTGAATCTGGAGAACTGTAAATGCTCCAGCACTGGTGACAGGTAAGTTATAAACTAAGTACATCAGGGAGCATTGAAGAGTCAGTGAGTGCAATGTGAAAAAACCCCAACAACTCTCATTACCTAAAAATGGAAGAATATGACTGGTAGCCATATTTGGTATAGCACATATGAAGCTTCTTGTCGGCATACCAGCAAAAATAAAATTCCAATCAAAAACTCTGAGGCAGGCATTTTCTCAAAATTCCATTTTATTAGAGTTGTCATACTGGCACATCTGGGAAAACACGAATCTGAGAGTTCTGGGTTTTCCCTCAGTAATTTAAAAAGCCAAATCCATCAGTTCATCACATGGTCCAATCACCATCCGTCCCAACTCAAGACATCCCTTATCCTTATTATGCTTTTATGTCTAACTACATATGGTCCATGAAATCCTCCTTCCCAATTTCCCAGGCACAGGAATATGGCAGCGTGGAAGCTTCTGCTGTTAATATGGCTACCAAAGCTGACACTTCTGCACAGATTTGGAGATACTAGAAAGATGCAAGAATCTAAAAGCAGACCAAAACATCAGCTTGCTCTGCACTATGTAACAATCTTTCCCTCAGCTCAGCTCAACTACAGCTGAGCCATCCTAGCTGTGCTTGGAGTATGCATGATGTGGAACCAAATTATTTGAGGGACTGCCTCTCCCTAGATATATCTATATATCTGGGTACAGTTACATAATCAGGACTGGTAGGTCCTGTCTATGAAACTCTCATCTGGCAGGATCCAAAAAGAGAGACTTTTCTGCTGTGGCAGCCATGTTGTGGAACATTATCGCCCTGGATCTTAGATTGGCCCCAATTCTCTTGGTCTTTATGAATGCCCTGAAGACATAGCTGATAGTTACCTGGTGGGTCTAGCAATGATTGCTGTAATGATTTGATCTAGAATGAATTCTGCTGATGACAGTGATTTTATGTTTTTTAAATTGATTATAAACAGTTTTTATATGTTTGTATATTTGTTTTTTTTAACCTGTCATGAGCAGCCCAGAGTCTCTTAGATCAGATGTTTGGAATGGATTTGGAATTTATCCATCTCTGAAATACATCCCAAAGACCTGGGAAGGGCAGATGACTACTTAATTTTTTAATCAAATTTGTATGCTGCTCATTGTGTGGCTCGAGATGACTCTGAGCAGCTTACAATGTAATAAAATGTATGGATGTAAAAAAATAATTATAACCATAAAAACAAAATAAAATTACAAAAGATAAAAACAAACTAAAAGAAACCACGGGTTTAGAGTGGAGAGATCTCTCACCTCCAGCCAACAGCTTCTCCTTCAGGATCCATACCATCCAGGATTGCCAGATTTTAAGTCATTTTCTGAAGGCCAGGAGTGAGGGGACAGACCTCACCTTTTGTAGCAAGTTATTCCAAAGTTTGGGGGCCATGGCAGAAAAGGTTCTTCTCCTGGAGCTCACCTGCAATTTCTTGACAGATGGAGTCCGCAGTAGGCCTCTTTTGCCAGCGTGAATGGAGTAGGTTAATCCAGTTGTGTAAGGTGACTCCTTGGATATCCTGGACCTATGCCAATTTATTGATAAATATAACATTGTTTTATGATGTTAAAAGTATGGTTGTAGGATGTAATTGTTTCAAGTAAAGCTGCCTTTTGCAATTGAGCGATGGTGATGATATTCAAATGGTTCTCTAGATGTTTTGTGATTGCACCAAGGTACCTATTAGTAGTGGTACTATCTTTGCCTTCTTTTGCAGCAATAATTTATTAGTAGGCCTTTGTACTTTGTTATTTTCTCTAGTTTTTTTCCTCTTTTCTTCTGCTGTCTCCAGATACTGCCAAGTTTATTATAGTTATTATTTTATATATACTTTAAAATATCTGTATGGCTGACTATGCAAGAAACCATAATAATTTCACCTCCCATATCCCTGCTCCTTCCATATTAAACCTAACAGATGTGGGCTGCAAAAATCCACATTATTTAGATGAGAGAAAAGAAATATAGAAAATACCAACTCTTTGCTGGATATAGTAGTCATCCAACTGTTTGCATCCTCAAATACCTTGCTTCAGCAACTCCAACTCATAACCTCTGATAGTGTTAAAAAGTTGGGATCAACACAGATCTTGCTGACAGGATGGCTTGAATTGGATACTTCATGAATTAAGAATGCAGACATGTAATGAAAGAAGGGAAGTTTCAGAAAAACAAGTAAGAAAAAGTTAATGTTAGAATGGAGAAAAAAGAAAGGGATTTTGGGAATGTAGACTAATATCTTTGGTGGTTTGGAGAAAGTTAATTTCTAAGGACACACAAGTTATGTGGTTTTGAATCCCTAGTTTGCTCTAAGGGCATCTTCAGAGAAGGTCAATGTGCCAAAATAGAGACAATTGAACCTGTGAAAAACCTGGAATATTTATTGTTCTTGTTGCAACCACAATTTGGATGCTATTTATTTTTACATAAAAACATGCTTCTGGTTTGTATATGGTATGTTTTGTTTATAACAGTTGATAAGCAGACATATGATAATTAAAACATGATGCAGGATTTCAATTGAGAAACAAGATGGGCAGATTTGCCACTCTTTTCTTCACCATGCTATTTGCAACATGAACTGAATTACTTTTCTTCTTTCAGGAGAGTTCTGATTGCTATTTAGTTTTTCTTACTGTGGGTTTTCCATGTGATAGCAATCACATTTGCCAGAAATACTAAAACGAAATGTCAGTTTCAAAGAAAAGAAAACATAAAGGCTTACACCCTGTTGCAAATCTGGACACTTTACAAATCTAAAGAGACATTCCAGTAGCAATGCGAACAAATGAAGTACTTTTGGATGGAAGCAGCAAATGACCATTGCAAACTGATTAACTTAGTCCTCTTTTTTTAACAAGAAGGAAAAAAACAAGCTTCAAACAAGAATAATGATAAAAACTAAAACAGAAAACAGGAAATTGGAAAGGGCTTAAAAAACAAAATTAATAGGGAGAAAGGGTCCAACCCAAATAATTACTTTAAGGAAGTACTAGTAGTTTGTGTGCACTTCAGTGGGTTTGACATAGCAGATACCCATGCTAGATAATATTGGTGCTGCTAAAATTCCAGCTGATTTTGCAATGAAACTTCTCCATGTTGTGCTAAGTTGTATGCGCATATGGAACTAGTTGTGTGAATTATGGCCTTGCATTTCATCCATAGACCAGTCTTTAGAATTTCTAATTACAACTTTCAAGTTGATGGACATAAATGTCTGTATCTAATTCTATGACTTTAATATTCAACTTCTAAAGTTATCCTCCGAAATCATGATGAAATTCTACAAAAAAAGCATTTATGTATGTATGTATGTATGTATGTATGTATGTATGTATGTATTTATATCCTTCTGTTTATTTTGGCTCAAAACATTTTATCAACTTGTTTAAAATGAAAAACAAGAATTAAATAGTGCTGCAACTTAATATAATTTTCCAAGCTACACTATATTTGTAAAATCTACCTTATCATACCCAGCTCTGCAGGAAAAGTAGGCACTTTGATCAATTATTGATTAATTATTAAGTGTATAACGACAGGCCATTATTTATCATAACACACAAAGCAAAATGAAAAAGAATCACCTTCATCTTCAGTTAGTAATACAGAATATTTATAACATCATGTGAGGGAATGCTATTTACAGCAAATTTCAATGGCATTCAATTAGTTGACCTGTTAAGTTTAAAGTTGCTGCAGTGAAAGAATTCACTGATAACAATAAATGGTAGTTTGTCCTCATCTTAATATTGATCAACCCTATTCCAAATATGTGGACTTCAACTCCACAAATCCACCAAGAAACATGGCCATTGCCAAGACTTGTGGGAGTCCGAAAATTTGGATAGTACTCATGTTTCAAAAGACTGATCTAAAAGATAGGGATCTATCCTTTAAGGAACTCTTGTCAAAGCAATGGATAAGGGACAGGGTAGCAAACAAGAATATGAGGAGAGAAGAAGATAAGGAGAGTGTGTGGCCTTGCCTTGCCTTCCTGCCTACATTTGTTTGTAATTCCTTGAGCCCTCCATTAATAACTAGGCAGACATGGTTTAATGCAGTCATCATGTATGAGATGCTTTGTTGCACTAGTTCATCTTATATCTCATTGCTCAACTGTTCTTTGAATTGTTCTGTTAAACTTCTGCCATTCCAGGCCACATCTTTTGCCAGCAACTGAAATGTTGTAACTTATTCTTTTATTGAACAGCTATCCTGTTGGGGGCAGTGATTTTTACAGTTAGCTGTCACTGGCCTACCAAGATGTGCAATATTATACCTCTAATGTGCAACAAAGTCATCAAAGTTTCTAAGATTAGACTAGCCTGGATCAGTAAGAGGCTGGCTATTTGGCCTATCAATCATGAAAAAAACCGCAGGAAGATGATGGTTGACCGGAAGGGAATTTGAGGATGTGGTGCACCAAGAGTGTTTGTTCCCTGTAAATTTTAGGACTCTTTCGTACCCTCCAAATTGGAATCTCTTCAAAGGGGTTGGTGATTTTTAAGAAATACTAAACATCTCCAAGTTTCGATATGCTCAATCTCATAAGTGGCTTGAATGTCAGCATCCCTTGTTTTACTTGATTTCCTTTATGGAGAAGGTATTGCTATTACATTAATAAAGAAATCCTCAAGTTTCCATCTGTGGACAGTCTACCAGCATATTTCATCAGCATCTCCTTTTTATCAAGGTGGACCAGATGTCGCTCTCTGTTCCCAATTTTGTCCCCCCATTAGAAAGGTAGTGCTCAGTAAAGTAGGTCACCCCCCATCTCCCTTTTCTTACCAGTCTGTCAATTGCACATTATGTCAATATTGATAACTGTCAATAGCTATGCAGAGTGGTCACAGCTTTTATCTGGTAGTAAGGATCAGGGAGAGAGCCCCTCATATGACAGATGGAATGAGTGGGAGAGGGGCAAGCAGGAAAGAAAGTTCACTCTTTCTATCCCACCACAACAGCTGGTGAGGAAAGACTTGGAGAAGGACCATCTTGGATAAGGAGAAGTGTGATTGATTTCTTTCATGTCGATGAATTGTCTCCTCTCCCACCAATTCTGTCTGTCATGTGGGGGCTGGATCTGCACCTCTCTCCCTGATCCTTACTGCTAGACAAAATTCTGCCATATCAAAATTGGAGCGATAGTTAAAGCTTCTGCAACAATTTATATTTTGTTCACCTTTTCCAGAACTTAATGGAAACCTGCTTTACCCTAGTCACAATCTACATTAAGAGGCAAATGCTTATTCACATTCTCTACATTTCTTTCCTAAGAAAGGAAATATTGGTATTTGGTGGACAAAATCAAATACTTAGATACACTATGTATCACTCCCTGTTAGTTCTGTAATCTACAAAATAAGTGAAGAAAATAATAATATGTGCCATGCCCCTGGTGGAGACTGACTCTGAGGGAGAGGAGGAACAGCCAACAGGGAGTGTGGCTCCGGAGGTTGTCGAGGAGGCTGGGGAAGGGCAGAGGCTGGCTGGGCAGTCAGAGGAGGACCCAGGCCCATCCCCTCTCCATCCTAGGGCATGCAGAGAAGAGAGGATAAGGGAAATACGTAGTCTCTGGGGAGGAGAGGGCCTTGAGTAGGGCCTTCATGGGCTGCAGCTGTGACAACTGGATAAGAGGACGGACATGCGTACAGGCGAGTGCTGGAAACAAAACGTGGAACTATCTCTAGTTTATTGTTCCTCTCTGAGTTTGGTGTCCTTCCCAGTGTGTATTCTGATGTCTGTGGATGTCTTCAAGCCGTTATCTTGCCTTTTTTGTGTTGTGTTTATTCTTTATAATTTAAACAGCATTTCCTCCTTCTTATAACTGCTTGTGTGGGACTTTTTGGCTCCAGTCAAGGATATTTGGAGCTTGGAAGCAAAGTGAAGGAATAAAAGGGGCTTCACCTGTTTTTTGTGACTGTGTTTATTTTGTATCACACCATGGGTCATCACAATATGTTTGTCCATATCATTTGTGTCCTTCCCCCACTCATATGTGTTCCTTTTCCACTCAAGCTATCCCCCACCCTGGCATTTATATATTTGGCCTGCAAATTATGTCCCTTCAATGTGATTTATATTTTATCAATAGTTGTAGTCACCCAAGCAAATTCAATCTGGTCAGAATTTTGTTTTATTAGGAAATGATGAAATGTCAACCACGGACATTTGACAATAGATCAATCAGTTTGAAAATGGATTGAGTACTTATCAACATTTACTAAGAAGCAACTTCTTAGCCTGTATGTTCCATTTTTAACTTGATGATTGGTGGAAAGGAAGACTGATCTTTGACTGAATACTGACACAGAGATGTGGCTTTTTCACATTTTTTTTCTGTTACAAAACTACGGAAATCACATACTCCAACTCTGCCCTGAGGATGATTATAATCTCTGGAAAACTTTATATGACTTCCTCAAAAAACACATATTTCTATTAATGGCACAATAAATCCTTGTTACTTGCAGAATCCATATTATCATCACAATAAATACATGCATGACTGGCACAATACTTTTTAAAAAAATATGTCTTGTAAATTTACTATATAGCTATATATAGCTATATAAAATTTCAGAAAGGTCAAGAAAATCTTTCTGATGGGCTGAAAATCAATAAAGAAAATTTAACCAATTAAATTATTGTTGATTAAATTTTCAGAATTCTGACTTCAGGTTTGGGCTTCTTTGGCGACGGACCAAAATCATGATCATCTGCGGTTTTGATCCGTGTTCGCTGCTCACAGCCCGGATTCGGGGCTGAAGCCACCCCGTAGAGGTGGTGAAGAAGGGGGAGCCATCAGTGGGGTTGAGGAGAGCCGCATCTCTCCTCCTTGGCTGGCCGTTACTCCCTTTCCCACAGGGGGCTGCAGCGGTGGTCAGAAATGGCCACCTCAAAGAAGAACCCAACTGGACAAGATTGTGCAGGAGGAAGTTTAAAGGAGAAAATTTGACTGACTGGGTTGAACGGAGAATATCTATCTAAGGTACCTGGAACCTGAATTTTAAAGATTAATACTATTCCTAAAAAAGATTTTAAGCTGCGAAAGAGAAAGGAAAAGGAAACAGAATTGGCTTTTTTTCCCCTCTCACATTGACAGTTTTAACTGACTTGGAACATTAGGAAGAAGAGGTTTGAATAAGAAATTGATACTAATCCACTTTGACATTAATAGGCTATTTCTAGTTGAAAATAAAGTGTCAAAAGGATAAAGATTCTTGGATAATTTAAAAACTTTCTTTAAAAAAAGAAAGAAAGCAGCGGAGGGAAAAAGGAAAAAAGAGGGTGGAATCTGGAAAATGGAGGAGACCACCTGGAACTTAAAAAAAAAATCGATAGTGGAATTTTAACAAGGCTTGAAAAAGATACATTGTAGCTGAAACTTTGTTACAAGATAACAAAGCCCCTGGAAAGAGAAACTGAGATAAGAAGCAAGAAACAGTTTTGGATTATTGGATGATTCCTGGAACTTTGGATAGAGGATCCTAATGAAATAAAATAAAATCAATTGGGGGTTGTTTAAAATTTTTTAAAATGGCATCACTCCTTGAAGAGTTAAAAATGAGACTTAAAGAACAAAAAGAAGAAGCATAAGATGGAAGAGGATCTTTTGGCTTCGTATTTCAATTTTTAGAAATGGAGATCTTGAACTATGAAAAACAACAAGAAACGCTGGCAGAACAAGAAGGGCGGGACAACGAAGAAGCCATCTTTAATGACCAAGCAATTTTAAGCAGGGTAAAAAAGGGAAAGGGAGTTAAAAACTTAAGCAGTGAAGTAACAACCAAAAAAAAGAGAATAATTTGAAAAGTAATCATAATATCAGGAAGAAGCAGAAGGGAGGATCACAGAAGGGAGAATCAGATAGAAAAGGGAATAAAAAGGGCAGGGAGAAGAAGAGAGGGAAGAGGGAAAGGAAAAGAAGCTACAAAGGACAGAAACAAGATATAGAGGTACAGCAAAAGCGTACAAGAATTAAAGGTATAAGCCTATTTAAAAGACACAGAGACAATGGTTAAAATTTAATTTAAGGAGAGGATTCTGCAAGGGTGCATGGGATAGCATTGTTATATTAGAAATAGAAAAGGGTTAGAAAATATGTTAGATGATTAAAGTGATAGAAAAAATTTCTATTGATGTGTAGTGGAATATTTGTTTGTAAAGAGAATAAGGCTCTCAATGATTTAAAAACAACGTTTAAAAAAAACTGAAAAGAAACATGGAAGATTTTTATCAGTTGACAAGATGAACTTGAATAAGAATAATAACTTTATTGACTACTGTTAATAATTATTGTTTTTATTTAAAGACAGTAATAAGTAAAATATGAAATATAGATGATTAAGGTGAAAGACAACTGATATTACTAGATAATGTTTGTTAAAAGAAAGAGAAATGTAAAAGATTGTTATTAATATTAATGGCAGAGCTGTACTTGAATAGAATAATTATTCCATTTACTATTGTTATACATATATATACAGATATATATATACATATATACTTTTTTCTTTTAAGAATTTAGTGTGTATTTTTAAGGGAATGTACCAAGCAGAATTCGATTGAAAATAGGTATGTCTTATAAAATAGAGGTTAGAAAATGGATGTTATAACTGTAAAGGTGTAACTTAAATTTTTAAATAAGATTTGAAAAAAGATATAAAGATGTTACACTCCAGTCTAGTAATTACAGGGGAAAATTTGTTTTATGAGAAAAGATAATATGAAATTGTAAACAGGACAGACGAAAGTATAAAAACATTGATTAGAAAAATTTTAAAAATTAGAAAAAGATATGTAATTGAATTAAAAAAAGGAATGAAATAATTTAAAATAAAGCTATAGGAAATAAAGAAAGGGAAAAGCTATTGAAAAAATTGCAAAAATAGTTATAAGATATGGATTAAAATGTATAATATAAATATGTATTGAGTTTATGTCTGTATAGAGAAGTGATAACCCGGGGCCACGCTGTTCTCAAAAAAAGATATTGTATTTGTATGTTTTGTGAAAACTTAAATAAAGCTTTCATTAAAAAAAAAAAAATCAGAATTCTAAGTACAGCCGGAGTTCTCATCCAAAATCTATGACATCATCTTAGAAAAGCTAGATGCAAGCAAAGACAAAATACCTTTTCTGTGTCAGGAACTTAAAATACTTTTTCCCAGATGCTGTTTATCATCTGCAGTTTTTAAAATAAGTATGTTTCAAATGTATTTTAAAATCTGCTGATTAATTGGAAGAACTTTTGCTTAATTTAAGCTTTTGAGTCATTAATTAATCAATCAGTAAATAAAACACTTTTCTATTGTTTAATCCATTCTCCTGGTCTCTTTTTCCCTATATTTGCCCTATTTTGAGAATTTTTCTAAATTAACAAAACAGGATAAAATATCAAAAATAAAATCTCAGAAATGTGGCACTGACATAAATAATATCAAAAATATTTTGCCCACATTACTAAACATTTGATCAATTTAAAAAGTGAAGTTGCTTTTTTCTTCATGTATATTGCTAATATATATGGAAATAGACTATGTCAAAATGTGAATTCAGGAAGAAAACTTTGACAAGTTGAATGATTTGTCTATTTACTTTGATGTAATAAGTTTTGAATAGATCCAATGAGGGGAAAATAAAGTGTTGTTGATGTTACCTAGTTTAGTAATGAAACATGCGTAAGCAAACAACCAAACTCAGATAGCACCAAGAATTCCAAAGCATTCAATATATTTTTCTCCTACATTGCCAGTCAAAAAAGAAAATCAGCATTTAAATACTAGCTTTTAATGGGAAATTTATTTTTTTGCCTTAGTTTTAAGCCTTAAGCACTCAATTATTTAGATTAAAAATATTGAGATTTTAACATTAGATGTTTTAACATTACTTACATACATAATTTTAGAAATCTATACACTGTGCATTTATTTAAAACAACATTATTTGCCTTTTTGGCTCAAAAGATCAAAGATCATCTTATAGATAATAAATAGAAAGGCAGGGTCTCAACAACAACATGAAGGAAATAAAACAAAAGGGGAAAGAAATAAAATATCAATGATTGTAGTTCTTATTACTGTATGATCAATTGAAATAATATTGAGATGAGTTATTTGGACTCTCAGCAGAACCCAACAAGGTTTAGATATAGGATTTGTGCAATGCACAGAAGAAGTTGGCAATTCATCATATGCCAGATTTTCTTTGGACAAGACCCCCATTTTCCTCCTCCTCCTTTTTCTATGTTGATATGCTGCACCAAATGATATCTGATTCTGAGAAACTTACAGCCTCGGTAATAACAATTAAACATAGTATTTATGTAAGGTAAAAATAATAAAGTAATGATGTAATACATAACATATTACAAGTTCAATAATAACCATTTAACTTCTACCTATTCTATTTAGGACAGATTAAAATGACCCAGCCCCTAAGACCTGCTGAAAGAGCCATGTTTTAAAAGGTTGTGAAAAACTAGCAGGATTGGGAATCATCTGCTATCAGGGTGAAGATTGTTTCAGAAAAGTAGGACAACAGTTAAACAACCTGTCTTCATAAACTCTGCAGATGACATTCCCGAAGGGTCAGCACTAGAAGGAGATCGCTATTCTTCCTCTCAACAGGTAGGCAAAGACCACTGAGGAAAATGATCCCATTGATATTCAGGCCCTGAACTATTCCTTTGGTATTCTTACATAAATGATCTAGAACGGGTGTCAAATTCTCATCATCACATGACCTATCACAACTCCCCCCCCTCTGCCATGAGTTTGACAACCCTAATGTCAGAGTTCTGAGTAATACATCCTCAATAAACAGAGCTCTGAGGAAAGTAGGTTTCTCAAATAATTGATTTCTTTGACATGTATTGGCATAAGCTGGTGAAAACCGACTCTGAATATTCTCGTGGTTTACACCTAATTAAAAGCTTTCCCCTTTTCTCTAACAGTCAGTCACATGGGTCCAATCAAGGTCCAGTCCAGTTGCCAGGTGATGTCTTTCCTCCTCTCCCCGGCCACATGTGGGAATATTCTTGGTTCCCAGGAGAAATTGTTTTGTTTTGGCTACAAAACCCCTCTATCTTTATTCCCCGCTCCCTATCCAGTATGGCAACACTGAAGCCTCAAAATGGCTTTAGTCAGATCAGCTTCAGGGTTGACACCTGATCTAGAATAATTTTATCTGTAATTATTTTATGTAAAACATTTAAGTTGATTGATCTTGATGTATTGGTAAGCAAATGGAGAATTCAGAATGTGTACATGGAAACTTCAGAGGGGTTCCCCCCATTTTTGATTAAATACATAGCTTTTTAGATTGAAATAGTGGCTCAAATACTTTTGTACTTTTAATACTTTGTATTAAATATATAGTGTCATTTTCTAAAACAATTATTTCAAACTCTTCCATGTTGATGATAGAAAACAACA
This sequence comes from Pseudonaja textilis, assembly GCF_049901715.1. Taxonomy (NCBI): domain Eukaryota; kingdom Metazoa; phylum Chordata; class Lepidosauria; order Squamata; family Elapidae; genus Pseudonaja; species Pseudonaja textilis. The sequence goes on along the minus strand of NC_141994.1, from coordinate 42,745,207 downwards.
TCCTTCAACTCACTACAAAGAAAATTCCATAATTCCGCCTAATAGCGTAACTTCTGTGTATCTATTCAATTAGGTATTTTGTGATGTATTTAAACTAGAAAGGAGATTAGTAATCCAGTTAATTGTGACAGGCAAGCCAATTAGCAAGCCAACTAAAGAATGAATGATGTTGACAAGAAATCTTCAATTATGTTTGCAACACAGAGCTTTAATTTCTTACCCAAAATTCTGCTCAACAGTTTCTTCTTTTTCAGGTAATTGCTGCAGTCTTAAAACTGTTTACTGTGATTGCACAATGATCAATATTATTGATTACTTTGGGGCAACTAGTCCAGCTATCTCTGCTACAATCAATAGCTCATGTATACATATATATATATATGAGCTATTGATTGTAGCATATGACAATTACATTTGTGGCCCAGATGTATTTCAGACAATTGGCACAGACAAGTTATATAGATATAACAATGTTTGTTTAGTTTCTAATTAAGGCAAGAAGTGCTGGTGTTTTTGCTTAGTTTTTTTCAGGGTTAAACATTTCCTTTCTCACTAAGGAATTGTATTGACTATTTTTGTTTAGTGAACTAACAAAATCCCAGCTGTGATTTAGGAAATGTCAGTTAATATTTGGAAATTTGGTACTTCTGTATGTTCCCCAAACTTAAGCTGAATAAAATGTAATATCTAAATCATTTTGGAGGTGGAAAAGTCATTATATTTCTTCTCTTAACAGAATAATGGAGTTGGAAGGTACTTTGGAGGTCTTCTAGTCCAACCCCTGCCCATTCTGAACAAATGGCTATCCAATGCCTTATTAAAAATTATTTTAAAAAAATCCAGTAATGGAGTGCCCACAACTTCTGAATGCAAGCTGTTGCACTGATTAATAATTCTATCTGTCAGTAAAAATGAGATGTCTTTTGTCATAAGGAGAGCTTCTTCCTTATAAGGAGAGGCAGCCCATAGCAACCAGCATCCTCAAACAAACTTTCAACTCCTCATTGGGTGCAGAGCCAATTAGGAAGAGAAGATTGGTATCCACACAGCTCGTGGGGAAGGACTTGTATGCATGTACCCAGAACCCTTTCCATATGCAATGGCCTAACTCACGTCTGCCCTAAAAGCCACAGCTGTCTCACTCTTCTTGGCTACATCAGAGCTTGGAGAAACCCCAGAAGAAAAGCTGGGGTACAAGTTTTCTTCACAAGTTTGCATAAACATATTATGATCTATGTAATACCATTTTAGGGACATGGGAAATTGTAAATTTATAGTGTGATTATACATTTACAAAGTTCCTTTCCATATATTGTAGTAACTATAATGGAGTAGAATAATGTATAATGTTTAGCCCTTGAGATAAACCTAAACAGTTTAATGTATACAATTTAATGTATACAGTAATACTTTTCTTTATGGGGAAGATCTTTACAGATAGGTCAACCTTCATAAAGACAACTCATAATCTATTGGATCATCCTTCTTTCCACAAACAATATAGGCTGGCACCATTTCTCTCTCCTTGTGACCCTCAACAAAGCCCTGGTGAAGCCTTGTTCTCCTGCTACTTTCCCTCCTTGACTGACTCACAGAACTGCTGAGGGCAGGTTTAACATAACAATGAGAGACAGGGACCACGAGGTCCCTCAAGAGTGCGCTCTCCCTCTCTCTCTCTCTCTCTCTCTCTCCCTCCCTCCCTCCCTCCGGGTTTTGAAATTTCAGGCTCCAAAGTAGCCAGTCACCATTTCCCATTGGGCCTTGTTCCCAACTGATTGAGCACAGGGACCAGAGAAAAGTGACAAATAGAGATATAGCCATGATTATTATGTTACCACAGCTGATCACAGTAATGTGGTGGCATGGAAGTATGGTGGCCCTGAAGTGGGCCGTTTCATCCAATTGAAGGTTACAAAGAGACAAACAGGAGAGTTTTAGTAGTATATGGATAACGGTTTTATTGCATGTATCACAAAGGGGAAAAAAAGTAATACTACTTTAAGCATTGTCCAGTAGCATCTTAAGAATGGAGCAGAAATTGAAATACAAGTATCTTAAGCAGAAAAAAAGAAGCAATAGCATTGTTGTTCATTGATGCTTAACTTGCATCTTCTTTTTCCTGGTAGACTGAAAGTGAATACATTACTAAAAGTAGTTCAATTTTAAAAGATAACAAAAATACATTCACTCTATCATCTTGACTTCACCCCCTACTAGCGGGAGCAAGCAATGAGAATCTTTTCTTGTTGAAGGCAGAGGAAAAAAAGGCTTCCCTAAGAGGTACAGCAACTTTCTATAATAGTAAAATCTTTCTAAGAGCTTTCAGTATGGCTACAAAATTGTCTGAGTGAACTACACTATTGACTGGAAGACTGTGCAGATAGAAAGCAAAATGACTCTCTCTGTATGTTTATACATATGTGGAACGTTTGACTAGTCACTGCTCAAATAAAGTTGCAGATACAATTTTTTTTTAAAAAAAAAAACACTCACCTTGTGCTCATAGAAAAAAATTCATATAACTTGCCAGGGAATAACATGTTTATATTCTAGAATGGCTATCTTCACCTTCAAAAATGTTATTGATAATATAGCAGTAGGAACTGCTCATTTGGCATAAGAAGTTGAGAAATGGCTAGGTTAGATAATTTTTTGAGAAGACTGGATGATGTACAGTTTCATCCTTTTTGTAGTCATTTTTATATAGTTACCATAGTCAAAATACAAAATATTTTTTGTTGTTTATATGTGTAATGCTTTAGCACATTAAAAACATCTTTGCTATGCTCTGGGGCATGATGGGAAGCAAATGCATAATCTATTAAACAGTTCTGAATATGAGCAGCAGAAGGGAGTGATAGAAAAACCACATACTGTAAAACAAAAGCAAAAAGAGGCTCTGTACAATAGTTTATTCTACTCTGAATATTTGCTCCACTTGGTTCCATTGGTTATGCGTGTTTGATTTATTTCCATTTATTGTTACATTTATAACTTCCCTTTTTTCTGGGGGAGCTCAAAATGGCCTATGTAGGATCTTTTCGGTTTTATCCTCAAACAGCAGTGCATTGGAGGAAAACTATAGTGTGAGTGATTAACTAAATCCAAATCACCTGGAGAGCTCTTTGGGAAACAATATTGTGATCCACTAGTATAGAAGGGCTATCTTGCAATGTATTAGAAACTTTCTCCTTTTCCATTGAACAATTTTCTTCCAGTGTAAAAAAGTTCTGTTACTGCATTGCTAAATATTACAAGGTCAAGTTTTATATTTCACCTGAAAAGAAAGTAACAAAATGCTTCAATCTTGGTAAGCTCCTTCTCTGCAGAACTTTTCTTATTATGTTCGTCATTTTCCCGAGGCCAGATCTTCAGAAATATCACCTGTGGTTCATTGGTCACGGTCTAATAAAAATTTCAATCACACATTCTTTCACACACAACTAAGAAACTTACCCAATTGATTCAGTTTGTTTCTTTGATTATCAAGTTGATAGTATTTTTAATGGGATGAAAATAGATATTTATTTGGCTGGAAGCATCATCAGAATAAGGAAAATTAATCACAACCTTTCAGTTCCTTACATCTTACTTAAATCGGCTTTACTGAACCTTTTAAAAATATATAGTTTTGTGTTGATAACTATATCAGATTAACATGATAGCTGATTTGTGGGTTGATGCCCTTTTGATTTAATACATGTATAACTTGGTAAGAGATATAGCATCTGCTTAGGGAGGTTTCACAAATCAATTTTCTCTTTCAAAGTCCTTCCATTCTCTGAAGCTTGTTGTATTGAAAAATTGCCAGAAATGTTTTTTTTAGGGGGGAGTTGTTACTGACCAGTCCTCTGTAATCTATAGTTCGGCAAGACATTAAGTACTTGGCATTTATTTCTAAACAATTCAATCTCTAAACACTATTGAAAATTCAGCAGGACATTTGTGCACTTGTAGTTTTGGTTATCTGGAACTCTACATGAAAGACATTTGATTTGCCTGCTAATGGAACATGTCATAGAATAATAAAGTCACCTACTGTGTTAATTTTTTTTTAGCTTGGATTGCAGTAACAATTTTTTAACAAGAAGTTTTTAGGACTGTGTAATATCTATTATGAAGTTGTGATCGTCTCTCTGTCCCCCATGCTTTATTTTCCTGTTGTTAAAATCCAAAGAGAGATGTTTCAGTGGAGAAGCAGTATGTTAAATATTGTTTTTTAAAACTCATTAAATATAATGAATATTTTAATCTAATGCTGAGTATTAGATATCTGTTAGTAGCAAACTGTAAACACGCCTTATGTAAAATATTGGAATCAGAGGGGTCAGAAAGTGGAACAAATGTTTTTGTAAATTAAAGATAGTTCCTTGCCCCTCCCTCTGGACCAGAAAATATTATTCCATTTCCATTTCTCCATCAGCTTGAAATATCAAATTCTCTCACATTTTTCTCATCCCCCAGTGGAGGGGAATTTCTATTTCTCCAGTCTACACTGTTCTTATTCTGAGAGTGAAAAACAGATTCCATCTCCATTTTTTTCCTCCTGACCAAGATAGGAGGTGGTGTTAGGATAGAATGTGCAAGAAGGATGTTTTCTTCCATTCCAGAAGTGAATGGAAGAAATATGCATGTATTTTCTGTATGGAAGCTATAGATGAAATATTACAGGATTTATTTCTGCAAGTATAGAAATTAATATTCAAAAATTACACCAATTCTCTTAACAGGCCACGTAGAAAGAAAAAATGTAGTAGAATGCAGTAGAAAAAATAAGCTATGGTTTCCAATAGCAATGATAGTTAGGAGATTGCATATGTGAGTCCTTGGCACAATCCAGTTGATCACCGAGGTGTTGAACCTTCTGAGGTTGCTGGAAAAAACAGAAAGCCCTTGAAACTGAGAATGGCAGCAAATGTGTATATGTGATAACTTGAAAGGTTGAATAAATGCATAAACTTGTTATAACTAAACTCAGCCATAGGTAGAAGATCAAGCCAATTGTCTTGATAGTACTTTACTATTAAGGAGCAATAAAGTATTGCTTTCGGTTTTCTCCACCTGAATAGAGAGAATGGACAGAGAGCAGGCTGATCTTAACATTCAATCACTGAAATAGAACTTACTAGGAAATATGCTTTGAATCTCATGCCTTTGTTAGAAAGCAGCTGCCTGCACAAGCCATGTTCTGAAAACCCGAATGAACAGCTACCTATTCATTTGCAATGAAATGGGCCATCTTAGAAAAAAAGACAAGCATCACCAGGCTTTCTCCTCTCCTCTTGTCTCCCTCCTCTCCCCTCCCTTCCTCTCCTCTCAAGTTCTAATTCTTGCTCTTCTGGTAGCCTCAAGTATTGTTAACTTATATTGTTGTAGTATATCTGATCTCTTCATCTTCTTCTAGGTCTGCCTCATGTTCTGCAACCTTCTCTTTTTATATATGCCTTGTATGATATGGAATTCCTAAACATCCTCTTCAGGTGAGCAAACAACTTTATTTGTTTTTGCCTGTAGTTTAAGATTGGTTCCATGACAATCATTTCTCTTATGGTCTCCTGATTTTATCACTTCTGGTCACTCCAGCAGCTTTCCTCAAACATTTAATTTCTATGGTGACTAATTTTCATTTATGTTTTATTGTAAATGTTCATGTTTGGCTCTGGTAACATAGGGTGGGGATATGTATGCTCGGTATAAAATACTGAGGTGCAAAAATTGCATCTATGCAGCTTCTATTTCGTCTAAAATCCATCCACTCTTCCGCTAGTTATGGTTCTATAACTGGTCTTAATCTCATTTCTATTATCTTGGTATACAATTTCTGTACATGGCTTAATAATCTGGTGCTTGATATTGTGTGCATTCTTGTTTCCTTTCTTTCTTTTTCCACAGTGGAATGACTTTGCCTCCAGAAATTGTGGGTGCTCCACTGTTTTCCCCTGCTGTTTGAATTATTTCTGTTGGTAGCTCATCTATTTCTGGTGCTTTGTATTTGGGTGATTTTTTAACAACTGTGCCACCTCCTCAATCAGTATTTCTGGCTCTAGCACTATTGTTAGCAGGCTCTTCATATGTGGTAAGTCAGGAAAAAAACAACCCTAAGGTTCATGTGATGAAGAGATGGTTAGGTTCCAGCTGGCATGGTTAGCAAGAGGCTAGTTGTGATGACAAGTATGGCAAGAAGAAATATAGGTGTTAAGTTTGAGCAATGAGAGGCTGAACCAGAGCATGAGTGCAACAATACTTTATTTTACAATAAAGGGCTGACCGTGCTTGCCACGCCTGGAACTGGCTCGCAGCAATCAGCAACTGGTTGGACCCTGCAGCCTGCTTTTATAGCTGGCTGCTGGAGAGAACCAACCAATGGGAATGGGGGAATAACGCCCACACAAAGTGAGTGGACCTGAGTGAGAACTCCTAGAGTTCTCAGGACATAACACCCCTTCCCCCCAGATGCGAACATGCATAGTCCTTGAGGTAGACGGGGGGTTTGTGTTGGCGCCCGGAACGGCGCAGCTCGGGAACATTGTCTGTCTGTTCGGTATCAGTCTGTGACGGTTGAGCCGGCATAGTGTCGCCAACGCTCCCTCCAGACTGGGCATCCTCGGAAACCACCGGGTTGGTTACTGGGGTCGAGCTCTCGTGGGTTGGATCAGGCTGGTCAACTCTCTGGGCGCTGTTGTCCGAGTTTGGGTTGACCGGAGCGACCGCTGGTGCAGACTGGTCGTTGGGTGCGATGTGGCTGGGCGGCGGATGAGGTGGTTCCTCTTCGACTGGAGACTCTGGATTCTTGTTGGCAAGGGTGCTGAGGCACCTTCTAAGTTGGTCTATGTGTCTCCTCCAGACGCGACCATCCTCCAGCCTGACCCTATACGATCTCGGCCCGGTGACGGCGATGACCTCGCCTGGAATCCAAAGTGGGTCCCCAGCGAAATTCCTTGCGAATACTGGCTCCTGTAACATAAAATGTCTAACCCCGAAGTAGAAGCGAGGGAGAGTCAGGGCAGTATTGAGGGTGCAGTCTGTCCAATACAGTCCTCAGGCGCCGGCCCATCAGAAGTTCCGCTGGGGACTTATTGGTGACTGTACAGGGGGTCGAGTGCTGGCTCATCAGGAACCGTGCGAGTTTGTGGTGCCAGTCATCCCTGCCAAACCTAGCGAGGGCCTCTTTGGTGGTCCTGACGGCCCTTTCAGCCAACCCATTACTGGCAGGGTGAAATGGGGCTGTGAAAATGTGGCGAATGCCCAGGTTGGCAGCAAAACGGCTGAATTCTACTGATGCGAACTGTGGGCCATTATCGGAGACAATGGAGTCGGGTAGTCCATGTGTAACGAACAGGCGCGTTAACACGTTGGTGATTGCTAGTGTGGTGGTCGTGGATAGCTGTGCCACGTCTATCCATTTGGAATAAGCGTCCACGACCACTAGGAACATCTTTCCATGCACGGGCCGGCCAGATCGATATGGATTCTAGACCAAGGGCGCTGGCGCTCTCCCATCTGGTAGGGGTGGCGATGGGGGGAGCAGGACGGGATTCCTGGCAAATGCTGCAGGAACTTACCCAATTGACAATGTCCTCGTCTAGACCCGGCCACCACACGTAGCTGCGTGCTAATGACTTCATTCTCACGATGCCAGGATGTCCCTCGTGCAACGCCTCCAGGACTCGGGTACGCAGCAAGGTCGGAATGACCACTCGAGTGCCCCACAGTAGACAACCCTGCAAACTGGACAGCTCCTGCATGCGAGTCTTAAAGGGTGCGAATTTGTTATCAACGTTGCCTCCCGGCCACCCCCTCCTCACCCAGTCGAGCACCTGGGCGAGCGCTTGGTCTGCCTTGGTTTTAGCGGCGATGTCAAGGGCGGTGATGGGCAGGTCCAACTGGGTGATTTCGAAAATGGCGTTGACAGGAGCTGGGTCTTCAGCCGGAGCGGGTAAAGGGCAGCGACTGAGAGCGTCGGCGTGATAGAGTTTTGCCCGGCGGTGAATAAGTTTGTATGAGTAGGCCGCTAGGAAAAGTGTCCACCTTGTCATCCTAGGGGAAAGGACTTGAGGTGTCTGTTTGTCGCCGGCCAGTAGGCCCAGGAGGGGCTTATGGTCGGTGACCAGTTCAAGAAGTGGCCAAAAAGGAATTCGTGAAACTTTTTCACGGCCGCAACAGCTGCTAGGGCTTCCTTGTCTATTTGGCTGTAGTTTCGCCTCCGTGGCCGAGAGCGTCCTGGAGAAAAAGGCGATGGGGGCCTCGGCGCCATTGGGGAGTCTGTGACTAAGGACCGCCCAATTCCAAAGGGGATGCGTCTGCTGCCAGTACTAAAGGAAGGTTGGGGTCGAATTGGATGAGTACTGCCTCTGACGTAAGTAGTGATTTGACGGCGTTAAACGCCTGGTCTTCTTTGTGCCCCCAGTGCCACGGTGACTTTTTGTCTAGTAATCTGTGTAGGGTTCGGCTACTGAGGCTTTATGGGGCAAGAAGGATGCATAAAAGTTCAGCAGCCCCAAGAAAGCTTGTAGCTCCGTTTTGGAGGTTGGTGTGGGAGCTTCGTGGATTGCCCTAACCTTGGACTCCAGGGGGTGAATGCCAGAGGCGTCAATTTTATAACCCAGAAAGTCCACCTGTCTAGTGGCAATGGCGCATTTTTCTTTTTTTAACTTGAGGCCATGCTGTCTGAACCTCTCTAACACTGCTCGCACTCTCTGGAAGAGTTGGGGGCTGTCCCTGGCCGAGACCAAGATGTCGTCGAAGTAGGGTACTACACCAGGGAGGCCCTGTAAAATCCGCTCCATGAGGGATTGAAAAATACCCGGGGCAACACTTACGCCAAATTGGAGACGCTTGCATCGGAAGGCACCCCTGTGAGTGACGATGGTCTGAAGTTCCGCTGTTTGGTTATCAACAGGGAACTGTTGATATGCTTGAGACATGTCCAATTTAGCAAAAATACTGCCCGGCTCGAATGTGTGTAATAAGTGCTGAATGACGGGCACAGGGTAGGCGCTAACTTGTAAATATTTATTGATTGTTGTCTTGTAGTCCGAGCAAATTCTCAGGCTACCATCTTTTTTAAGGGTGTGACAATGGGCGTCTCCCACTTGGCGAAATCTGTTGGCTCAATGACCCCTTGTTTTAGTAGTTTATCCAATTCAGTGTCTAGTTTTGGTCGAATAGCAAATGGAACTCTACGTGGTTTTAATCTGATTGGGACTGCCTGGGGGTCAACGGTGAACGAGATGGGGTTCCATTATAACACCCCAGCTCCTCGCTGAACACATCTGCGTAGTCAGCGAATAAGGAGTCAGTGTCTGAGGTTGAGACAGCATGGACTCCTGTTAGCCCTAGGCCGAGGTGGGGAAACCAATCGAGCCCCAATAAGGTGGGTAGATTGCCGTTAACTACCACTAGAGGTAGGTGGCCTTTAAAAGCTCTAAAACTGACAAAGAACTTGCCTCTGCCGATCACGGGAATGGCCTTCCCCTGGTAGTCCTTCAGACCGAACTGGCATCTCTGAAGCCGGGTAGTAGATAGGCTGCGATGGAGTCTCTTGAGGGTGCTCGACGAGATTATTGAGAGCGCTGACCCAGTGTCAACCTCCATGTGGCACGGTTTACCTTCTAGGGAAACGGAGAGAGAAATTTTACTAACAGTGTGGCAGCACGCCTGGCAAGGCGGTGCTTGCGACAGTTTAATACTTGCCTCTGTGGTCCCGAGTGCGAGGACGGGGGTCTGTGTGCAGCGCTTTGAGGGGCTTGGCAGACTCTCTCGCGATGTGCCCCTCTTATGGCAGTTGTTGCAAGTGGCTCTTTAAACTTGCAGGTGGCCCTTTGATGCGATCCCCACAGGCTAGGCACAGTGTGATGTGCTTGGGTGGACCGGTGTATTCTTGTTTGGCCCCTACCTGCGACCGTCTGTCGTTGGCGAGGCGGTGGACGTCGTTTTCATCGTTGTGGGTTTCCTCCGCTTCCACCTCTTCGGAATGGACTGGGAACAATGCCAACTTGGCACTTGGGCCCTGAATTTCGGTGGCTGAGTTCGTTGCTAGCTCGGCTGCTAGGGCCTCCTCGACCGCTTGCGCGAGGTTGAGGTCTTTTTGCTAGCAGGCGCCTCTGTAGGCTGAGATCCTTGACCCCACAAACTAATTGATCGAGGAGCATGTCCTCCAGGTATGTTCCAAACCCGCAGTGCAGGGCTGCTGTTCTGAGGGCGGCCATATATTGATTGATGGTCTCCTTACTTGATTGCTTCCTCATACGGAACGTGAACCTCCTGGCGATTTGTGAAGGCCTGGGAGCGTAGTGGTTAGTGAGGATCTCAAGGAACTCGGACCATGGAACGTTTTTCAATTCTCTCGGCGCCACGAGTGCTGCGGCGGTATCAGAAACGGTGGCTCCGCAGTAGATTAGGAAATAGGATTTTTCCGATGCTCTCCCGCATCCGCCAGGCCGACCGCATCGATGTAATGATTGAAGCGGTTCTTATACGATTCCCACTTCTCTTCGTCTGGTTTAAACACCGGGAATACTGGGTTGGAACTCATGGTGCTGGACGGCTGGGCTACCTGCGGAAAAATCTCTCTGGGACAACGGGCGCTCGTGAGTTACTAGTGATATCAGCTCTGGAGAGGTTTTTTTTGCTACCCTCTCTTTCTCTCTCTGGGTTACCACGTTGGCTGCTAGCCATTGGAGGTGTCTTGATTCGCGCCAAAAGTGGGCGTTAGTGACTTCCTACAGCGCTGTGCTGTGTCTCCTACTGGCTCGAAATTCAAATGACACCCGTTTGAATTTCGCGCCAAATACAGAGCGGCTGCGGCTCGCAGCGCTTCACTTTCCCCATAGCGGGGCTAACAAGCGGCTACAGACGCTTCTAACTTTTTGAACCAGACCGCTTTCTCTGGCTGCGGATCAGCATTTGCTCTTTTTGATCGCTCGTTTTGTTGGCTGACCGCTCTCTCTGGCTGCGGATCAGCGTTTCCCTTATCGCCAGCCGATCGCTCTCTCTGGGCTGCGGATCGGTGGCTAGTGACTCAGCGGTTGCATGGTGCTTCTGGTAGCCATCCCATCCTCGTCGCCAGTGTTAAGTTTGAGCAATGAGAGGCTGAACCAGAGCATGAGTGCAACAATACTTTATTTTACAATAAAGGGCTGACCGTGCTTGCCACGCCTGGAACTGGCTCGCAGCAATCAGCAACTGGTTGGACCCCGCAGCCTGCTTTTATAGCTGGCTGCTGGAGAGAACCAACCAATGGGAATGGGGGAATAACGCCCACACAAAGTGAGTGGACCTGAGTGAGAACTCCTAGAGTTCTCAGGACATAACAATAGGCATTTGTTAGCTTGAAATGAGGGCTAAAATGAAAGAAGGTGATAGGAAATTCTCATACTGACAAAGAGGTTGATAACATTTGTTTATTCATTGCTTAGTGCAGGGCAGCTGGTATTTTCAGAAGGGATTGATTGCATTTCCCCTGAACTAAAAGTATGGGACAAACTATTTTGAATGATTACATCCACATAGCATATTTGAAATAAAAGATGTTAGAATTTGTGTGCTTAAACTGCTTTCAATAACACTAACTAATCAGTATTTGATAGCCAGTTTGGTATAGTAGTTAAAGCATCAGTGTAGAAACCAGGAGATTATGAGTTCTAGTCCTCCCTTAGGGGCAAAGCCAGTTGGGTGACCTTGGGCTAGTCACTTTCTCTTAGCCCTAAGAAAGTGGCAATGGCAAACTCTTTAAAAAAACCTTGCCAAGAAAACAGCTGGGATTTGTCTCTGACAATGGACACAACTGAATGGAAGAAAAAAGAAAGAATTTAGAAAGACCTGTTTGCTTGATTTTTTGTTTCCTCTTCACTTTGTGGCTATGTAATTTTGATATTACCAGACCAATTCAAGTACTATGACAGCATTAAACTAGGTCTACTGGGAAGCCAACGGAAGACCAAAGGAATAGTGACAGACTTTGAGTAAGGAGAATAACAGTTTAGTCCTGTGATGGCGAACCTATGCCATGCATGCCAAAAGTGGCATGCAGAGCCATCTCTCTGGGTACACCAGCCGTTGGCTGTTTTTTTTTTTGTTCTGGTGCACACATGCGTGCCAGCCAGCTGGTCTTCACTCATGCAAGACTGCCAGAAACTGGTGGAGCAGCTCCCTGGCACACATGTGTGTGCCGGCCAGCTGGTCTTTGTGCATGCATGCGCGTTAGAAACCAGAAGACCAGGTGGGCGATGTGCATGTGCGCGCTGGGAAGCTAAGCTTCCAGTTTCCAGTGCACATGCATGTGCACATCAGGGAACTGCTCTTCTGGTTTTCTGCTTGTGTGTGTGTGCATGCGTGTTCTCATTTTGGCACTTGGTGCTGTAAAGGTTCAATGCCACTGGTCTAGTCTTTTTCTTTCCCTCCTATCAGTAATGGGTTTCAAAATAGTTGGGCATGGCTTGGTGGGAGCACTTTGTGCGTGTGTACACACTTGGTGCATGTACGCACCAAATGTGCACTTTGCGCAGGCACAGAGGCTTTCCGACTCACCTCCTGCAATCCTGCATTCTCCCTGTCACTTCAGCAGCTGACGCATGGCAATCTGCTGTGCCAAGCAAAGCAGCTGTGCTCCAAAAACCAGGGAATAAAGGTCAGTATGGGAGCCTGGATGGCCAGAACCGGGCCGAACCGGTAGAATTCCACCACTGCCTACTATCCTCTTCACTCCATGTGTTTTTCTATTAAGTGTCTAAGAAAAGTTATATTAACATATACAGTATATCAGACCTATGTTTATATTGTGGACAGCCTAGCCAACTTACACATGAATATCTTGTTAACTGTCCCTTTAAACCAAAAACACTTATGGGACCTGTCAGCAAGGGGAGCATTTTTCAAGCAATTACCCTAAACACTCCAGTTTGGTGAGAAATAAATGGCTGGTCTCCAAGATCCCAGAAGTTGGGAAACTAGAAATTAAGACATGCAGAAGTACATATCAACACTTAATCATTTGATGCTATTGGCAATTTTATTAAATCCTCTATTGCACACAAATGTTCTCTGCCCATTCAGCCTGTCAAAATCTCTTTAGGGTTGAAACTATTGATGGCTGGTTGTTATTCACATTTATTTATTTAATTTCTGGAGTCACCCATGCCAACAAGTAACTCTGAACAAATCTGTAGATTAAATCTGGCTTGTAAATCATAGCCAGGACTTTATATAGGCAAGAAATCTATAGTTTTCACAATATCCAGGCCAAGGCTCATAAACTAAGGATCCATTTGTAAAGAAAGGAATCAAGAAAGAGAGGCTGAAAGTATGTAGAACTGATGGTGTCAAATTATTTTCAACAAGGGGATGAGATCTGGAGCACTGTCTTTTATGACTAGACTTTGCCATTCTGATCTCTACTGCCTGGACCTCTTTACTATTGATTCAATTTCTTCCAAGGTGAGGCTCTGATGCCTTGCAATCTAATCAGAAGCCATCTGTATTAAATCAGATTCAGAGGTGGCTGACCGAATTGCAGTCAGTTCCCTGAATAGTTGCCTTGCAAATTGCAAATCTTAGTTCTGCATTGATTTAATTCCTCATCTAACACTTAGCTTAGGATTTTCAGATATGCCTGAACTTGATTATCTCATATTTTTATTTTACAACACGTGTATTCCATTATTATGGACTGCTCCAATTCTGAGGCTGAAGAAGACAAATAGCAGAAACTCTGCAACCTTCAGCCTCAGAATTGGAGCAGTCCATAATAATGGAATACACATGTTCTAAAATAAAAAATATAAGATAATCAAATTCAGGCATAACTGAAAGTCATCAGCTAACTGCTAGATGAGGAATTAAATCAATGCAGAACTAAGATTTGCTACCAAACCTAGCTATGAAATGTAAGTAACAGAATAGGCTAGTAATAAGCACTCTTATCATATCAGATTTATTGTATTTCTATATTTTCTTGCAACTTCCCTCTAATGATGGCTTTCTCTCCAATAAACAGACATTAGTAACACTATTCTTAAATTTTTAAGAATATTGATACTAAGACCTTTCCTCTTTTACTTACATGAACAAACACATAAGAAATGAGGGATATTAGCATGTTAACTACACTGAATGGAAATTCTTCTTACTTACTGGTCAAGGTTCCCAGGGAAATCTAGCAGAATGGGTATGGTTACCTTGTTTCTCTATTTGAACCTGAACACTTAGGTTGAGTTGGTTATCAACAGTTTATTTTAAAGTTAGCAAGTGTTTTTAAGCTTCAACAGACTGAGTACTGATAGGTGCAAAAGTTCATGTGTACCAGCAAAATATAGTTCAGAAGCAGTCCAACAATCTAACGATCGCAAAAGGTGATCAGCAGCACACAGGATTCAGTATGGAGCAAAATTGGAGTATTTCCTCTTTTGCAGACCATTTCTCTTTGGCTCTCTAAAATTCATGCACATTCTTAGACTAGGCAGTTGCTCAGCATTGAGGTCTTTATTATCTGACTTGTTCTGCATCCGTTTCTGATGATGAGTGGCAGAGTTATCCTTGGGTATTTGTTGTTCCCAATTGCTGTTTGTGGTGTTTATTCAGAAGAGGCTTCTCCATGTTCGTCTTCTGATTCTGAGAAAACATGATACCAGTGTACACAAGACTTGGACATCAAAGAAGCAGTGAGAGGAACAGAGTCCAAATTCAGCAGCAGAGTTTCCTCTAAAGGCCTAATTGCCTTACATTGGACCTTTTATATCCTTTTCCAGATTTTAATGTATTCTCTTACTCAGATTGACTCACCAAGACTCTCAAGGTATGCTATCACTTCTGAATTTCAAGGTATGACTTATGATTGGTCTGTTCTTATCAGTTGTGTGCAGTTTTCTAGGTATATTGTATTGTCCATCTTTAGGCATACCATTGAATATATCACTCCTATCCCTCATTCTGGTCCTTCTACTGGGTCCTGAAAAACACACTTTTGAATCCTTCTTGCACACAGACTATTTAAGCTGCCTTTTACCTAATTCCCAAATGAATGCAAATAGCTTCTGCCAAACTAATTGAATAAGTTCTATAAGCTTTTATAGATTAGCTGAAACCTGAACCAATATGCAAATCTTGCACCTTTGTTTCAAATTTTCCATCATTACTT
This sequence comes from Pseudonaja textilis, assembly GCF_049901715.1. NCBI lineage: Eukaryota > Metazoa > Chordata > Lepidosauria > Squamata > Elapidae > Pseudonaja > Pseudonaja textilis. The sequence continues at coordinate 42,730,074 of NC_141994.1, read as the reverse complement.
CTGTTAAGCAATGTGAAGAATACTTAATACAAAGTGATCAATAATACCCCTAACATGGAATCTATTTTACCAATGGTCGGAAAAAAGGGGTGGAGATTAAGCATGTAAATTTGTATTGGTAAGCATATTAAATACCCAAACCACATGATTGTTTATTAAACACTAAGAAATGTATTAAATGGAAAATCAATAAAAAGATGCTTCTAAGGGTGGTACCAATTAGTAAGTTTGCACTTAATTTCTGTGCATAACTTCCTAAGTTATATGTTCATTTTAAATGCTTTCATTTTAGTGGGTAGAATCTGTGGATAATAAGTATTGTAGCTGCAATGTAATTAAAGCCCCATCCCTTTTGTTCCCATTACACACACACACACACACACACACACACACACACACACACACACACACACACACTGGGATGGGGATTTCATTGCAACTCTGTCTTCAGCATCTTCTACTTAAACCTTCCACTCTAGTAGACTCTCGTATTTAATTCTATGATGACACATCATGCAATAGTCCCATAATTTATTTGGTTAACACGTTCATTTTAAAGATAGGACTTCAATCCTTTCTGAATACAGTAGAAGCTATATTAGATTCCTCTTAGGTTAAATAATCTGTAATTTAAAAGGACAATCATGTATTACTGTTGTCACATTTAGAGATGCCACCATTCTTGTGATAGACTGAGAAATATAGCTCGATTGAATAACAGTGGCAGATGGTTTGGAGTGGTCTGGGCATAGTGGAAATAAAGTTTTCTGCATACTACTGTCAAAGAAATCTATTGGGCACAAGACATATTTCCTTGGCCTATCTTCTTTTTCAGTGGGCAGATATGTGCATCATAACTGACATAATGATGGACACAACTATCACATAGGTCACAGAAAGAAAAGGTCATTGCAGCCAAACAAGAAATAGCAAATCACCAGTCTGGGAAACATTGTCAGGGAAATGTGTCTTGAAATGTGCATCTCCTTATGATTCTTTTCTAGTTTCAGGTTGTTATCCTCATATTCCCCAGCCTGCAGACCTTAAAATGCTTGCTGTTGCTCTGTTGTGACTAAAGCTCAGGGTCAGTTTCAAACAAAACTCCCAGGCAGAGCAGTCACTGCGAGGGAAACCTTTTAACAGCAAAACAATGAAATCTTGCAGAAAAATGGCAACAGGGGTTCTGAACAGAGTGAAGAAAAGAAATGAATATCTATGCCTGGAAATTTAAAGCTCCACAAAGTGACCAAGGGGCATTTAGCAGTGCAAAAGAGAGTTAAAAGAAATGAGATTTAAGATAGAGTTCAGTAGTTTTGTTTACTAAAAATAATATACCTCTAGCACAAAACAGATTTCTTTTTTAGAAAAAGAATGGAAGAAAAACCAGAAGTACATAATACTGAAGGGAAAGATGAAGCAAGAGCAGGGGGCGGGAAACAGTCATAGAAATAACCATGGTAATACTGAAGCTGGTTCAGACATCTGTTATCTTGTAAATCAAATTCAAATGATTATGACATTTGATGTACATTCAAATTCAAATGTTTGTCTGAAATGGTATCAGATTTCCTGCCCGGGCAGAGGTTTGGACTACAAGACACTTCCAACTCTGTTATTCTGACTTGCTGTCCCTTTATGCCACATCTTGCTATAAAATTGCCTTGTAAAGTATCAGATAATCATCAATAGTGCAAATCAATGGATCTCTATATGTTCAAATCTCCATAATCCACAAGATTTTAAAGCTTAGGGGAAAAAAAACTGATCATGTAGCTGCCATTGGATGGTAAATGTGACAAAAAGACTACTTTGAATTTTGTTCCTTTGTAAAAGACATTTATTTTTTTTCAAGGACATTTTCCATATTTTTATACCAAGTTTTCTTGATGTCAGGAACTGGTTGGGTTGTGTATTTTGAGGCACAAAATGCACAAGACCTGTCCTCTAGTCTGAAGGATAAACTAATGAGTCAAACTAGATTTCCTGGATCACCATTATGCAACTAAGAATTACAGTAAAATAAATTCAGAACTATCATGATAGCTGGAAAGACTAGATCATCCTAGAGCAAGGAAAAAGATGATTCAGAAGTGCCCAAAGTACAGTACTTTGTAGAATTAATATGATTCCAATTCTTTTCTTTGGCTTTGAAGCTCTGTTGTTAGTAAAGTTAACCAAGCAAAAAATAAATATAATCCAAAGGCATAGCAGACCAAAAGAGACTGTATATCAAATAGCACTAGTTTTTTAATTCAAGTTCAGCATTGGCCACTTAATTTATAGCCAAGTTCACATATGTTAAAATTACAGCTATTAGCAGTAATGACATTTTATCAAAAGATGGGTATATTTAGAACTGAGGCTGGTCTTTTGGCCAAACTTTTTAATAACTATGGTATCTTTTAGTAGAACTCTTCAGCTAATTTTTAAGTAATTCACCTGAGGGAAATTGACCAAAATAAAGCTTCAGGGATATCGTGGCCTCTAAGGAAACTCTCATTTGACAATAAAGGGCAGCACAGTAGGACTGTCTACACACTGTGCTCTTTGTCAGCTTTCCTCTTTTGCTTGAACCTGTAGAAAACAGTGAGTGTAATATATCTCAGTTGATCAATATTTAACAAACAGAGCAGAATGTCAAGGAAAAAAATATTTGAAGGGGCACTAAATTCCAGTAGTTGAAAATTTTTAGTCTCAAAATGGCAATGTTATAACTAATAATTGCTATTTAGTTTTAAGTAATGAAGCAAATCAGAAATGTACAAGTGCTCCATTGCCCTTTAAATGGAGCTTTCTCTAATGATACTCGAATGTTTGTAGGAGTTTAAAGTTTAAAGCTTTTCCTTTTCAGATCTTCATAGTGCGCCTGGGTAATTTATTCTATTGTGGGAAGAAATGGAAAGCATCAAAAAATTCCATTTTTCATTAATAACATACACACACACACATACATACACACACATAAAAGAGAGAACTGAATTGTAGAAATTAGAGGCATAATTGAGTATAAGTCAGGGAATCTTACTTCCCAATCCATCTTTCCTGCAGGTAAGGGTGAAGCATTTCCCATTTCCTCAGTGTGAAGCATTTCCTTTTTCCCTGCCCCTACTCACAGTGAGAAAATGTATCATTTATCATTGTTTTTGAGTCCTTTGTCCTTCTGAAAACCTACACAGATCTGAAATGAAAAGAGCAATTTCTACTTTCAAAATGAGACTGACACATGGTCTCAAAGATAATACAAGGAAACAAATCTTCTCTCTTCTTTTTCATGCAGTAGGAACTGAAATAAGCACAGGGGTGAATGTTAATGTCTTCCATTTGATGCCTCATAGGATTTTCGATTCTTCATTCAGAATACATTTTTAAATAACCATCTTTTGTTTCTGAGATTATTGTGATATCTGATTGGTTTGAAGGACTATGGATTTAGATTAAGAATAAAATTAACCTTTAAATCTGAATGATAAAACATAACACATGTGAAATGCAACCTCAGTAATAAGAAACGTGGTAAAATAATTAAACTTATATCCTTCTAAATTGATGGTTTTATAAAGACCACACATAATAACCTGATATTCTAAAAAGCGCACTGACCATATTACTGGCATGACTTACTGATTCTGATTATTTTAAGCATATTAAAAAAACCTCTGAATTCATATATTATCTTGGTCAAAGTACAATGATTGATGCAGTATGATGGAGAATATAATATTGGTTCCATGCGAAGATTTAAAATGTAACTGTCAGAGACCACTCAATTTATGAAATACCCAAAGAGGATTCTCCCATAAGGTATATAACCAGTAGAGACTCAAGATTATTGTCTTGACATGTGATGAGAATGTGGCAGCAGATGAATACTTTGCTTCACTATTTTGTTAATTTTGTTTCTATGGACAGCATTTATTTTTAAGTTCTTGAAACAAAAAAACATTTCACTTGCTTTTTCATTGGTTCTCTAGAGCTACAGTGTGTGTGTGTGTGTGTGTGTGTGTGTGTGTGTGTGTGTGTGTGTGTATAATACTGTACATCCTGCATATAGTAGCTATGCTATAACAAGATATTCTCTGCTAAATTGCTCTGCTGAAATAACCAGATTCTTGCCATCTTAAAATCATTATTACCTACATTTAGCATCTGTGCAGCACACATTCCATCTGGCACTGCAAGTAATTGGGTATGATTAAAGGCTCAAATAATATTTTGGCCAATGACTCATAAATTTAACCCTTGGATTGCCAAATAAAACCAGATTCAATAATCGGGGTGGGGTTTTTTTTGGTTTTATAGAATATTTTGCAGAATATTCAGATTCTGATTTGAACATCTACCTGGGAAAACTTGGGGTCCTCATCTGAAACCTAGACAAACTTCTTCCCACTTTCTCAGGCTATAATATAATAATATCATATAACATATAATATAAAAGGTACTACATTAACTCAAATTAACCAGGCACAACACTATTAACAAGCGATATTTGACATTAGCCTAATGCAAGAATTCATTTAATTTACATGAAGGTAAAATATTATGAGGAAGAGGTCAAACATCCCAAATAGTTTTCTTCTTTCTTTGTTGATGGAGGTATGAATAAAGACTTATATTTCAGTTTCACATTTAAAGAAATAAAGGAAACTGAAACAATCAGGAAAATATTAATCGTTGAGCAACAGAGAATGTAAATGGCATGCTCATAAAGGAAATAGTCAGCTGATCTATTTGAAAATGGTTGAAAGTAGAAAGCCAAAAGCTCTACAAGTGAAGAACAATTGCAGCGAAAGTCTAGTATATAAAATGAAGGACTGGGGTTTATATGATAGCAGTGTCTCCAATATTTGAGGGGCTGCCACAAAGAAGAAGTGGGTCAACTTATTTTCCAAAGCACCAGAAGGCAAGACAAGGATCAATGGATGGAAATTAACCAAGGAGAGAAGCAACTAAAACTAAGGAGAAACTTCTTGACAGCGGAACAATCAACCAGTGGAACAGCTTGCCTTCAAAAGTTTGGGGTGTTCCATCACTAGAGGCTTTTAAGAAGGGACTGGACAGCCATTTGTCTGAAATGATACAGGGTCTCCTGCTTGGGCAGGGGGTTGGACTGGAAGGTCCAAAGAACTCTATGTTCTAAATCTTAAATGTTTGACCTGGAATTCATGTAAGAACAAACTCAAAATTTGTGCAGATATTTCAAAACAGCGATATGCTATACATAATGCCAAAATCCTTTAACATTGACTTTGGATGCTATTTTCCATCATTAAATACAAGATAACATTAGAAAAAACATACAAGAAATTTGAAGTCTATATGGAGGTTAACTGCTCAAGAGGAATGTTTCAGAAAACTCCATAACTATATTTTTCCCTTGGAAGGATACATTATCAATATTCGCATCTTTGATGATCATACATGCAGGAGAAGTGTTGCTTTATTGGAAATTGACATACCTTAACCTCCAATAGCTTTTCCTTAAAAAAAAAAAAGAACAAATAGTGAAATAAAAAGTAATAAATTAGAATTGGCAGGTAGAATAGATTAGCAATCTATGAAAGAATTACTAGAGATAGAATTAAATAAACCTGGATTTCTCTATCAATTTACAAAAGCAAACTATTCAATTCTAAATGTAACTGTGAAAGTGTGAAAAGTTATTTACAGGTCTGAAGCCATTTCTGATTCTATCAATTTATTTTCTCCTCTCTGTTGTCATTACTCACTTCTCATGAATCTCCCTGGACTGTTTCTTGCTTTAGGAGGAAGAATATCAATAACCTGTTCGTTCTTCAGGATGTTTCCTAGTGACAACGTGCAATACTCCCACATTTCAGTCTTATTCTATTTACATTATCTCCACTGCATATACAATAACAATTTTAATGTAGAAAGAAAAACAAGAAAAACTATAAAATAATCTAAGAAAACTGAAATGAAACAATAGTGTAGTAGGGCTTTTATATAACAATATAACAAGCTGTAGAGGAATATGATTGAAAAAATAACTGAATTCATTAGCTTTCTATTTGAATTCAGAAGACTGTTATTATGCAGGAATGTTTTAGATTCCGAACAATTTCTAAATACTGCAGGGAGATGGAAATTATTTTAATGAATAGTAAGACATTCATCCAAAACTGTATTTATAAGTGAGTCTAATTTGATTTTCTTTTTAAGAATATGTTTATATATGATTATTTTTGGTTCTTTGTACTAAACTATGTTGTGAGCTTGTAATATTTTTCAAAGGATATGAATAAAGATATATACATGACAGATAATTCTAAAGTGAATTTAGTAGGGAAATAACAGATGGAAAATTTTATTTTGGTAGATGCTAAAATCAATGTTAAATATATTATTTCATAGAAAATGAAATGGGCTGGTCACATAGCAAGAAGAACTGATGGCAGATGAATGAAGGAAGTCATAGAATGGATTCCAAAAAGAGACCTGAAACAAGATGGATTTACGACATCATGTATGTGGGCCAGCTGGGCCAGCTGGGCCAGCTGGGCCAGCAATCAGTATTGCTGGCCCAGCCGGCAAAGGAATGCTCAAGACCATGTTGGTTGGAAACATTCAGAAGAGGACTCGATCCTGCAGTGGATCGACAATGGCTAGAACGATGATGATGTTATTTCATATGTTGGGAACGGGTTTTTGTTGATGCGGTCATTGTTTAGTGTTGCTTTATGCTTGAATAGTGTGGATTTATTTGTAGAAAGAATAAAGTGGATTTATTTGAAGAAAGATAGGATTTGTGGAAATAGTTTCTTGTAGCAGTGATTAGCTCTCTCTTGCTATCTAAGCCTATATGAAAAATGAATCGTAGAATATATACATACATACATACACATACACTATATGCATACACACACACAAACACACGTGTAAATATATGTATATTTGTGTGTGTGTGTGTGTGTGTGTGTGTGTGTGTGAGAGAGAGAGAGAGAGAGAGAGATGGTTTTCCTACTGATTTTGCTCTGAATCAACCCATCCCTATGACAGTTATTTTGAGGGCTCAGGGAATTTTTTTTCTGCATCCATCCCCAATTGTTTGAAATTGGATTTGGTAGTTTATTCATGCCTGTGATAGTCTGTTTTTCTTGTTTTATTATGTTCTAGTTTGATTGTTTTCTATAGTTCAGAGGGGCTAGACAATATTCAGCTATCTGCCTATCCTGGTCAGCTTTGCTATTCTTGTCAAACCAAACCTAAGCCATGGCTTCATTTTTTTTGCTTGTGTAATTATTGTACACCAAATTGTACCACCTCACCTCTCACTTAGTATATTTACTTCACAACTATTTATCTTCTCCTCCCTTCCCGAGAAACTCTATACTAGAACTTACAGTTCTTATATCTGTAAGTCCTACAGTATATAGAATGACACTATCTTATCTAAGATGGCAATACGCAAAACATTTTCATTTAAAATCAAATGAATGATGTCTTTGTAGCTAAACATAATGAAAAACTTGAGTAGAAAAGACTATATTAACAATTTATTTTCTTCTTTTGAATAGTCTGGCAACATTTTGTTCACGTGTGTGTGTATGTGTGTCTGAATGTGGGCTGTAAGTCAGCTGATGGGAGTGCTGATCAATTCATGATATTTCCAGCCTATTTCAAAGCTCGGAAAAGTGGCTAAAATCAGTTTCAAATTGGTTTGTGAAATATTGAGGAATGAAAATAGAATAAAAACTGAATGAGATGGAAATGCTTTGAGGCAGTTAAAGTAGGGATAGAGTTCTAGACATCTTTTCCTCATCTCCATCAGTTGGAGAAAGAACTTTAGCCACGACTCAGGAATATTGCTACCAGAGAGGTAAAATAAACAACATGCTTCACTGAAATCTCAACTGATTTGTTTCACTTTACAAGAATGCAATAAACAATCTTTCTGTAACAAATGATTTTTTTTAAAAAAAAACCCTTTTCTACTCTAATGGAATACGACTTGGTGTTATTTGCACTGTTATATCTGCTAATAGAACCACAAGCCCTTCTTCTCTGTAATAAATGTTTTGCTTTTCAGACAGTGGCCGCAGAATAGCTTGATTATAAGGATGGTGTAAACTCGATGCCAAAGATTGGCCTTCATAGCAGCCTGTAAATTCCATCTATTTCAGAAGTGATGTGCACATTTCTGGTATCCAATCTTTAAATATTTATTCTGCTGTGTATATTTCTGATGGCATTATCAGGAATATATATGGCAGGATGAATATTTAAAGATTTAAAGATTATACGTTAAAGATGTGCACATCACTTGGATGCTGAAGTTTTGCACACTCCAGCAGGATCAAGCTAAAAAGATCTTACTGGAACTATTGCTAGATAACTGTTGTGTCAGGCTTAATCACTGAATCAGAACTATTTGTTGTGAGCAAGTATCCTGGGATAAAACCTGAATAAATAGGAATAGTTAGCACAACTTTTTCTTTTAGTTTAAATTTAGGTAAAGTTGGTGCAGAATTATTGGTGAAAAGTTATGAATTAATCTATGCTCATTGTCCTCTGGCATTGTTATGCTATGCAAATATATGTATTTAATAGAAACTTTAGAGAGAAATTAATTACTTTCCACCTAAGGTCATGCTGGTTGGGAATTCTGGGAACAGAAAAATAAACCCATTTGCAAGATATCCTGCTGTGGAAGGTTATTCATATTCTAGAAGTTAGACTACATGTTTTATAGCCAATCTAAATATGGAGGAAAAACCACTGCAAGACACCCCTTCCATAAGACTGCATAGCACAGAAATATTGTTTAAGAAGCTGCATAAGTAAAAACATGTTGTGAAGGCCAAACAGCAATTAAAATTGAATGGAATTCACTCTGTTTTTTAAAACTTCCTAAGGTATATTTGTAACAGTAAATATAATGTCAGGAGATAAACTAGAAATGAAATGAAAGTAAAATAATGAAGTACCTATTATCTTTACAACACCTCTAATCTGATAGGCAAGATTGAGGGAAAAAAGAGGAAGAATTGTATTATACTGTAGATGGAGTTAATAAAAAGGTCTGATGTCTATCAGTATTGTTTATCCATGTGACAAGTGAATAAGCAAGAGTTAATTTAATATTTTCCAGATAAGATAGTATAAAATAATGGTTTGATTATTTTATCTGAGCATACATAATATGCTCTCAAAAGCCAACAGCCACAAATTCATTTTTAGATTAAATGAACATGTGGAAATATAGACTACTTCATGATGAATTAAACTAAGTCGTTCCATGATAAATTAAACTGAAATTGGTCATCCATTTTGTTCTGTATTAACATTCTTGTAGACTCGCATTCTGATTGGTCCACCCAGACCGCAACCCGATTGGTCCACTGAATGACTGTGATTGGAGCACTAAGAATCTACCGCGATTGGCCGAGCCGATCGCGGGAGATTCAAAGCGCTGCCATTGGCCGCCGAGCCGCCGGCCGGCTGTATAAAGCCAAGCGGCTCGCACACTTTAGCTGTCCTTGTTCTGAAGCTACAATAAAGAGCTGATTGTTCACTTTCGCGTCTCGCCTCTTATGTGACCCGATCCACCGATCTAACACTGGCGAAGAAGGTGGGATCGTGAGGCGAGGACCAACTAGCATGTGGCAACCGGCGCTCAATGACCAGCAAGTTGGCCAGCACCCTGCCGCCCGCTCTGTTCGACCCAGCAACCGAAGACTGGGAGTTGTACATCGATCGTTTCCAGATGTTCCTGGAATGCAGCAACCTCAAGGACGCCAACGGCCAGAGGAAACGGGCAGTATTTCTAACATACTGCGGCCCCACGGTATTCAAAATGGCCAAGGCGCTGGCAAAGCCCACCGACGTCAAGGAGATGGACTGGGCTGACCTCGAGCCCATCTTGCGCCGCCATTATGCCCCTACCGTGCCCATCCTTATCCATAGGCACGACTTCTACCGCCGAGATCAGCACGAAGGCGAGACCATCGGTGACTTCGTGGCTCAACTGCAGAACCTGGGAGGCCCCTGCGAATTCCCTGACCTGGACCAGGCGCTTCGGGACTGAGTCGTCCTCGGACTCAGAGACCCCGTGCTGCAGAGCCGGCTGATGGCCAAAGGCAACATCTCCCTCGCCGACGCCCTCGCCGAGGCTACCGCCGCCAAGGCCACCCGCCAATCAGCAGCCCGGATGAGACAAGCCAACATGACTGAACGGCCACCGACCAACGAAGCGACCTCAGCCACCGCAAAGCCCGGGGAAGCCAGCCGCCGAGAAACGACCACGCATCATGGCGACTTCAAACCCCAATCCGACTCCGAGGACAAAGATGAGGAAATTCATCGGCTACAGACCGAGCGCGACCGCCGGGACCGCAGGGGACGTAAGTCGGGTTTCCATTGCGCCGGCTGCGGCGGCGATCACCCCCACTCCGAATGCCGTTTCCTCGATGCCATTTGCCAGCATTGCGAGAAGCGGGGGCACATCGCCAAGGTGTGCCGGAACAAAAAGAGCTACAGCCCGCAGTGACGAGGAAACAGCCCACGATGACGAGACGGCACCCCCCCCAGGCACCGAGACCGCCTAACCGAGAGCCGGTGGAGCCGCGACAACCGCAGCAGATGACTCAGCGAAGCACAGTGGCGCGAGGAAACCCACCAGACGGTCGTCATCAGCCATTCGTCAACCATGGACGCCCGAAAGGTACACGTGGCACTGTGCATCGAGGACCAGCCCTGCGAGATGGAAGTGGACTCCGGGTCCTACCTCTCAATGGTCTCTTGGCGCACAATCAAGCGCCTGGTCCCGATCATCCGCTGCAACGAACTAGACGACCAGAAGCTAATCCTGAACGACTACCAGGGAAACCGCATCCCTGTGGCTGGCGTCGGACATTTTAAGGTCACATTCAAGAACCACACTGACATCTTGCCACTCACAATCGTGGACCGGGACCGCCCCAGCTTGCTCGGCCTGCAATGGTTCTCCCCGCTGGGCATCGAGGTGACGGGCATCCATCACACAGACGAGGCCGACTGGGAAGTGACTCTCGTAAAAGAATTCCAAGAGGTTTTCGACAACTCGCTAGGCAAGTACCGAGGGCCCCCTATATCTTTCAACCTTCACCCTAACATCGCCCCAATCCGCCTCAAACCTCGGCGAGTGCCTTTTGCGCTCAAGCTGAAAATCGACGAGCAACTAGACAAGCTCGTCGCGCAAGGGGTCCTAAAGCCCATCGACCATGCCCGTTGGGAAATGCCCATAGTCACCCCCATCAAACCCGATGGCTCCATAAGAATTTGCGGGGACTACAAGGCCACCCTCAATCACGCGCTGCAGCAAAGCGCCTACCCCGTCCCAGTAGTACAGCACCTTCTGCACTCACTGGGGGGAGGCCGGGTCTTCGCAAAACTCGACTTGGCACAAGCGTATCAGCAATTGCCGGTCGATGCGGAGACAGCCGAAGCGCAAACGATTGTTACACACTGGGGGGCCTTTCGGTGCAACCAACTCCAATTCGGAGTCAGCGTCGCCCCAGGAGTCTTCCAAAGCCTCATGGAAAGGCTCCTCCAGGGAATAAAAGGGGTGGTTCCCTACTTCGATGATGTGCTGATCGCAGCCGCCAACAGAGAACAATTGGAGACCCGTTTAAGGGCGGTGCTTAGCAAATTCAAAGACGCCGGCCTTAAAGTCAAAAGAAACAAATGCCAACTCCACACCAAGAGGGTCGAATTCCTGGGGTACCTCCTGGACCGGCACGGAATACACCCAACCGGGAAGAAACTCAGAGCCATCAAGGAAGCCCCCACACCAACAAACAAGGCGGAACTACAGGCATTTTTGGGACTGCTTAATTTTTACAATGTTTTCCTACCCCAGAAGGCGACCGTGGCGGAACCCCTACACCGGCTACTCGATAAAGCGGCCATCTGGACCTGGGGGAAGCGGGAGGAGACTGCGTTCCAACAAACAAAAAACCTGCTGACATCGGACGCAGTCCTGATCCAGTATAGCGAGACCCTCCCGCTCACGGTAACTTGCGACGCATCACCTTTCGGCATCGGAGCAGTCCTCAGCCACACCCTACCCGACGGGAAGGAAGCACCCATCGCCTTCTTCTCCAGAACGCTGGCCAAGCCGGAAAGAAATTACAGTCAACTGGACAAAGAAGCCCTCGCCATCGTCGCCGGAGTGAAAAGGTTCCACGAGTACCTTTACGGTAGGAACTTTTCGATCATTACGGACCACAAACCCCTGCTCGGGATACTCGCAGGGAACAAGGCCACCCCGTACATCCTGTCGCCCCGGATGATGCGGTGGTCCGAGTTCCTTGCCGCGTACTCGTACGAACTGTCACACCGGCCCGGCAAGAACATTCCGCATGCTGACGCACTAAGCCGGTCACCACTACCCGACCTAGACGACGACCCAGCGCCCACAACGACGACCCTGCAAATCGAGACCCTACCCAGCCCACTCTTAACCACGCCAGACATTGCCCAGGAAACAAATAAAGACAAACGGCTGGCACGGGTATTGAGCTGGGTAGAGCGGGGGTGGCCGAAAAATGACGGCGGCGAACAGTTCAAACCATTCCGAAACCGCCAAACGGAGCTGTTCACACAAAGGGGGTGCATACTCTGGGGAGACCGGGTAGTCATACCGGAAGCACTACAAAACAGAGTGCTGGCAATGCTGCACGAGGGACACCCGGGGGTTGTCAAGATGAAAGCCCTGGCCAGAAGCTACGCTTGGTGGCCAGGGATGGACAAACAAATCGAGACATGGGTCGCCGGCTGCAGCAGGTGCCAAGAGTCGAGAGCCACCCCCCCCGCTGTCCCGATTCTGGAATGGGAAACCCCCAGAGGACCATGGTCGCGACTACACATAGACTTCGCCGGGCCAACCAAGGGGCATACATTCCTCATCACCGTAGATGCTTACTCCAACTGGCTGGAGGTAAGCACAATGAGGGCAACAACAACTGAAGCGGTCATCGACAAACTCAACAGACTCTTTGCAACGCATGGGCTACCGGATGTCATAGTGTCGGACAACGGGCCACAGTTCACGGTGCTGGCATTTGAAAAATACCTGGCTGAACGGGGCATCAGACATGCCTTAACCTCGACGGCTCACCCAGCGGCGAACGGTAGGGCGGAATGGATGGTCCAATACACAAAAAAAACCATCCAAAAAATCAAAACTGGCGACATCCAAGAAAAAATAAACAAGCTACTCTTCATACAACACATCACGCCGAGCACAACCACGAACAAGAGCCCAGCGGAGTTGCTGATGGGAAGGAAACTGAGGTCCCCACTGGACCGACTACACCCCACCTACAACCCAGAGAAACCCCCAGACTCCTCCAGCCGGTACTGGGCGTTCAACACCGGGGACACGGTCTACGCAAAGAACTTCACGGGAGACCCCCTCTGGGTACCTGCACAAATAACACAGGTAACCGGGCCCCGATCATACAGACTCCAAATGACGGACGGAAGGAGCTGGAAGCGGCACATTGACCAGCTACGGTCCAGACTAGCCGCCAACACCCCTGACGCCTCGGCAACAACAAACACGGAAAGCAGAGAGGGAGGGGAAGCCTCAACAACCAAGGTGGGTAACGACAAAAGGCCGGAATCGTCAACAGCACACCCCCCAACGCAAGCCGAACACCCCCCACCAGAAGACAGCAACATTCAAATAAACCAGCCATACTCACCAGTAGACCTCGAACTGTCGCAGACGGGATCTTCACCTGGAAGGTACAGCCAAGCCAGCTCAACCAGCCCGGAAAGACCAAGCGAGAGCAACAGGAACCGCAACTCGACCAACCCAGGTAGTCCGGGCAGGAGCTGCGGCAACAGGCCCGGCTCACCCTTCCAGGCGGTTCCATCAACGAAGTTGAGAGCGACGCGGAGCCCACCCGAACCGGCCGACGATCACACACAGACTGAACCGCGCAGGTCAACTAGACAGAGTCGGAGCCCCACCTACCTGCGCGACTACGTCACGACGCTGCGTCGGACGAAACCATGAGGGGAGGGGTGTTCTGTATTAACATTCTTGTAGACTCGCATTCTGATTGGTCCACCCGGACCGCAACCCGATTGGTCCACTGAATGACTGTGATTGGAGCACTAAGAATCTACCGCGATTGGCCGAGCCGATCGCGGGAGATTCAAAGCGCTGCCATTGGCCGCCGAGCCGCCGGCCGGCTGTATAAAGCCAAGCGGCTCGCACACTTTAGCTGTCCTTGTTCTGAAGCTACAATAAAGAGCTGATTGTTCACTTTCGCGTCTCGCCTCTTATGTGACCCGATCCACCGATCTAACACATTTCCCATGCTTTTACGTTGCACCTTTAAATAAAATCATAACATTTTCAAGCTGTCTTTATTATTTTTAGATTCACACTGGCATTCATAGCACTCACATCATGAGCATAGCTATATTTTTGTAAATATCAAACTTATGGAGAACATCATACAATCTTTGATATCTATTAAATAGATGCCTGTCATTTCTGGCAACTTGCAGAGCCCTCTGATTCATGTCCATCTAATCTTCTTCTGGCAGTTCCTTAGCTGGACTGGTCATATGCACTGTCTTTGAACTACTGGAACTGATAGAAGAAGCCTCAAATGTGAAGCAAAGCATTGCTTTTTTATTTGTCTTATAAATCAGCTCTGAATAGATACTTTAAATGAAGTGATCATACTTTCGAAAGATTTCATAGATATACTGTTTACACTGAATTGGTGGTGTGCAACAAAACGGGGCTTCAATTTTTAGAATATTTTGAGCATATGATATTAGAATATTTTATTTGGGCATTTATACTTTTATTAAACTCAAACACCATGTCTGCTTTTGGTTTACTTTAAGATTTGAAGCCTTCTCACACTTCATTGTCCAAAATTCTTGAATACCTTTATCCAGGGAAAAGAGATAAGGCGTAAATTCTAAGAATTTTACTTAGATAATTATTCTCAGGCAACGAGAAGCCCTGGCAAGCATTATGGAATAATGCATAATGGGAATTGAGTGACTAGGTAAGGGGATGGTATTCTATAAAAGGAGTTGACTATAATATATACAACTAATGTTGTAACGAGTGCAGCCACCTACCTAATAGTTTGCTCTCATCACTCTTACATGAAGATTAAAGAACTTATGGTAATTTCATGCACTTGCCTGATTTTCTTTTATCAACCTTGCTGAGACTGAATTGAGTAAGGAATAAAATATTCCAAACCAACATGATTGCCTGGCACCACAACTGGAAACAGACAAGGAATAATGGATGGAAACTGAACAAGGAGAGATTTAACCTGGAAACAAGGAGAAACTTTCTGAGAGTGAGAATAATCAACCAATGGAACTGCTTGCCCTCGGAGGTTGTGGGAGCGCCATCACTTGAGACTTTCAAGAAGAGATTGGACTGCCATTTGCCAGAAATAGTGTAGGGTCTCCCGCTTGGGTGGGGGGTTGGAGTAGATAACCTACAAGGTCTCTTTCAATTCTAATTATCTGTTTGTCAAACAGGAGTTATTATAAGTATATGAGGGAGAAGTGAAGATGATTAGTTAAAATGCTGAACAAACACACAGATTCAGTAGCTCCAAGAGCAGAGTGGCTACTGGTATTCATTTTATTGGGTGGAGGCACTAACTGCAAGTATTGTATTGGCTCTAGTTTTACATAGAAATTAAATGTGGAAATTGAGCATGGGAACTGAAAGCCAAGTAAGAAAACTCCTTGTCAGGAAACAAACCAACCCCCACCCCACCCCACCCAAAGAGCCTTTTGTAGTCAAAGGAAGAAAATACATCCTTTGGATTAAATTGGAATGATGCCACTATCATAAAAACTCAGAAAAGAATTAGCTGTGTTAATATGAAAAAAGTAAGTTAATTGATGATATGGCTGAATAACAGTTGTAAAAGAAGTGCTTACCCATAGATGCTAGTTTCACTGGTAAAAAGCAAGACAAGTCATGGGAAATTTAGTAAGGTCCTCCAGTGCCTACAATCTGACAAAGTGAAATTGATATATTAAGATTAAAAAAAACCCTTTGTTTTTCATACTGGTAGATGTATTTACTTGTCTGCTTTGACTTTTTTTTTCTTTTTGGAAAGAAACAATATTGACTCATGAAATTCCCACAAAATATTTTCTGGAATTTATTTATTTATCATTTACCATTTAAATTTGTTACTGTTGCCCCGCTCCAGTGGATTATGATTGTCATAAAATCCAAAAGACAATAAAACAAGTAAAACAAAGAACCAAACAGACAGCCCAAACTAAAACGATTATGAAGGCAACAGGAAACCACAACAGCCCCAATACATTTACCCCAGATTTATCCAATATTAAAAAGATTGGTCAGTTTTCTTTTAACAGATCACTATTCAAAATGCACAAAGTCTTTGCAAACAACTCAGTAATAAAGATAATGGTGTTTTCAGGAATTTGATGCCTTAGTTAGGATAATGAAAGCAATAATGCAGCATTGTGCTGCAAATTTGCCTTTTCATATATGTGTGAGATGCAATGATGCACACACAAAGGGGGCACAACTTGTATTACAACACTGATATTTTCATTGTACTTCATTACCTCATATATATTCTGTCCTATTAAGTAGCCCTGATATTAGCGTGCAAAGCATGACTGCATTTTTAGCAAATTTCCAAGAGCTTCAAAAAGTTTGCCAAAGAACAATATTTTCTTCATTTATCAAAAACCAATATTTAGGAAATATATTATATGCAGAGAGATATTTTGAAAGAATTGTATGAGTGGATGAATCAAAATAAACTATTTCAGAAAACACCAAGAGAGAACTGAAATTTAGGCTCACGTGTTTTGCAATAGTGGTAAAAACAGGATATTAGTTCTATGTTTAGTTCACAACAATCATTTTTTAAAAAGAATACTTGGTGGGAATGAATTTAGTTGCCACTCTCACTGGGCATCAAACAAAGTCAGTATGACATATGTTTTTTCTAATAAAACAGAAATTACAGAAGTGGATTCCATTTATTTTATGATATTTATGTTTTTGACAAGAATTTTTTCATTTTCTTTTTAATTACTAAGTTTCAGGCCAGGATTTTTTTTTCATACAAAGCAGGAGCTGCTGCTTTGTATGCAAAAAAAGGCCAATTGTGAAGAAAACTCATTTATATCAGTTTACTTTACTCACATGTAAAGCAGAATTTTAAAGAAACCTTGGCTATCTTTTTAAAAAAACATCATAAAAAAGGTAAAGGGATCCTTGTGAATGTTACTCTGATAGTTGTAGCTGACTTTAGGGGGTTGTGTTGAACCAGCACTGTCTGAAGATATTTCTATGGTCATGTGGCCAGCATGATAGCATGCCACAGCGCAGAGCATGGAGTGAAACATGGACCACTATTACCATCCCACCAAAGTGGTAACCATTTGTCTACCTGCATGGTGAAAAGGAGATGAGGCATGGGAACTTACTTCAACATGGGAGGTGGTGGGGTAGGGTAGAAGTAGACCTTCTCTATACTCCAGTGTCTTTTAAGTCAATGAGCCACTATGCCTCTTTAAACATCATAAGAGGTATGCAAAACTGAACTGATCAAATTCTTTCTTTCTTTCTTTCTTTCTTTCTTTCTTTCTTTCTTTCTTTCTTTCTTTCTTTCTTTCTTTCTTTCTTTCTTTCTTTCTTTCTTTCTTTCTTTCTTTCTTTCTAATATCTACGTCTATCTATCTATCTATCTATCTATCTATCTATCTATCTATCTATCTATCTATCTATCTATCTATCTATGTATGTTGTGGCTCCGGGCTTGGATTCAGCTCCTGTGACTGATATGAATTCAAGTGAGGAGGTCATGGCAGAAAAATATGAGCCGGCATGGCTTAGTGATTGGACTGATAACCAGGATGAGGAGATGGACATGACAAAGGACGACAGACCTGATGTATTAGAATTGTCAGGACCTTTGACCTCCTCTGGTTCCTTATCTGATCAACAGCCGGGAATGGCTGACAGGGAAGTTTTGAGAGAGTCTTCTAGTGGAGATGAGAACTTGGAAAATTTGTGGTTAAATGTAAAAAATAGAAGACGGTTGAGAAGGCAAAATCAGCTGGAGCGAATGAGGAGAGCGAGTCAGTAAATTAGCACGTTGCCTCAATGAGTATAAAAGGACACAGCTGGGCTGGTACATTTTGCCAGGAACAAAGTGACTATTTGAGTGAGGACGTTACAGCAAGGAGCTCTGAGACTGGAGATTTATTGCCAGGACTGGTTTGCCAGACAGAGTAAAGATTTATGCTGTGGTTTCTGCCAGCTGTTATCTTGTAAGACTTCTTTCCGTTTGATTTAATTGTGAAACGGCTGCTTTCTGTTTTGTTCGTTTGAATTTTGAAGGGGAGTCATAACATATCTATCTATCTATCTATCTATCTATCTATCTATCTATCTATCTATCTATCTATCTATCTATCTATCTATCTATCTGCAACAATAACAACCAAAATTTACAGATCTGCACATTTTTAGTCTCTGGTGACTTAATTTCATAAAGTTTATACTTGCAAGTGGCAATTAATAAAGGCAGGACAAGATAGAATAGCAATGGATGAAAACTAATCAAGGGGACAAGCAACCTAGAACTAAGGAGAAATGTCCTGACAGAACAATTAATGAGTGGAACAACATGCTTTCAGAAGTTGTGACTGCTCCAAAACTGGAGGTTTTTAAGAAGAGATTGGACAACCATTTGTCTGAAATGCTTTAGGGTTTCCTGCCTGAGCAGGGGGTTGGAGCAGAAGACCTCCAAGGTTCCTTCCCACTCTGTTATTCTGTTTTGCTCTTAGCATATTGAACTTGCTAAATTTAACAGTAGTCTTTGCAACCATCAAAGGCAAAACAAAACAAAATTCAAAATGTAATGTTTTATAGAATTCTAATTGCCTCCATTTCTCATTTATTGGGGCAATATAACTCTAAACACTTTGCACTTACACCTAATAATCAAAATTATTTTTTTAAAAAAATATTATTTAAACAATTAATTCAGAATGCCCTCAAACATCTTGCACAAGGTGTGATACTGAAAATTAAAATAAGAATTGTAGGATAGGGTAAAAATAAATTGTAAACAGTGTTCCTGAAAAGCTGCTTATAATAATAATGTGTGTGTGTGTATAGTTGAACAAAATCTCTGGCTATGTTTTTGGAAATCTAATTTATAGTAAAAAAAACAATATTTATTTCAGGATAGCTTAGTGAGCAAAGTCAAATGAAATCTGTGAGTTCTTTGAGATACCATCATAAAAAGAATAGTGGCAGTTATTATTGCAGGCATTCATTGACAATATGAAATTTGTTCTTTTAATGCTTTCACAGAAAGAAAAAGTTTATTCTGTAGCTGAAAAAGTTATATCATTGGGAAAGAAATAACTTTTTGAAAGTTATTGATACATATGTATAACAGTCTCCTTCAACCAATTATTTGGTTCCCACAGTTTGCAAACATAGAGAAGCAGAGGTCATATCTTCTTTTGTGTTGGTTCTGGGCTGGCAGATTGTAAGAGGAGCTGTTTAAAAATAGATAATAAAAGGAAGTTTTGAAGTGTTATTTTTCACAGGAAAATATAAGATATTAGGTACATTTCAGTGATCTACTTTATCTGAATTTTATCATAATGATGCTTATCTTCAGATTTTGGGAACATGAACACGAATAGTTGAATTCTGAAAGTGTAAGCCACAGTTCATGCAGGAAATAGATTTGAAGTGTGTGTGTGTGTATTTGCTTAGAAATATGGACACATTTTGTTTTAAGCACTGTATAATCTCTGTCCTGGTTTTGTGGCCAAATAAAAATTCATTGCACGCACTTGACACGGAAACAGTCTCATGTGCATTCACTGAGTCATCCCCATTGCAAAAGTTTGTCATAAGGCTGTCCTCTGCCTTCTTGGCCTCATAATTGTTTCAGAAGTAGGGTTATGGATTAAAAAATGGAAATTTTGGGAAAAGGAACCTGCAGAATTGATAGATATAACAATCTGTTCTAGGTTGCTAAGCTTCCATGGAAATTCATCAGCAACACTGAAAGGAAAATATATGGCTGTAAAAGGCCCTGGGGCAATGTTTCTCAATCTTGGCAACTTTTAAGATATGTGGACTTTAACTCCAAGAATTCCTCAGCCAGCATGCTGTCTGACAAATTCTGGAAATTGCAGTTCACATATCTTAAAAGTTGCCCACATTGAAAAACACTGTCTTGGTGTGTCATGCTTCATAATATGCAGCTATGGTCCTGAATAGAATGAATATAGAATTATGAATTTATATTATTATGGTCTTTGGGTAGGACCTTGTTAGTGTTTGGGGACAAACCCCCAAGCAGAGTGCACAGCAGCAGTCAAGCCAGGCAGCCAAATGAGAGAGAGGCTGGGCCCAAGAGTATACACACACTGGAGACAAAAACACTGTTTGTAGTTTTAAAATAGTTATTTAATTCACACAGAGATTAAGAAGTGTCATTCAGTCCATATGTCAATATCCAGTATATCCATCCAGTTACCTAGTCCATTAACAGTAAATACAATGTCTTTATCTGCTTGTAAATCTTCTCCTCCCGATACCTTTCTCTCAAAGACAACGCTGAGTATGCACAGCTCACCAAGAAAAACAGTCCTTTTGTTCAGTAGAAAAAGGTATCTTGCACAGTAGCCAACAAGCAGACGTCTCATACAGGAGTAAACAGCAGGCAGCAGAGATCAGAGAGACCAGCAGACCAGAGACCAGGAAACAGTAACACCAGGAAGTGTTACGTCTCTCTCACTGCCTTATTACTGCTGCTTGCAACCGCACCCTTAATTATCTAATTACATTGCAGTTTTTTGTGCTTAAAGCTACAAACACTTAAACCTAGGTTTATACATTTATTCACCCAAACCTAGTTGGAGTATTCATATACCCAACAGACCTTAACATTGCCTTTGCACTAAAACTGTTCCAAGGCAGAGGGTGTTGTATATTTCCCTTTGAATATTATTAGAAATTGTAGTTAAAGTAAAGCACAGAAACTTGATTTTTTAACATCTGTACTTCATCATGGATATCAGTGGTCCCACTCCCATCTTTAATGTTCTCACACGAAACCATAAATGTGGCCACTTTTGTTTATTTTTCAAATTTTGATGAATTTCAAAGCTGGAAATAGAGGGTCTAACCCCTACCTACCAGTTATCTTAACTTGTCAGAAACCTCAAAAAATGTTCCAAATATGGCATTTTTCTGGCCACTCTCTAATCTGGGGAAGTTTGTGGAGGTTTACTAGCAAGAATAGATGTAATTTGCTCTCCTGTGGCCTCTCACTCCCATCTCCACTCTTAAACCACTCAAAATATTGCCCTGTTTGTGTCTGGGCATATTCAAATACATTTTTCAATCTGTAAAGATCTATAAGAGACCTTCTCATAGACAAAAATGTATACATATACATCATATATACTGTACTTGAGATTTTATGTTACATGTTAAATGCCTTGGCTTTTTTAGTTAGCTAGTTGGTTAGTTTATTTTATTGTCATTGCACCTCGTACAATGAAATCAAAGACCATCTTCAGTGCACATCATGACCATGACCATGAAAATAAACACAAATACACATCCTTCACCCTTCACACATTGAACTGGAAATCCCCGACACCACACCAACACTGCGTTACACAGCAGAATTCAAAAGAGCTACTGCCCTGGGATTAGAAGCTGTTTTTCAGCCTATTTGTCCTTTTTTCTTCCCGAAAGGACAGAATATTTTAAATGAAAATAAATAAAAATGAAACATAAAAGAAAATGCCTTTTATTAGTTGTTGCTGTTGCTTAAGTTCACATATTATGCTAATGTGGTGGGACTTATCTCGGGGGGGTGGGGGGATGAGCCTGCCTATTGAGATGAAGTGGACCAGTTGCTTTCGTGGTGTGGAAACAATAACTTGGTCCTCAACACCAATAAGACCAAGGAGCTTATAATGGATTATAGAAGGGACAGATCAGACATCCAGCCCTTGCTTATCAATGGAGACCGAGTGGAGCAAATGGCCAGTTTTAAGTTTCTGGGTGTTACCCTAAAAGAGGACCTTACCTGGGGTGCCCACATTGCAGCCCTGGTCAAAAGGCCCAGCAGAGATTATACTATCTGAGACTTCTCAGAAAACAACAACTGAATGAAAAACTGCTGGTGACCTTCTACCGCTGCATAGAGAGTATTTTAACTTACTGCATCTCTGTATGGTTTTCCAATTCCACAGTGGCAGATAGGAAAGCACTCCAGAGGGTTAATGCCATTGTCCAGAAGATCACTGGTTGCCCTTTCCTCTCTTTGAAAGAGCTTTATAGCTCCCAATGCCTTAAGAAAGTTCAAAACATTCTCAAAGATCCATCTCATCCTGGGAACCCTTTTTTTGAACTATTACCATCTGTCAGGCGATACAGAATACTAAAAACAAGGACAAATAGACTGACAAACAGCTTCTACCCCAGGGCAGTAGCTCTTTTGAATTCTGCTGTATAGTGCAGGTTGGTGTGGTGTCGGGGGTTTCCGGTTCATTGTGTGAAAGGTGAAGGATGTGTGTTTGTGTTTATTTTCATGGTCATGGTCATGATGTGCACTGAAGATGGTCTTTGATTTCATTGTACAAGGTGCAATGACAATAAAGTAAACTAAACTAAACTCATAATATGTTTGGTTCTTGTTTACTATGACATACAAAGCAGACTTGGTACTTGTTAATTTTTTATGCTTTGTACTCACAGTCAGTTGTAACTTATTGTAATCTCCATGGTGAAGAAATCCTTGTAAAAGCAAAATACTCAAGCTATTCAGTTGCTTTTTAACAGGCTTGTTAATTGTCCATTCTTCTATACTCCTTGCTCTCCATTGTCTCCATGTAATACATATGGTGCTCATTGGCCTTCTGTATTAAATATCTAAGCTAAAATTCTGCACAATAGTGTGAAAGTGAATCCCATTGACAGGATTCTGGTAGAAGAAAGGAAGGAAGGACTGATTTTGATAGTCCATCACATTAGAAAGTTGGGGTAAATACATGTTAATTTAGTTATATAAATAACACCCACAAACACATTCAAAGTATTATACTGAATTATTAGTTTATTATATGAATTGATTGATACTTCATGTTAGATATGCCTTCAAACTCAACAATTGTTTAATAGTTATGAGGTATTATGAATAGTATATATTCAAATAAATTTTTGGAAGTGAGTAAACATGTGTATCCAAACCAGATGCAATGCTTCTTAAATGATACTGAATTATCATGCCCAGTTCTTTTGCCAATGTACAAATCTAATCATTTATTTTCTAAAGCAATTTTGAAGAAAAAAGAAATGCAACCAACTGTTAAATCCTACCTATTTTAAAAATGTCCTTCTACCGATCAGAGGCAAACTGTTGTTTTCTACTGAAAGGATTTGCGCCTGTGATTATGGAAATAAATCTGAAGCACATTTTAGACCAGTGGTCCATTGCAGCCAGCTGAAAAACAATGACAGTCATTTTATGGGAATAAGAGATTATAAATCATTTGCTTTGTCACTTCAATGCTTTTTTTTTTCAGCAGCAGCATTTTTCATTCTAACACAGCTGGTCCAGTAGGACCCACTTGTTTGCTCCTAACTTTTCAGAATGTTGTTTCTCTCCATTTTTTATTTTAATGCTTCCCCAGAATCTTTAAGTTTACAGATTCCAACCATCTTACATTTAATGCCAGCATTATTTCACCATATAGGATGACAAATGCCATTTTATTTGGTCTTGAAAACACCAATGAATCAGATGACATCATCAAAGTTCGTAATATCATAAGCAATTCAAATACAACAAATATCTCTCTTGAAGATATCATTGAAGTAACCAGAGATGGCCCTGAGTCCAAATACAATGATGGCTCGGTGGCTGCAAAATTTTGTAGAGTTGTTTGCAAAAATGAGTCCAGCAAATGCATATTCGTTCATACAATAAATGCCATTGCAAAAACCTATCCCAACCACAAAAAACTTTGCTCAAGGCCAGACTTATCCATACTGCAAAGGATCTGCTCCCATGAACTCCGCAAGGAACTCAAAAGACATCTATACAATGGAGAGAAGGACCTCTACATTGACTACCATACTGATTGTATCAAAAGTAAGTCACACAACTCACAACTCCACATCCAACCCTACTTCATCCAATCCACCATCACTCAAAACTAGGCATGCATGCCCCTAACTACCTCAGTTCCAACTACAACTGGCCTTAAATGCAAACTACTCAATGCAAGAAGCCTTGTAAATAAACTACCTGAATTTCTCCTCTTACTAAAAATGGCTACATTCGACATCCTATTTGTCTGTGAAACATGGCTCAATGCATATCTCCCTGACTCCATTACCACAGTAAGAGGCTATCATGTTTATGATCAGATTGTGAAATCTGTAGAGGAGGAGGTGTTGCTATCTTCTATAAAAAGTCCTTACATCTAAAAAACATCCAAGTTACCTAAGAGGTTGCTCTTCCTGAGACCATCGTCTGTGAACTGTCCTTAAATATCACATTTCAATTCTTACTATGTTACACAGCCCCTGATTATGACATTGAACATATAAACAAGCTAAATTTACTACTAACATGGGCAACATCCTGCCCACACACTTTTATCTTTCTTGGTGACTTCAATCTACTAGACCCTAAATTAATGTAAAACTGAACCCATACATGCAACCTTCTACAACGCTGCAACAAACCTGGGACTGGAACAACTAGTAACCAACAACACGACTTAACAACTGTCTAAATCTCATCTTCTGCAATAGTTTGAATTCAATTTACAGAATACAAATTAAAGAACTCTTTTCTAACAGTGACCACAGCATAACTGGCTTTTGTCTCAACATACGTCCACACAAAAATCAACACGATGTGACCCCCAATTATAATTTCAAAAAAGGCAACTATGATATTATAGACAATGCTCTCTCATCCCTTGATTGGCAATTTCTATTCACTGGATGCAATACTGTTGAAGTCCATTACAACATATTTTTACTTGAAATCAAAAGAGTCATCAAACTATATGTACCAATAACAACTCCAAAAACCAGAAAAAACAGATTACCCATAACAATAAGGAAGCTTCAATCCAAAAAGAGATCACTTTGGCAGAAAAACAAATCTGGTCACATTGCCAACATCAAAAGCCAATACAAAAATTTATGCCACCAGATAAAGACTGAATGCACCAATTATCACATTAAACAAGAGGAAAACCTTCTATGCACCAATTTCACCCGCGCTTTCTACAATTCTGTAAACAACAAACTAAAAGACTCAAGATCCATCCCACCCCTGAAAGGACCTAATGGTAAATACTGCAACGATGACACCATTAAAACCAACCTCTTTAACACATTCTTTGGGTCAGTATTTGTAAACAGCAATGGATCATGCCCAGTATTTCCTAGCTGAACCACAGACAACTACAATGATCTAATACATATCAATTTTACAGAAGACAATGTTGAAAAAGCACTACGCAATCTAAAGCCATCTCTATCTATCAGACTGGATGGAATATGTGCCTACTTCTTAAAAAAACTATCCACTGCCATAGCCGAACCTCTCAGCATAATCTTTGAAAAATCTTTCAGGACCAGCTGCTTGCCAAAACTATGGTCACAAGCCACAGGCATCTCCATCTTCAAAAAGGGAGACCCCAGCCTAGTTGAAAATTACAGACCAATCTCTTTATGCTGCATCAAATGTAAAGTCATGGATTCAATTATTAACTAATCCATTATTCCTCCACTTAGAGACAAACAACCTACTCTCTAACAAACAATTTGGTTTCAGAAAAAAAAACTATCCTGAAATCTGCAACTCTTATACTGTAAAAACATATGGACTACACAACTCGATCAGGGCAAAGCAATAGATGCAATCTACAGACTTCTGTAAAGCCTTTGATTCAGTGGTACACGACAAACTACTCAACTAAAACTAAAATCTTATGGTATCTCTGGACACCTGCATAACTGGATAGAAGCATTCCTGTCAAACAGACAACAAATGGTCAAAATTGGGAGCATCCTCTCAAATTCTGTACCTGTCAACAGTGGTGTCCCCCAAGGTAGTATTCTAGGATCAACTCTCTTCTTACTGTACATAAATGACCTCTGTGATCATATTAAGAGCAACTGCATTCTCTTCGCTGATGATGTAAAGCTATTCAACACCACAGACAATACTGCTACCATTCAAAAAGACCTTGACTATGTATAAGAATGATCAAACAAATGGCAACTTCAAATCTCAACAAATAAATGCTCCGTCCTACATATTGATAAAAAAAAATCAGAAAATAAAATACAGGCTGAATAGTCAAGACCTTGTTGATGACCCAAACTGTCAAGGATCGTGGAGTACTCATCTCTAATGATCTAAACGCTAGAGCCCACTGTAACTACATAGCCAAAAAGGCATTAAGAGTTGTTAACCTAATCTTATGTAGCTTTTTCTCTGGTAATATTGCACTACTAACTAGAGCATACAAAACATTTGCTAGACCAATACAGCTCATCAGTCTGGAAACCACATTACATATCTGATATCAACACAGTTGGGAAAGTCCAGAAATATTTCACAAGAAGAGTTCTCCACTCCTCTACTCGTTGCAGAATACCTTATGCCACCAGACTCGAAATTCTAGACCTAAAAAACCTAAAAAAAATGCTTCCTTCAGTCCGATCTAAGTATAGTATATAAAATCATACATTGCAATGTTTTATCTGTCAATGAATATTTCAGCTTCAACCATAACAACACTAGAGCAAACAATAAATACAAACTCAAGGTTAATCTCACCAAACTTGATTGCACGAAATACGACTTAAGCAACAGAGTGTTCAATGTCTGGAATACTCTACCTGACTCTGTGGTTTTTTTCCCCAAACCCCCAAAACTTTAACCTTAGACTTTCTACTATTGACCTCACCCCTTTCCTAAGAGGTCTGTAGGGGGCAGGCATAAGCGCACCAACGTGCCTACCGTCCCTGTCCTATTGTTACTTTTATTTTTCTTATATGTATCCATGTATTCATAACTATGTTTTTACTTATACCTATTATCTTGTAAGCAATTGACAAACCAAATCAAATAATTTTTTTTTTTTCAGGGTATTATCAGTTAATACCCTTTCCATTGTCAAACTAGCCTTTTTTTTCTTTTGAAATACTATCTAGAAACATTGACTAATGTTTTTATTAGGGCCTATTCGGATCCAAATTCAAATTATTTAACGTGAAATGCACTCATAGAAGAGATTATTTGTAGGTCAGGGTTGAACTGCGGGGTCCTTGGTGCCTTCAACAAGGGCAGACCTTCTAACTTACTGCCCTCATTGGAAAAGTTCTTAAAAATTCAGGAAGACATTCAAAAATGAATCTGCCTTGAAAAAAGACCATGTTGAATTATGTATTACAACCAAACATCAGGTTTTGACCATAGGAAATGTTTTGTGCACTTTGTATTATGCTGTAATGACTTGTTTAGAGCAATACACAAAGTCTGAAGACAAAATCCTTTCCCTTGGTTATTTTATGACCAATAACTCACTCCAAACCTGAATCTTATCACAATGTCTGGTGTCTTTTACAGTATATCCTACTGGGCCGCCTCCCTTTCCCCAGTTAAATCTATTGTGTTAATATAGTAATTTGTGATATCACCAATAATGGTACTATTGCTGAATATGGCCTAAGAAATCCATGGCTGGAAAATGCCACCCTCTTCATCTTTTGATTATGTCACTTCCACCTTCATGGCTATAACAACAGCCAGTTGGGGGGAAAAGGTGCCCACTGAAGGTTTTACTGATTTTTTTTTCAAAGCAAAATTAATTTTTAACAAACAATATTTGTCCCAATTACATATTTGGCACAAATGCAACTATTTTGTGCCAACATTTTACACAGTAGAAAACCTACACTAATTTTTCCATTGCTACTACTACTGATTTGCTTCTTCACATCAGCTATGAAATCAAGCAAACCAGAAAAAATTCTTGCAGTGTCTTTTCACTGGTAACAAAGTAAGTCATGAGGAAAGACTTGGGCTCTTCTTTCCTGTGTTCATATGTATGTTCTTTTCCTTGTTTTGGGAGAATCCTAAATGTTTTTATGATTATACCAGCCATTTTTAATATGAATCCTAAGATAATTTCTGTCCTATCTTTATTTTGTATTAAATGCATGCAGATGCATAAGGGGTTTAAATAATTTATATTTGTTCTTACAAGTTACCTCAAAGGATATTAAACCAGTTAAAGTCAGATAATGTACTAAAAAAGAATGAATCATATGACTGTTTATCTTCCAGATTTTCTATCATCTTCCTCTTAAATAATTGAGCCTAGTACAGTTAACAATATAAATGCAAAGATATAGTTGCTTACTCTATGAAAAATATTTTCCAAGAATCTTAAACAAAAAAGATATACCACTATATTCCTCTGACATTACAGTGATGTCTCTGAGAGCACAAATCACTCCTGCAATTCTCTCTCTCTCTTTCTATCTTCAGAACTAACTTTTAATGATGAAGCAAGGTGTTATTTCTCTTAATTAACTTGAGGGAAAGTGGTAGATTGTTCTGCAGGTCTGACACTTGAAATATAAATGTTTACTTGCTTGAAACTCTATTTTCTATGCAGCCTCTTGGGTAACCAAACCATTAATGAATCAGTCACCCTTTGTATGTAATGATTAATGACTTTAGAGACAACATCCATTATCCCATTTCTAAAAACCCACTTGACTGTGTGCACCACATATTTTATCCTACTCTCAGGAAAGGCAGTGGAACAATCTGCAACAGCCTGCTCTGGAGGCATTTTAGTTACAGAATCTTGTTGCTGAAAAAGTTTTATTCCAAATTATAATTGAGATTTCTGGTATATTTATTGAAGAAAAAAACCTCAGCTTGTAAAAATGTCATCTGCTGAAGCAATTTGTGACATGGAATATGCATAAGACAATATTTCTTATAGAAAGCAGTAACCACAAACTGAAAAGACAATGAAAGAAAAAGGGTTACTTTTTCTTTTAACTTGGTATTGTAGTTAACAGTTAATATATGTGAACTTTATAAAAGGTCAATTGCACTATAATTTGCACAGCTATTGAAGAAATTCAGGAACAATATTTTTCATCACTAGAAAAGAGTCACTATAAGATAGAGTTCACTGCAATGGATTCTATTGTACAATGAACTAAGCCAGAGGGAAAGGTTGACTGAGCCAAGAGTCAGCTTTGAAATGCTTTGGATTCCCAGAAACAAAGGTTGAAATCCCAGCAGGTATAGCTCAATGTTTTGTAGGAGATAAACGGATTTCTGGTGCCTGTTACTATGTAGAGACCATTTTGATAGTGGGAAAACTTTAAAGGACAAAAGTATCTTCTGAACATTAGAAGATATTGGAGCACCTTTCTGAAGAACAGGATATTTTTGTTTGAAAGTTTCACTCAAGTTTTCCATTCTTAAAAAAAAAGGCAGTTTATGAAGAGCCCTATCAGATAGGCAGCTCCTCTCTAACTTAAAGGTGAGATGAAGTTCAGCAAGGATGCTCATACTCAAAACTTCTTAAATAACTTTAGAAGTATTTGACAAAAATGACAAACTATTATTTCCCACATTCATATACATTTTATGTAAGTGGGTTTAAAGGGTCATAAAGAACCATTGTGAAAGTACATGCAAGTTGTCTCATTGATAGAAAACAAACCTGGACATTGTCTTTATTAAATGGGCAGGATGCAAACATAGAAATTAAGTTTCAAATTAAAAACATGCCAAATTCAAACTCACTTGAATTGGAAATACTCTTCCATGTTTAAACAATTATTCCTATATCACCAGAATTGCTATTCTGACATTCTAGAAGTAATTGTGATATCCACATAGCTCCATTGCAGACTTGATTTCTGGAATGATGGGAGCAAGATACTTTTCTTAACTTTGGAACAACCTGAATTCAATACATTTTGCATACCCCTACATTCCACACGACAGTGAATATGCTACTTATTCTTGGAATGCTATAAAATAATGTGGTTTCAGCAAATGTCCCAAATATAATTATTTGGAAGATTGTTACCTTATGCTGGATATCTGTAACTCTTTATAAAAACCCTTTATATAACCATATAGAACCGGAACCAGAAGCTAGATTACCCTTATATCTTTCTGTTTAATATGCAACATTTTATTATTTTATACACGGAGGGAATATGTACGAGCATCTATGTGGTAAAGGAAAGCCCACTCCCCACAAACCATGTTTATATATGAAGCAAAAACCTAACCCTACCTACCTATTACTGGAGTTAAGTCACCCAATAATTGAGAAGAAAAAGAGAAATGAAACATATAAACTGGAGGTGTAGAGAATGATTATGATTTGCTGCAGTCCTTTGCACCATTGATATGAAACGAGGTGATGCAATTCACCATATGGAGGCAATGCAAACCTTTCCAATGGCTGTTTAAAGAAAGACAAGTGCTTTATATCTGTTCCCACATTTTGCAAATCACCTCCTCCAAAGGATTTGCACAATTCTACAATGTCAGAACAGTTATAAATTATAAGGTTACATGAAACATGATTGCCTATGCTAACTTTCTGATTAAGGTTATGTCTCTTCCTAAGAAACTTAGCTCCCTTTACACTGAAGGATGGAAATCCTTGTATGTGGAAGCAAAAAATAACATATGGGGGGTTTCTTCCTTCCAATTTACAATCTCTCAGAAATTAGGTAGTAAGCAAGTCTATAAGTATACACTACTTAAACAGATGTATAAGTATATGCTAAATATTATGTAATTAATATGGAGTACCATAGTGATTTAGGCAGAATGCCAAATCTTCAATTGATGAAAGCTTAAGTTCAATGACTGCTGCTTTTGTTACAATTGAAAGTACCCACTCATAAAAGGGTTTTCATCTTGTCTCACTGCAGTTCTCTCATTTTGGTGGTGCTAGACAGATTCTTCTGTCTCCTTGCAATAACAGGCAGGTTGAAACCATCAAACATAACTTGATCAGTATTGATTCTACACAGACAGTTGCAGCATTGTTTTTCCTCTTTTCCTCTCTAGACTTCAAGAGTGTTCAGTTCATCTAAATTCATTACTACTTTCTGACAATGGTTCTTCCATCACCTATTTTGCCAGGTTCTTTGCAACAGCATGTGCGTTTCAGTGGGAACTGACAGATAAGAAGTATGGATCTGATCTGACACAAAGCAATATTGTCTCTTGGTTCCATTTTTTGCTACTTTAATTTTATAGTTTATAATATTTCAGTTTGTTATTATTTTTTCACTACATATAAACCGTAGTATAAACTACAGTATATATCTATGATCTTAATTTTAGTTAACCATTTGTTTTAGTTATAAACATTATATTATCTTACTAATAAGAAATCTGCTATTTATTTATTTTGTCAAGTGATTATTAGATAACAGGTATAAGTATAAACATGGTTATGAATACATGAAATGGATACGAATAAGAAAAAAAGGAAACAATAGGACAGAGACAATAGGCACGTTGGTACGCTTATGCACGCCCACTGCCGACCTCTTAGAAAAGGGGTGAGGTCAATAGTAGACAGTCTAAGGTTAAAGTTTTGGGGGTTTGGGGAAAAAAACCACAGAGTCAGGTAGAGTATTCCAGACATTGAACACTCTGTTGCTGAAGTCGTATTTCGTGCAATCAAGTTTGGTGAGATTAACCTTGAGTTTGTATTTATTGTTTGCTCTAGTGTTGTTATGGTTGAAGCTGAAATATTCATTGACAGATAAAACATTGCAATGTATGATTTTATATACTATACTTAGATCGGACTGAAGGAAGCATTTTTTTAGGTTTTTTAGGTCTATAATTTCGAGTCTGGTGGCATAAGGTATTCTGCAACGAGTAGAGGAGTGGAGAACTCTTGTGAAATATTTCTGGACTTTCTCAACTGTGTTGATATCAGATATGTAATGTGGTTTCCAGACTGATGAGCTGTATTGGTCTAGCAAATGTTTTGTATGCTCTAGTTAGTAGTGCAATATTACCAGAGAAAAAGCTACATAAGATTAGGTTAACAACTCTTAATGCCTTTTTGGCTATGTAGTTACAGTGGGCTCTAGCGTTTAGATCATTAGAGATGAGTACTCCAAGATCCTTGATAGTTTGGGTCATCAACAAGGTCTTGACTATTCAGCCTGTATTTTATTTTCTGATTTTTTTTTATCAATATGTAGGACGGAGCATTTATTTGTTGAGATTTGAAGTTGCCATTTGTTTGATCATTCTTATACATAGTCAAGGTCTTTTTGAATGGTAGCAGTATTGTCTGTGGTGTTGAATAGCTTTACATCATCAGCGAAGAGAATGCAGTTGCTCTTAATATGATCACAGAGGTCATTTATGTACATTAAGAAGAGAGTTGATCCTAGAACACTACCTTGGGGGACACCACTGTTGACAGGTATGGAATTTGATAGGACACTCCCAATTTTGACCATTTGTTGTCTGTTTGACAGGAATGCTTCTATCCAGTTATGCAAGTGTCCAGAGATACCATAAGATTTTAGTTTTAGTTGAGTAGTTTGTCGTGTACCACTGAATCAAAGGCTTTACAGAAGTCTATGTAAATTGCATCAATTGCTTTGCCCTGATCGAGTTGTGTAGTCCATATGTTTTTGCAGTGTAATAGTTGCAGATTACAGGATAGTTTTTTTCTGAAACCAAATTGTTTGTTAGAGAGTAGGTTGTTTGTCTCTAAGTGGAGGATAATGGATTGGTTAATAATTGATTCCATGACTTTACAGGTGTCGCAGCATAAAGAGATTGGTCTGTAATTTTCAACTAAGCTGGGGTCTCCCTTTTTGAAGATGGGGATGCCTGTGGCTTGTGACCATAGTTTTGGCAAGCAGCTGGTCCTGAAAGATTTTTCAAAGATTATGCTGAGAGGTTCGGCTATGGCAGTGGATAGCTTTTTCTAAGAAGTAGGCACATATTCCGTCTGGTCCAATAGATAGGGATGGTTTTAGATTGCGTAGTGCTTTTTCAACATTGTCTTCTGTAAAATTGATATGTATTAGATCATTGTAGATGTCTGTGGTTTGACTAGGAAATATTGGGCATGATCCATTGCTGTTTACAAATACTGAGTCAAAGAATGTGTTAAAGAGGTTGGTTTTAATGGTGTCGTCGTTGCAGTCTTTACCATTGGGTCCTTTCAGGGGTGGGATGGATCTTGAGTCTTTTAGTTTGTTGTTTACAAAATTGTAGAAAGCGTGGGTGGAATTATTGCGTAGAAGGTTTTCCTCTTGTTTAATGTGATAATTGGTGGCATAAATTTTTGTATCGGCTTTTAAAGTTGGCAATGTGACCAGATTTGTTTTTCTGCCAAAGGGATTTCTTTTTGGATTGGAGCTTCATTATTGTTATGTGTAATTTGTTTTTCCTGGTTCGGGAGTTGTTATTGGTACATATAGTTTGATGACTCTTTTAACTTGAAGTAAAAATATGTTGTAATGGTTGTCAATAGTATTGCATCCAGTGAATTTGCCAATCAAGAGATGAGACATCGCTGTCTATAAGATCATAGTTGCCTTTTTTGAAGTTGTAATTGGGGATCCTTTGTTATGGTGATTTTTGTGAGGATGTATGTTGAGACAAAAGTAAATCATGCTGTGGTCACTGTTAGAAAAGGGTTCATTAATTTGTATTCCATAAATTGAATTCAAACGGTTGCAGAAGATGAGATTGAGGCAGTTGTTAAGTCTAGTGTTGTTGGTTACTAGTTGTTCCAGTCCCAGATTTGTTACAGCATTGTAGAAGGTTACATGTATGGGTTCAGTTTTACATTTGTTTAGGGTCCAGTTAATATGAGGTAGATTGAAGTCACCAAGAAGATAAAAGCATGTGGGCAGGATGTTGCCCATATTAGTAGTGAATTTAACTTGTTTACATGTTCAATGTCATGATCAGGGGCTCTGTAACATAGTAAGAATTGAAATATGATATTTAAGGACAGTTCTCAGACGATGGTCTCAGGAAGAGCAAGGTCCTGGGTAATTTAGATGTTTTTTAGATATAGGGACTTATTACAGAAGATAGCAACACCTCCTCCTCTATGGATTTCACAATCTGATCATAAACATGATAGTCTCTTACTGTGGTAATGGAGTCAGGGAGGGATACATTGAGTCATGTTTCACAGACAAATATGATGTCGAATGTAGCCATATTTAGTAAGAGGAGAAATTCAGGTATTTTATTTACAAGACTTCTTGCATTGAGTAGCTTGCATTTAAGGCCAGTTGTGTTTGGAATTGAGATTGTTAGGGGCGTGCATGCCTAGTTTTGGGTGATGGTGGATTGGATGAAGTAGGGTTGGATGTGGAGTTGTGGGTTGTGTGACTTACTTTTGATACAACCAGCATGGTAGTCAATGTAGAGATCCTTCTCTCAATTGTTTAGACGTTTTTTGAGTTCTGCGTGGGGTTCCTGGGAGCAGATTCTTTGCAGTATGGATAAGTCTGGTCATGAACGATGCTTGTTATGGATGGTATTGGTTTTAGCAACGGTGTTTATTGTGTGAATGAATATCAGTTTGCTGGACTCATTTTTACAAACAACTCTACAAAATACAATTGATATTTTCCAAGTTATCACACTATGCTGCATTACTATTTTTTAAATTTTATTAATCTAATTTGGAGTTCCTTAGGGTTTTACTTTATGCCAATCAAAGACCAAAGAGAAAACCACTGTGGCATTGACTTGATTGTTTTGAGATTCTGGATAATTTCAACATAACTTAATAGATTACAAAGTCACATAAATTTTAGTTAACAATGCAACAGCTAGTAGTTGGTAACAGGGAGATTACTTTTCCAGAGTAAATGGACACTAGATTAATGATAAGATGACCAAGTTTAAAGAAACAATTGTTTCTGAATAGTCTAATGATAAAAACTGGTCTATCCCTCATGTTTGTTTCTCTATTTAATAAAAAAATAATGTGGAATTTGTATTAAGATTTGGATGTAAGTGAAAAGTTTTATCAATTACTCATTGAAAGTTTTCTGTAGACATCAAGCAAATTGAAGAATTTTAAACACCCATTCAGAATACCATTAAAGGCATCATTCAGAAGAATATAGTAGTTGGAAAGAGAATAATGCTTTTAATGATACCGGTATGGGTTTTTAAAATTGTCAATTAAGTTAATGTGCTTGATGTCTACAGAAAGTGTACAATAAGTAATATTTAGAAAATAAGCAATGATTGCTAATAGTTGCTCCAATTGTAAATCCTAAAAATCTAATTGTAAAACAAATCAAATTCATTTTACTCATGAGAGTTTCTGAATAAAAATAGTACTTCTAAGACTAATAGGATCTCTGTAAGTTTCTTTTTAACACCTTTGCTTAGGATAAAGAGTTCTTGAAACTTGAAATCTTTCACACTCTTTTATGTCATTTTGCAGAGCCTAATAAAGGAATTATCCTGCTATGAATTTCAGGTTTTTTTTTTTCCTGATGGATCAGCATGACTCCAGTTGCTTTTTAAAAAATCCAGCATTGTCCTTTGATTTATGAGTATTTCTTTAAATGGACCTAACTTATAGTTTCATGTTGAACTTTTTTATTTGGCTGAGCTTATACTTTGTAACAAGTTAAATCTGAATATTTTTGGTTTAGTGAAAACCATTTGACTAATTGTCAATGGAGATTCTTAGTCATCCAGATCATGGTTGTCCCAAAGATGCTTTTCCAAGAGGCAACTGGATTTTCTGGTTTTCTTTGAAACATTTAGAAGAAAATCCAGAAAGTCCAGTTGCCTTTTAGAAAAGCAGTTTTGGGACATTTGGCTATTTTCACATTGTTTATCTGTAGTTTGTTTATACATCCCAAAAGATATAATATATTGACTTGGGTTATTTACAGGTGAAACTCAAAAAATTAGAATATTGTGCAAAAGTTCATTTATTTCAGTAATGCAACTTAAAAGGTGAACCTAATATATGAGATAGACTCATTACGTGCAAAGCAAGATAGTTCAAGCCATGATTTGTCATAATTGAGATGATTATGGCTTACAGCTCATGAAAACCCCAAATCCACAATCTTAGAAAATTAGAATATTGTGAAAAGGTTCAATATTCTAGGTTCAAAATGTCCCACTCTAATCAACTAATTAAGCCGTAACACCTGCAAAGGGTTCCTGAGCCTTTAAAAGGTCTCTCAGTCTGGTTCAGTAGGAAGCACAAACATGGGAAAGACTGCTGACCTGACAGATGTGCAGAAAACCATCATTGACATCCTCCATAAGGAGGGAAAGCCTCAAAAGGTAATTGCAAAAGAAGTTGGATGTTCCCAGAAGTGCTGTATTAAAGCACATTATTATGTGGAAGGGAAAAGTGTGGAAGAAAAAGGTGCACAAGCAGCAGGGATGACTGCAGCCTGGAGACGATTGTCGGGACAAGGCCATTCAAAAGTATTGAGGACTTTCACAAGGAGTGGACTGAGGCTGGAGTCAGTGCATCAAGAGCCACCACACACAGATGGATTCTGGACATGGGCTTCAAATGTCGTATTCCTCTTGTCAAGCCACTCTTGAACAACCAACAACATCAGAAGCATCTTACCTGCTAAAGAAAAAAAAACTGGTCTGTTGCTCAGTGGTTCAAAGTCCTCTTTTCTGATGACAGCAACTTTTGCATCTCATTTGGAGTCTGGAGGAAGAATGGAGAGGCACACACTGCAAGATGCTTGAAGTCCAGGGTAAAGTTTCCACAGTCTATGTTGATTTGGTGAGCCGTGTCATCTGCTGGTGTTGGTCCACTGTGCTTCATTAAGTCCAGGGTCAACACAGCTGTCTACCAGGAGATTTTGGAGCACTTCATGCTTCCTTCCTCAAAGGAGCTTTATGGGGATGCTGACTTCATTTTCCAGCAGGACTTGGCACTGCCAAAAGCACCAAAACCTGGTTCAATGACCGTGGGATTACTGTGCTTGATAGGCCAGCAAACTCGCCTGACCTGAACCCCATAGAGAATCTATGGGGCATTGCCAAGAGAAAGATGAGAGACATGAAACCAAACAATGCAGAAGAGCTGAAGACCGCTATTGAAGCACCCTGCTCTTCCATAACATCTCAGCAGTGCCACAGGCAGATAGCTTCCATGCCATGCTGCATTGAGGCAGTAATTGCTGCAAAAGGGGCACAAACCAAGTACTGAGTGTATATGCATGCTTATACTTTTCAGAGGTCTGATATTGTTCTATGTACAATCCTTGAATCCATGTTTTATGAATTGCATGTATTATTCTAATTTTCTGAGATTGTGGATTTGGGGTTTTCATGAGCTGTAAGCCATAATCATCTCAATTATGACACATCACAGCTTGAACTATCATGCTTTGCATGTAATGAGGCTATCTCATATATTAGTTTCACCTTTTAAGTTGCATTACTGAAATAAATGAACTTCTGCACGATATTCTAATTTTTTGAGTTTCACCTGTAAATAACCCAAGTCAATATATAAAAATATAACATATTTGCTAAAATAGTCAACAATCTCATTTATAGCTTATAGATCTATTTCAACAACTATGATCTAATTATTTTACCAGATTTCAGAATAATTTTCTTGGTTTCAAAATAGATCTTCACATCTTAAAAACTTTTCTTGATAGAAGGTTTCTAAGCAATGTTTGTAAAAATGTATTATGGACCTATTCAATACTTTATTTCTTAAGAAACTTGCTAGAAAATAATCTGAAATAAGGTTGAGGTCTCATTACAGATTCATGCCTAATAAATGGCATTAAAAAGACATAGTGACTTGTAAAATGTTCTTCCTCTTTTAATGCACCTAAGAAATAGATACTTTAATATCAATGCAATAAAGTAATTTCAGAACACGAGAGAATTCATGGTAGGAGTTCAAATTCTGACAGCATCTACTTGTAGTCTAAGTAGCAGAAGATGAGGAGAAAGCATTTTAGAGAGAGTTGCTTCCACTAT
This sequence comes from Pseudonaja textilis, assembly GCF_049901715.1. Classification (NCBI taxonomy): domain Eukaryota; kingdom Metazoa; phylum Chordata; class Lepidosauria; order Squamata; family Elapidae; genus Pseudonaja; species Pseudonaja textilis. The sequence goes on along the minus strand of NC_141994.1, from coordinate 42,691,927 downwards.
TTTGAAAGTTGGTCATTGTCAATAATATACTGGTAACCAGACTTCTGGTTGAACTTCCCCGAAGATGGACCATTGACCGCGATTGTCCATGGCTTTGGTCCATACTTCTTTGTCGGAGAGCCCCAATTGTCCAGATTTGGGGTAGAAGCCGTCTTGTAGTGGCAGCGGAGGAAGGGAGACCACCAGCCAGGTAGAGGGGAGCCTCATATCCCCTCCCTGGCTTGGCAAACACTCCCCCCAGAAGACGTCTGAAGTGGTGGTCTAAAATGGCCACCCTGAAGGGGAAGAGTCAGCTGGAATAAGATTGTGTAGGAGTGGTGAAAAAGAGGACAGCATAGGAACCAGGAGAATTTTGGCATAAGGTACCCTGGTTTTAAAATCTTTTAACATCATTAAGAAAGTGGATTTAAGTGGTGGACAAAGAAATTAAGAAAGAAAATACATGACAGATGAAGTGGCTTTGTACTTAAAAGGAAGAAGCCAGAAGAAGAAGCTTGTGTTTGAAATAATTAAATATAAAACCCTGACACCAAACAGATTTATTAAAGCTGGACTGGGCTGTTTCAAGGTGGAAAATAAAATTTGAAAATTAATGTATGGAATTACTGATATCGGAACTTTAAAACTTTGAATGCGTGAGGAAAAGACGGGAAAAAGAATTGACTTTGAATACAGCGAAGGGTGCCATCTAGTGGAAAAGTAAATTGTTTATACAAATCCCTTTCTGTTTTAAAACTTGGATCTGTTACCTACATCAGTGGCCCCCAACCTTTTTTGTGCCACGGCCCGGTACCGGCATCAGCACGCATGACAAGGCAAGGCAAGCCGAGCGACTGGCCAGCCAGCTGTCCCCCGCTTCTCCCTGCCACCTTCAACTCCTCCTTTGTACCTTTTTTGTGCTTTCTTAATCTCCTCCGCCATTGGGACGGCTCTTCATTCGAAGCCGCACCCCCCTTCGATGAAACTAAGGCGCGAGGATTCCTTCAGGACCCAAATGCCGCTTTCCAACTGGAAAAGCTCACCCGGAAGCACTTTCTCATTGAAACAAGATGGCGGTGCCCAGCAAACCGGCAACCTGGTAGAAAATGATCCATGGACCAGTACCGGTCCGGGGCCCGGTGGTTGGTGACCCCTGACCTACATGATACAAAATAACTGGAATTAGGATACTACAAAATAGGGACTTTGGAAAGTGAAAGTGAAATTTGAAAACAAAGGGAATTTGTGGTTTTTTGAAATCTAACTTTAATTAATGGATATTGAAAAGTGGAATTAATCTCGAAATCTTTGGAGGAGTCAATAAAAGTTAAATGTTGGAAAAACTTCAATAAAAATTGTTTAAAGATGTCAGGAATGTTACTGAACCTTAAATAGGAACTTAAAAACATGAAAGATATGCTACAAAAAGAAGGCAAATCATTTGGTTTTGCATTGCAATTTTTGGAAGTTTTAAAATATCAAGAACAAGAGAAATCAACGCTAGAAGTGGCCATCTTAAATGAACACTTGAAACAATGGAAACTTAAGCAAAGGTGGAATAGAAAGAGAATTCATAATAGGAGGTTTAACATCATAATTAAAAGTGGGTTTATTCTAAAAACCAAACAAAAGGAAAGGAAACAGCAGGAAAGGAAATTTCAGAGGGGAGTAATGGAAAAGAAGGGGGACAGAAATGGAGTGATATAAAGAGGGCAAGAATGAAATGGGATTTGGAAAGGCACAGAGATAATGGTTGATTGAGAATTAAAAGAAGGGATTCTGCAAGTGTATAAGGACTAGTTTAAATAAATAAGAAATGAAAAGATTGTTTAGAAAATAGTGAAATATAGATTATTAAAATGGGAGATAGGGAGTGATATTATTCTGCCATTGCTGTGATTGTTTGCTTTTTCTTCTTTATGATATGAAATTAAGAGAGATAACCAGAACAAAGATATTAAGTTTGTCCAGAAAATAATGGAATATAGATTATATTAAAAATGGGAGATAGGGACTGATATTGTTTTGCTATTGCAGTGACTGTTTGCTTCTTTTTCTTTATGATATGTAATTAAGAGACGTAAGTAGAATAAAGATATTAATAATATTAAATGAATTAATAAGTTGTGGCAAACAGAGCAGCAGTAATGTTAAAAGGGAAAACAATATTAGTTTTTATGAAATGATGGGATTTATTATGTTTGTTTTATCTATAATTTTCTTAATTTAGATATATCTTTTAGGTAATGAAGGGAACTTGCAGACCCAGGTTTAAAAGAGGTATATGTAATGTAGTAATTACTAGAAAGTTATTATTGTGTTTCTTGTCTTTTTTAAAGTCTTAACTCAAAGTTAAACTATGGGAATCTTAGGAGGGATTAATTATATGATATGTCTAACTACAGGGATGGCACCTCGAAATTGGCAATAATAGGGGTGTTGCATTGTTGTTGTTGTTTTTAAATATCTGGAAATGTGTGAACTTTTGGAATGATGAATTAAATATAGATAAGTAAATTGCAGACCTGACAGAAAAGAAGATAAAATATAATGAATATGAAGATATATAATGGTGCATTATAAGGATTTAAAGAAATAGATTAAGCAATGTTCTGGAAAAATTATAAAATAAGATGGGAAAAGCTTGATGATTAAAATTAAAGAAAATATACAACGTAAGATTAAGGTAAGTCATTAGATGTGAAAGATGAATAGGAAATGAAAGTCAAGTTTGTAATGGAAATGTGTTAACCTGGAATCATGCTGTTCACTGAAAAAAGATTTTTTTTTTTCTGTAATATGTGAAAATTGAATAAAAAATTTTGGGAAAAAAATATACTGGTAACCAGTCTCTAATGTATTTATTGTTTTACCTATTTTAGGGCCCCTTTTAAATCCACTGCAGAACTGATAGTAGAAATTGAATAATTGAGAAAGAAGCAAACTACTGGATATAGCTATGTTGTGGTAGAAATAATTGAAGCAACACACAGAGAGATTCAAACATAGCTATTATTGTGAATAATAACTGTTGAGAGTGCTGACAAAAACTCTGCCCAACAGCTACACCTCTTTCTAAATTACACGAGCTGCACTGGTACACAGTGCCCTTAGCAAATAAAACACTCTTTCTTTCTTAGTTAACATAGTTTTTCATTTACCGAAGAGCAAAGTTTTCACAATTGGCTTTCATTGGTGGATATAGAATTTTCAGGGAATTTGTGGGAAAGGAAACAATGATTGGTATCATTCTGAACTGCCTCAGAAAATAAATGGCAGACATTTCAAATCCAGAGTACTTTGAACATGATAGTTCTGGTGAGCATGTTGTTGTTATTTTACTATTTGAAGAACATCTCAGTTGAGCAATGTGATGATGTCATACTGGCACTTCTGCATGTTGAAACCAGCCTGATACTATTACTGTTGTCATGATGATGGTGGAGGGAACACATCTGGTCAGCTCCAGAGTTGCTTACAAAGAAATGTTCATTTAACATAAAATAAAAAAAGGAGAACCTGAAGAACAGTATCCAATCACTTCCCTGTTTGATGTACTTTTAAGTATGAATGAAGATAATTAAAATGTTGCCCCATAAGTAATTTGTAAGTATTGTGAAGTACAAGTAAAAAACAAAGAATGTTTGATTCTCTACTCATTTCCTTAGGAATTATAGTTATGATGGCTCAGAAGCTACTTCTTTATAAAGTCCTTGAATTCTGTTGTCTATTGTCTGAGACAATGGTGTTAGGTAATCTATAGATTACAATCAACTGGGGCAATGCAATTTGTTCCCATGAAAAATTGTTTTAATATTAAGACATTTCTTTGAATATTCAAGCAAAATATACTTCAAGAACGTAAGTCCATTATGATAGCCATTCTGATAAAGAGCATTGTTATTGCTGTGCCTTCTCCAAGCTAAAATACCTACTTCCTTCAATTTTGTGCTCTCTCTCATACAACTTTTCTGTACATAATTTCCAGCTACAGTTTATTTTATTGATCATCAATATAAGAATAAAAGTCCAATAGCAAGGATATGTAAAAAAAAAACCCAACATTTACAGGATGTCTTTACACAGAGAATTTACCTTCAAATTATTGATATGTTAGTAGAACTGTGGACCTTAGATTTCAAGAAAAGATTGTGGAGTCTTGAAACTCCAGAATAATTGCTTATGAAATAGTGATTTTAATCAATATTTAAATTACTTAGTAATTGCTATCATTTGCAGGTATCTCTTATTTGCTGCTTTATTTTATTATTCATCTCACTATGCCATGCCTATAAAAATGTCTGATACATAAAAAGAATCTTAGGACATGGTTGTTAGCTTAGCAATCTTGGCATAGTCTTAGACAAAACGTAACTTCAAAATCTCTTCTGCATAGGGCTATCAGAGCTGAGCTGCACAAATGTGGACAACTGATCAACATCAGAAAATGGATGCAAAACATCTTGTTATAATCTGTTGGTTGTACAGATTATTGCAGCATAGTTTTTTCATTCCCATATCTGGATTAAGGTAGCAATTATAATTTACAGTTCTAGGAAATTTAGAAGTTGCTAGTGGAATCGCCAATTAATCTGTTTAAAATCTTAGGAAGAACATTATCTTCATTTACTATCTCAATAATTGCAATGCTGAAGTAGCAAAACTTTTCTATGAATAGCATATTCTTTTTTCCTGAATAGCCAGATAAATATATTCACCATAGTATGATATAAAACTCATCTGATTGCTTCTTCTCCACAACTCTTATAAAATGCAATTGTTAAAATCAGCTTTTAAAAAAATCTTGATCTATGTGTAAAATAAATAATTATGAACCCATCATATTGATGTAACAGCTTCATTATTTTCAGTTTAAGCTCACCTTTAGATCCTGTCATATTTTACCTCCTAGGTATGGGTTGATTTTTTTTAAAAAAAATGTTTTGTTACTCATGCTACTGGTTTGTTCATATTCTAAACAAATATGATGTCCTTCCTAAAGTCTCCATGATCTTGAAAAGCAATATATTAAATGATGTTAAAATGGATAAACTCAAAAGAAACAGGAGAAAAAGCAAAAGTCATATAATAAACACATCTATGATCATAGTGACAAGTAAATCCAAGTTGTTATTATGAGAGTTGTTTACTGTTCTGTACACTTATATGTTTTCAGTGTAAGTACTTTCACCATCAATATTAAGTACTTTGATCAAGCAACAGGAGACACCAACAACTACAAAATTGGCATGTGCATATGACAGCCATTTATAGACTGAATTCTAATTCCTAACCATTCTTTTCTCTTGCAAAAGAAGAGATGGAAATGACTTAAAGTATAATTGGAGCTGCTGGTTAAGAGAGGAAAGACAGGAACAATGACAGCTCTCTCCTGGGAAGAGGTTTGTTCATTGGCTTTCATTGAGTAGAAGGTCTACAGGAATATTTATTTAGAGAAGAGTTACCGGGCCCATATTTTTTTTGTTATTGCAATCATTCTGCTAAGCTTGTTTTCTACACAAACACCAGTGAGAAATTATATTACTGTTTAATAGAAATTTGTTGCCAGATTCCATTGGCCCAGCATTAGCTGATCCCATCAAACCTCTGCACCAGCTGAGCCAAACCCTAGCAGAGATTCTGGATCAGAATCAGTTGTAGCCTTACATTCACTGTTTATTAGTGATTGATTTCAAGTCAACAAATGTAGCCATGTGATTCTACTGAATGTGGTGCTGTTTGGAATATCAGAAAGCAGAAAGGTATTGAAAGGGAAAATGCCTTAGAAATGAAAGTCTATTCTTAAAAGGCCTGGAAGAATTCCTCATGGGATGCTCTACAATTATAACTGCATTGCAGAGACATCAATATCCTCAGAAAACATAGTAATCAAGACTACTGTAATTTTTTCCAGGTCTTAAACTAAAACTTCTTTTCCACTAAGGCTGGCAAAATGGAGGACTGGAAAACAGCTGATGTGGTTCCCATCTTCAAAAAAGGGAAAAAAAAACAGACCCAGGAAACTATAGACCAATCAGCCTAACATCAATACCCAGGAAGATACTGGAAAAGATAATAAAACAACAGATCTGCCAACATCTAGAAACAAGTAAAGTAATAACTAGCAGTCAGCACAGGTTTGTTAAAAACAGATCCTGGCAAACCAATCTTATTTCATTATTCAACACAGTGACTAAATTAGTAGAACAGCAAAATAATGTGGACATAATATATTTAGATTTCAGCAAGGCATTCGACAAAGTAGACCACAACCTACTTCTTAGTAAGCTAGAAAAAAGTGGAATAGATAGCACCACCACTAGATGGATTCGCAACTGGCTGCCAAACCATACTCAACGAGTAGTCCTTAATGGGTCTAAGTCTACATGGAGGGAAGTAAGCAGTGGGGTGCCACACGTCTTAGGCTCAGTAGTCTTCAATATCTTCATTAATGACTTAGATGAGGGAATAGAAGGGGAACTTACCAAATTTGCAGATGATACTAAGCTGGCAGGAATAGCTAACACCCAAGAATATAGGCTCAAGATCCAGATGGATCTTGACAGACTAGAACACTGGGCCATATCTAATAAAATGAAATTCAATGTAGAGAAAAGTAAAGTCCTACACTTAGGCAAGAAAAACCAAAAGTACACATATAGACTGGGTGAAACCAGATGCAATAGCAGTAACTGTGAGAGGGATCTTGGAGTCTTAGTGGACAGCCAGCTAAATATGAGCCAGCAGTGTGCAGCAGCCACCCAAAAAAGTAATGCAATCCTAAATTGTATTAACAGAGGGATACAGTCAAGATCAAGGGAGGTACTAATACCACTCTATAAAGCCTTAGTAAGACCACAACTAGAGTACTGCATCCAGTTTTGGTCACCACATTATAAAAAAGATGTTGAGACTCTAGAAAAAGTACAGAGAAGAGCAACCAGGATGATTAGGGGACTGGAGGCTAAAACATACAATGAACGGTTGCAGGAACTGGGCTTGGCTAGTCTAGTAAAGAGAAGGACCAGGGGAGACATGATAGCAGTCTTCCAATATTTGAGGGGCTGCCACAGGGAGGAAGGGGTCAAGCTATTTTCTAAAGTTCCTGTAGGCCAGACAAGGAATAATGGATGGAAACTGAACAAGGAAAGATTTAACCTGGAAACAAGGAGAAACTTTCTGACAGTGAGAACAATCAACCAATGGAACAGCTTGCCCTCAGAAGTTGTGGGAGCACCATCAGTTGAGACTTTCAAGAAGAGATTGGATTGCCATCTGTCAGAAATGGTGTAGGGTCTCCCGCTTGGGCAGGGGGTTGGATTAGATGACCTACAAGGTCCCTTCCAACTCTGATTATCTGTTATCTGTTACTATATGGCAGAAATTTTACTACCTCTTAAGGCCATATGGATTTTGGCAGCCAGAATCTGATAATCATATTTCAACAAAACATCTCTGGAAGTCTCTGATAATAACAAAGTAGAAATAAGAATTTTGTCACTATTAGTTAACTGCAGTGGGCGGACAAGACTTTCCAATCCTAAAATTTCCTTTTCATAATTTAATTTGTAGCTATAGTAATGATAACAGCATTGAACGGTGCCCCGTTTTATATGTATTTTTAAAAAGAAAATGTACCAATCCCACTGATTGCTGTTATTAGTAGTATGTGTTGGTAACTGACTATCACTTATTACCATATATTGTTCAATATTTTCATCATCATTTCAAAGATGAAGAAAGATTTCAGAAGGTTAGAAAACCAGAAATATTTTTTTTAAAAAAAATTCTATTTATATGAAACATTATTGGAAATAACTCAGTTTGTTTTATTGAAGCATCTGTTATAGAACCACTAGACCTCAATAAACACTTTAATAAGCATCTAATCTTGAAAAGCAACCATTTCTGGTTATCTCTTTCTAAAAACATGTTACTGGCACTTACTTTCTATAGTCTAACTGAATATATTACTCTAGACAACACTGTTCCCCTTTTTAGTTAGCTAAGATATGCAGGAAATAAACCACAGTAGTATTGGGGGACTTTAACTACCCTGATATCAACTGGGAGACAAACTCTGCAGTAAGTGGGAGTTCAAGCAACTTGTCATCCAAAATATAGAGGAGGAAATTAAAGGATCACTTATAATCCTCTAATTCTTGCTAGCAGAGGTAAAAGGATAGGGGAGATTGAGGTTTCAAGAACTTTGGTAGCAGGACATGTCATTCTGGAATTCAACATAATCCAGACACAAGTAATTGAACAAAGTCAAACTAGAAACTTAGACTTTAAGAGAGATGACTTCACCAAACTATGAGAAAGTTTAGGAATAATTCCATGAATGGAATTCCTAAAGGGAAAAACAATACAAGATTCTTGGGAAATTTGAAAAATGAGATTGCCAAGTCATATCTAATGCAATACTACATTGAAAGAAAAACAAGAGACTTCAGATGAAACTACCATGTTTGCAAAAAGAACTCTTGACTAGACTGAAAGGCAAAAAAGAACAAGTATAAAAATTGGAAAGAGAGACACATAACTAAAACAGAATATCAGCAAATAGCCCGAATCTACAAGGACAGAGTCAGAAAAGTTAAGGCTCATAATCAACTCAGAATGAATGTAACAAATGACAAAAATAATAATAAAAATTCTCTTTCAATATATAAAAAACAAGAAAAAAGTCAAGGAAATGATTGGTCCACTAATGGGAGAAGATGGCAAGGAGATGGATGGGTAGCAGGGAGAAAGCGGAACTGTTTAATTCATTTTTTGTATCTGACTTCACACAAAAGGAAAATAACCCAATTTACCAAAAGCAATATTGTAGCTGAGAGAACAGGAATGCAAGTCAAAATAGGGAAGAAAAGGGAAAAAACACCTATCCACTCTAGATGAGTTCAAATTTCCAGGACCAGATGAATTACATCCCAGGGTACTGATGTAGCTGGAAGATATGACATCAGAATCACCAAACAAAATCTTTCAGAGGTCTTGGAGCATGGGGAACTATCAGAGTACTAGATAACAGCTGATGTGGCTCCAGTCTTCAGAAAAGGGGACAATAGATACAGGAAATTATAGAGTAATCAGCTTCACATCAATAACTAGGAAAATCCTGAAAAAGATAGTCAATCAGTGGACTTATGAACACATAGTAACAAGCAAGGTGATTTCAAGCCAGCATTGTTGGCTTGTTAAAAATTAATTTGTTAAAAACAGATCATGTAAGACAAGCCTTATTGCATTTCTTGAAAAAGTGACTAAATTAGTGGATCAGGAAAATGCTGGGCATATAGTTTACCTAGTCTTCAGTAAAGCTTTTGACAAAGTAGACCAGTCTAAGTTTTAGTATGATAGAACAATGTGGGATAGACCATACTAGCACCAGATGAATTCATAATTGACTGATCAATCGCATCAGTGTGTAGTCTTCAATAGAACTACATGTATATGGAGGGAAGGATAGAGAAAAGTACCTCAAGGTTCTGTCTGGCACCAATTGACAGCTGCCTCAGTGAAATGCTCTCTAATGGTTTTTTATAGGAGACAAGGTAAACAAGCGGGAATTTTAAACAGACTAAGGAATAGGGAAAAAAACGTCTCCCTTCAATCTTTCTGACTAATTTACGCTCACTGGCTAACAAGATGGGTGAAATACCTCTCTTAAATAGATGGAAAACTGATTTCTACAATTCAGCAGTTCTTTGTTTTACTGAAACCTGGCTTAATCCACAAATTCATGGGGACAACACCATTTACATCTCAGGATTTCAGATATTTAGATCAGACAGAATTGAAGAGACATCAGGTAAAACAAAGGGTGGAAGATTATCTTTATATATCAACAACAGCTAGTCTCAGGATATAACTATAATATATAAATTCTGTGATGAAAATTTAGAGTCTTTACATATCAACTGCAAGCCATTTTATTCTCCACGTGAGTTCTCCTCATATCTCCTAATAGCTGTGTATGTTTCTCCACAAGCCTGTGTAAACAAGGCATTACGAACTCTTGCTGATCAAATTATGGAGGCTGAAGCCAAACACCCAGATTCCCTTCCCATCATTTTAGGGGATTTCAATCAAGCAAACTTAAGGAAAGAGCTCCCAGAATATTTCCAGCATGTAAATTGTCCCACCAGAGGCAAAAATACCTTAGACCACTGCTACACAACAGTAAAAGATGCTTATAGGTCTTTACCACAAGCAGCTGTGGGACATTCTGACCACTGCATGATTCACCTTGTACCTGCCTACAGAGAAAGACTTAAAACCATAAAACCAACAATTAAATCAGTGAGGACTTGGTCTGATGAGGCAAAGCTGAAGCTCCAGGCTTGCCTTGATTGCACTGATTGGAATGTTTTTGAAGATACCTCTGCAGACCTAGATGAGCTCACAGATACTGTAACATCATATGTCAGCTTCTGAGAAGACTTACGTGTACCAGTGGTGGGATTCAATTTTTTTTACTACTGGTTCTGTGGGTGTGGCTTGGTGGGTATGGCAGGGGAAGGATAGTGTAAAATTTCCAGTCAGAGGTGGCAATTGCCAGTTCTCCGAACTACTCAAAATTTCTGCTACCGGTTCTCCAGACCTGGTTAGAACCTGCTGAATACCACCTCTGATGTGTACCAACAAAGAATCTGCAAATATATAATAACAATAAACCTTGATTCACGGCTAAACTTAAGCAGCTATGTTGTTCCAAAGAGGAAGCCTACAGAAAAGGTGACAGAATGCTATACAATCAGGCCAGAAACATATAAATAAGAGAAATCAGAGCAGCAAAGGAATCAGTTCTCAACAAATGAACCAGCAAACATATGGAAAACTCTTAAAAACATCACTGGCTACTGCAAACCTCCTTCCCAGGCAGAAGGAAATCAACAACTAGCAGATGACCTGAATGTGTTTTACTGCAGGTTTGAAAGGAAACTACAGCCACCTATCTCCACAACTCCCATCTCAAACACACCAACAACAGCCAAGTTTCCTACAACTGACCCCAACCCATTGGGTTCACAATCTCTGGTGATCACAGAAAAAGAAGCGCAAGATCTATTTCACAGACAAGAGCTAGGAAAATCACCAGGGTTAGACAAGATAACTCCTTTTTGCTTAAAAGTCTATGCTGACCAATTGGCCCAAATCTTCACCCAAATCTTCAAGAGATCACTAGAGATGTGCTATGTTCCTTCCTGCTTCAAACACTTTCCTATCATCCCAGTGCCAAAGAAGCCCTCATCAAGGAACTGAATGATTACAGACCAGTTGCTCTAACATCTATAGTTATGAAAATCTTTGAAAGGCTAATGTCCCATCAGGGATCCGCTGTTAGATCCCATGCATACTGAGCAAATAGATCGACAGATGATGCTGTTAATATGGCTCTGCATTACATCCTACAACACCTTGAATCTCTAAATGCCTATGCAAGGGTCCTCTTTGTAGATTTCAGTTCAGCATTCAATACCATCATTCCAGACATTGTTCTAAGTAAATTAAACCAACTAGTGGTACCTGAACACACTTGCAAGTGGATCATAAGCTTCCTAACAGACAGAAAGTAGCAGGTGAAGCTAGGCAGAATCACATCTGATTTAGCTGTACAATTAGCACAGCCCCCCCCCCCCGCAAGGCTGTGTGCTTTCTCCACTTCTCTTCTCCCTATATACCAATGACTGCATCCCAAATGATCCATCTGTTAAAATACTGAAGTTTGCTGATGACCCAACAGTGATTGGTCTCATTCGAGACAACAACGAATCTGCATACAGACAGGAGGTTGTACAACTTGTCTCATGGTATGACCAGAACAATCTGGAACTGAACACACTCAAAACCGTAGAAATGGTGGTAGACTTTAGAAGAACCCCTCCCATACTACCACCTCTTACAATACTAGACAACACAGTATCAACAGTAGAGACCTTCCAATTTCTAGGTTCTACTATATCACATGACCTAAAATGGACATCAAAAATGTCATCAAAAAAGCACAACAAAGAATGTTCTTTCTGCACCAACTCAGGAAGCTCAAACTGCCCAAGGAGCTGCTAATACAGTTCTACAGAGGAATTATTGAGTCTATCATCTGCACCTCTATAACTGTCTGGTATGGTTCTCCAACCCAACAGGACAGACAGACTTCAGAGGATAATTAGGACTGCAGAAAAAACAATTGTTACGAAGCTGCTTCAATTGAGGACCTGTATACTGCACAAGTCAAAAAGAGGGCTGTGAAAATATTTACAGACCCTTCACATCCTGGACACAAACTGTTTCAACTCCTTCCCTCAAAACGACGCTATAGAGCACTTTACATCAGAACTACTAGACACAAGAACAGTTTTTCCCCAAAAGCCATCACTCTACTAAAGAAATAATTCCCTCAACACGGTTCAACTATTTACAAAGTCTGCACTACTATTACTGTTAATCTTCTCATCACTCCTTCTCATCCATCTGCTCCCACTTGTGACTGTAAGTCTGTAACTTTGTTGCTTGTATCTTTATGATTTATATGGACTGTTTCCTAGTATGATTTGATTGCTTATTATACCCTATGGCTATCATTAAGTGTTGTACCTTATGTATCTTTTCTTTGATGTATACTGAGAGTATTTGCACCAAGACAAATTCATTGTGTGTCCAACCACACTTGGCCAATAAAGAATTCTATTCTATTCTATTGTATAACTATGTAACTTTATATGGATGATGGTGACCATATCCTTAGGCTGTTCTGTGTCGATGCTTACTGGGCTCTACAACATTTTGTTTAAAATAATACTAGTTTTGCATTGGTATATTTGATAGTGATCTGCCAGACTTTCAGTCTGAACTACCAGTTACTTCATTAGATAGTTCCCCTGCTGTTGTGACATCCCAGATACTTTCTTTTGTGAGGGCAGGCCATATTGGAAATAATATACTTTTATTTGTGTGTTTGTATATGTCTGTGTAGATAAATATGCAGAGATAAGCACAGGTACACAATAGTACAGTACAGAAAACAAAAGCATAAAATTAAACATGTATGTAGGCACAACAGCAAGTTTTAAAATGAAAAAAAGTTTTATAAGAACCCAATGAAGGACACTGATTATAACATTTGGCTGGCATGCAGAACATCACTAACAGAAATATTTTTAAATTACTATTTTTGTTTCCTTGATCTACCTATTTTACCTTGGGGCTTGGGAGAATAGTAGCCAATCAATAGAGTTCTTTGCATAGACAATGGTAAATGCAGCTGGTAAATTGTATACTTGAGTCAGCCCAAGCCAGAAAAGGTAACTTGATATTTAGAGCAGAAAGGTGATGGAATTCCACAAAAGGCTAGAAATGAGTAAAATAGGCCTTAATCTGCCTTTCAAACTCAATGATCAGCCATCTAAGTGAGTGGAACTACTTTATTATTAAGACTTGAATCAAATAATTTCAATTCCAGGTATGGTATATGACCCTATCTTTAAGGGATAAGAAAGCAAATGACATTGTATGAAGACCACACATTTATTTCCAAAAACATTGTACAAATATCTCTTATTATTTACTAAACAGTTTTATTGAAACTGTACATGGGATAATATCAACATTATCTTAAAGGTTTTATCAGCCCCCCACCTCCTTTCAGGTTTTTAAAAACTGTCTTCAGAATAAGAACTTCAAAAGAAAAATACTGGGTAGGAAGGAGAAAAGAACAGCTGGCATTAAAAATAGGTTATAAGGAGAATAATAGGTGTAAGTGGCTTCTTCTATAAATGAGTAATGCTAACATGCAGCACAATGTAGCAGAAATGTCAGGATAATCATTGGAAAATAAAACATCTGACATAAACAACATAAAAATCAAAAGAAGTTCAGTATTTGGTAAAAATAAGACAAGGGGCAGGTTTCATTTATGTGCTGAGATATGTGTTGGCTGATAAAGAAATGAATAACTTGAAATCAACATATTTTACACAGTAGAGGGTGAAGGAATCGTGAAGGAATTTTCACTGGCACATGAAGGGCGTATTTCATAACACTATTTCTAGAGCAAAAAGTGTAAGGGGAAACAGAATACAATATTTTTTGCCATTCTCCAAACTTTACAATTTCATCTGAAGTGTTGATATTTTTCTTGGATGATCCATGAACTTCTCTCCAAAACTGATCTGATCTACTGATACTCTGTGCACCTAAAGAAGTACTGTACATAAACAAATTAATTCACCATGGCAAATTATAGATCTTGTTATTTGCCTATTACATAGTTGTTAAAGTTCCTATGTTAAATAGTAGCAATAGAAATTCTACTAAGTAAAAAAAACAGAATCCATAGGGGAAAATTGCTAGAGGCTAGAAGGAATGAATCAGGACACCCGAACTCTGAAAGATCTCATACAGGTTTATTTACAGAACTGCTTATGTTATTCTTCGTCTATACTTAAAAAGAATTAAGAGTGATTATCACATGTATTTTGATGTCTTGCTTGATGGACACTTTAAAGAGACAACATAGATATGTCAATAAATAATTACCATGCATGTTTTTATTTCCAAATAATTCTCCAGGAAGCCCTTTTTCTATTTATAATTTGCAGTGCCACATTCACACTCCCCCAACAGCATTTATGACAAGTTTTGGGGGATTTATAGCCTTCCTGCTATTGGTGATCTAAAACTCTTATCTACTGCAGCCAGTATTATCGCTATTGGAAGATACTGGGGGATAGTTTAGCATCTAAAAATCATGATTAACCCCTTCCCTGACTTATAGATGAGGTTTTATCCTTCTAAATAGCTGGATTTGATAAAGTGTGTATCAGTTGTATATTTTTAAATTTAATCAAAACAGAAAGGAATTAAGATTTTTAGAAAACTACATTTGTAAATCCTTTTACAGATAAGAAGGTTTTTATAGAGGAACCTTCTCACAAAGCCTAACTGGTGATACTCCACATCAATAAGGTCATAGAAAACTTTGCAGAATTGATCTTTAAGAAAAGAAATTGTTAATACCTAGGAAAGATCAATTTCATAGTTTAGAGCTCTAATTCAAATTCTTACCTTCCAGAGGGAAAAGAAAAGTTAGAGAGTGAGATGGCATTTCTATAGATAAGCTTGGTTAATGGTGACAGGAACAACCATCAGTCAAATACTTCATATTGATTGGCTACATCTGTCTCCTCAGTTGAAGACAGACTCCCTCAGGTAATGCTGATTTATAAAGGTGATAGCAGCTTTTAAGCATCTTTATACAAAACAGTCAGTGTGTCTATAAATCAGTATAAACAAATTTGGATGATGGTCTTATGTTATATAACAATGACTCAGCTCCAGGAAACAAATTAAATTAGTCACTGAGGTTCTGTGCTTTTCCATCTTGAGGAGAGTGGCCCTGCCCTCCTTCCAGATCTTAAAAAACACATTTCTATATGCAACACAAGGAGATTTTAACACACTAACATTGTTATAAGAGGCAGTCCATTTTTCATTGTAATTTTATTTTTCTAGAAAGCTATTTCTTTTTTTTTTATAACAAATTTTATTAATTTTCAAAGAGAGTACACAGACAAACAAAACATAAGACATAAGAACATAAAACATCTTTTCTAAAAACTGCTTAACAAAACAAATAAGACATCTCATTTAAGTACAACGTAGTTCTAAATTATCACGTTTCCACACACAATTTAATATGCACCTTATATATTCAACTCCATATCTTATTACTGTTTTCCAACTTCTCACTGTTTCTTCCTTTATTTCTGTTCAATTTTATTCATTAAACTTATACTTTCATGTATTTCATATTACTATATTTCATATTATTACTATTTCATATGTTTTTATCCAACATCATTACTCCTCAATAAACAAACATAAACTAACAAAACACATAACATAAAAACATAAAACTTCTTTTTAGAAAGCGGCTTAACCCCGGGTTATAACTTTTTGTACAGACATAAATCAAATTCATGCTCACCTTATTTTGTATCTTATTTAAAATTCTATATTTTCCATATATCTTCTCCCCTCTTTTCACTCTCTTAATTCTATTTATTTAATCTCAATTTAAATCATTATACTTGTATCTTTTGTCCGTTCTTTTTCAATTATCCATTTATCTTTCTCTTTAACACAAACTTTTTCCTGTGGTGACTGGTTGAAGTATGACCCCTTTCTATTTTCCCCCCAAGTTTAACACTTAAAATAATACATAGTTTCTATTCTGATTCTGCTTAGTACATTCTACATAACATTTTAAAATATAAAACATAATGATCTTATAGTATACTAAAAATAATGTTCCATAACAAATTAGTTAATTAAACTAATTACACATTAATTACACATTCCCTACAGTATTCTATTAACAAATACTAAAATACAATCTTGTGTACTTTTGCAGAATCTCTTTTTAGATTATGTTTTACCCTTTATCTCTGAAAAAAAATTGTTTAATAACATCTTGTTTTAAGCCTTTATAACTTCCCTTCACTTTATCCCTTCCTTCCTTGTCAAATCTAACCTTTTTGCCCCCCCTCTCTCAATCTCCAGCTTTTTAGTCTCCCCTCTCTGTCGTATTCCTCTTTTCTGTTGCTTTCTATCATTATATCGATTTTTCACCTTACTTTTCCCTTTCTTGGTTGTTTTTTTAGAACTTAAATTCTTCATTTTCTTCTCCTTTTTACCCTTTTTTAAAATCATATGTCCATTAAAGATGGCTTCTTCTTCATCATCCCAGCCTTTTTCTTGTTGCATTTCCTGATAAGTAGAAATCACCATTTCTAAAAAGCAAAGGATAGATCCAAAAGAACCCTTGCCTGCTTCTTCCTCTTCCCTTAATTTTTCAAATTGCATTTTCAGTTCTTCAACAGATACCATTGTGAAAGAAATTTTTTTTTAAAACAATCCAAACATTTTCTTAGTCTTTCAAAAGATAGTTAAGGTCCCAAAGTCATCAAGCAATCGAAATCAGTGCAATCAGCACAGTCTGTTTCACTTTCTTCTACTTTCTCTTCCTGGGGCAGAATTCAATTAAACAATTCCAAGGTATTTTTTGGAAGTTTTATTGCGATTTAATCTCTAATCTTATAAAACTCTAAGCAGTCTCCTTCAACAAACGTTAGTATAAATCATTTACCTCTCTTCCTTCCCACTTAAAGCAAAAAGATTTTAATTTTTAAATATCAGTGTTTAGAAATCTAATGTCCCCTTGGCTTCAATTTTGAAAGTTAGTACCTTCTGCTGCCAAAGCGGGTATTTCCGATTTCCATCTGCTGTCTCCGTGGGAAGGAAAGTGAGGAGAAAAAAAACTTCTCCTTTACTTTCCACCGCAGCTTAACTGGGAAACAATATATCACTTAAAAGGCCAAAGTTCCAGGGTATTCAGATGCTAATTGTTGTCCCGGTTCAGCCAAAAGCTTTCTCTGTCTTCACTTCCTCCTGCACATAACTTGTCCGGCTGAGAGGTTCTTTGTGATGGCCATTGCTGACCGTCGCTCCACCACCTTTGGAAAAGGGAGTTAAGCCGGCTGGGAATGGGGGGTGCGATATCCCCCGACCCCTGCCTGGATCTCCCTTCTCTTCAGTTATCTTTACAGGATAACTATAGCCTCCTAATCCAGTTGGATTGAAGGCACTCCAGCAGTGAGTGCAGCAGGGATCGCGCACAAACATGAATTCCTGCTGCCTCCGAAGCCTGACAAACCGGAAGGTCTAGAAAGCTATTTCTATATAGTTAGCAAACTATATAGTTACAATTTTTAAAAATAAAAATACCACCATTTTTTTAAAAAATACATGATGTTATGGGTCAGAAAAAAGCTGCAATGTGTTACCTGACTCTCTTAAAAATGTGTATTTTCCCTTATTGGGGTTCTCAAATTTCAAAGTTTATGATTGTATTAATTTCTAATGATTTGTAAAAGCTGAAAAACAAAAAGAAAAATAGATGAAGTAACTGTTCGGAAGGAAGGAAGGAAGGAAGGAAGGAAGGAAGGAAGGAAGGAAGGAAGGAAGGAAGGAAGGAAGGAAAGTGATAAGGAGAAGGTTTAAAAAAACTAAAAGAGTAAAACTGGAACCAATGTAAAGCTACCACTGAAAAGTAGATCCAATTTAGCAAAAAGTATTAATGTAATATTTTTAGAAATGATAAATAATTCAATTCCAGCCTTTTCAAATAAAAGTTAAAATGAAGGAATATTTTTAAAAATACAGGGATACTTTTACATTGGGTGCATAGCTTTAAATGAATCCAGATATAATTTATTGAAATTAAGATTGCAATAAAATATGTAAGAATATATGAAAATATTACAATACTATAAAACACCTCTTGGTTTCATTTTTTTTTTGTTAATTTTATTTGAGTTTTCACAAAGAGAAAAAAAATACAAATAAAACATCTTTTTTGAAAGCAGCATAATCCCGGGTTACATTTCTTCATACAGACACAAATTCAGATTCATGCTCATTTTTATATTCTATTCTATATCTTATTACTATTTTACATTTTCTACATAGCTTTTCCCCTCTTTTAATTTTCTCAGTTTTATTTTAATTATCTCATCTCAATTCAAATCATTGTATTTATATTTTTTGTCTGTCCTGTTTCAATTATCTATTATCTTTTCTCATTAAACAAAATTTCTCCTGTAGTTACTGATTGGAGTATGATGCCTTTATATCTTTTCCCTAAAGTTGTAACATTCAATATAATACATAACTTCCATTCGGATTCTGCTTGGTACATTCTTAAAATACACACTGTATTCTTAAAAAAAGAAAAAAAATATATAATTAAAACAACATTCCATTCCAATTCAATTCTATCATTAATATTAATATTCATTAAAGTCTTAACAACTTTAACATTACTTTTCAATTAAATATCATACTTCTATGGGAAAAATTATAAGCTTTCCATAGTTAATTCCCCCCCTTCACTTATATTTTATAAAACATTAACTAATTAAAATGTTCCCATTCCTTCCTAATTCAATATTCTTGTTTATTTTATTTCACTTATTTTATTCACAAACATTTCACTAAATTACACTATTTTATCCCTCATTTTAATCATACGTTGTTTCCAATTTTCTAAAGTTATTTCTATTACTAATATAACAATACAATCTTATGTACCTTTACAGAATCCCGTTTTCAGTTAGATTTTCACCCATTATCTCTAAATAGGTCCTGTTTCTCTATATCTTGCCCTGGTCCTTTGTAACTTCTTTTCCTTTCTTTCTTCCCTCTCTTCTTCTCTCTCCCCTTTTTACCCCCTTGTCTCTCTACCTCTATTTCTCTCTTCTGTATTCCCCTTTTCTGTTGCTTTTCAGTATTATACTTATTTTTCAAATTATTTTTCTTTTCTTTGGTTGTTTTTTTAAGTCTTAAATTCTCCATTCTCTTTCCCCCCTTTCCTTTTTCTTCCCCACATAGAATTACTTGTTCAGTAAAGATGGCTTCTTCTTTGTCCCAGTCTTCTTATTTTGCAGTCTTTTCTTGTTGTTTCTCATAGTTCCAAATCTCCATTTCTAAGAATTGAAAAATGAAGCCAAAAGAACCCTTCCCTTCTTGTGCATCTTCTTTGTACTTTTTAAGTTCCATTTTCAATTCATCCAGAAGGGGTGCCATTGTATAAATTTGTAAACAATCACCCGATTGATTTTAGTCATTCAAATATAATAACCAAAAATCCAAAGATCACCAAATAATCCAAATACACGCAAGCTGTTTCTTTTTTGCTCTTTTCCCCCCCCACTTTCTCTTCCTGGGGTTACTATTTAGTTGCAAAGTTTCAGTTAAAATGTATCTTTTAGAAGTCTTGTTGAAGTTTTACTTTAAATTCTTTTTAATTCCAGGCAGTCTTTTCCCTCTTCCAGATCCTGCCCTTATTCTTTTTCTCTCCCTTCCTGATTATGAAAAAGAAAGTTTTTAATGTCCAGAAATCTTTGGCATTTTGTTTTATTTTCAGCTTAATTGCCTATTGATGTCAAAGCGGATTTTTCCAATTTCTTATTTAAGTCTCTTAGTTGTCAGTATAGGGAAGAAGAGAGAAGAAAAAAAAAGCCAAGCCTTTCCCTTTGCACTTTCCTTTGCTGCTTCCGACTCTTCTTTGGGAGCGATGTTATTTTTTGTAAGTTTAAATTCCAGGGTACCTTGGTTGTTGCTTTTACAATTTAACCCGGTCAGCCAAAACTTGCACTTCTTATCTTCCTCCTGCACATTCTTTTCCGGTTGAGTTCTTCTTTGTGATGGCCATTTCTGACCACTGCTGCAACCGCCTTTGGGAAAGGGAGTAATGGCCAGCTGAGAAGGAGATGTGGCTCTCCTCGACCCTGCTGGTGGTCTCCACCCTCTTCACCACCTCTATGGGGTGGCTTAACTCTGAAACCAGCCAGCTCGGGGCGCTCCAGTGGTGAGCCCAGACAGAAACCGCGCACAATCATGGATTTCTGTCTGTTGCCGAAGCCCTTCAAACTGGAAATCCCTCTTGGTTTCATTTTTAATATAGAGTATGCCTTCTGCAAATAATTTGTAAATGTTGAAAATCATCAAGTTACCTGCTGTCTCTTAGGTCTGTTGGACTTCAACCTTCAAAATTTCCAAAATCAAATCAAATCAAAGCAAAGCCTTTGATCAAAAGGTGGACAAAGCCATATTATATAAGGTATACATAATATAAACTGTATATTGCATAAACATTTTAAACAAATAAACTAGCATAAAAACAGAAGACAAAAGTCAAATATGATCCTCCTCCCTCACTCCTTCCCTCCCTCTTCCTTCCTTCCTTCCTTCCTTCCTTCCTTCCTTCCTTCCTTCCTTCCTTCCTTCCTTCCTTCCTTTCCTCTCCATATTTTTATTTTTACAAATAACTCAAGGCAATGAATGTATCAAAAAAAAAACCCCTCCTTCCTCCTTCTTCTATTTCCACAGCAACAACCATGTGAGAGAAAATGATTGGCCGAAGGTCACCCAGCTGGTCACCCAGCCTAAGGCATGACTAGAACTCATTCTCTTTGGTTTCTAGCCTGGTGCCTTAACTACTAAACTAAATTGGCTCTTCTCTATCTTACTGCTGAGTTCTGGTGATAAGGAGTCCAGATACTCTTAACCTAAGAAGTTGTTTATTCTTATGAATACCCACACTCTAGTGATCACAATTTGTTTCTTAATTGAAAGTTACATGGGCTTTCAGGAAACGTGACCCAGAATGGGATGGAATGTCAGCACTAACACTGCAGCTTCCCAAGGAGGAGGCAGTACATTCTAGAGAGGGGCCCAAGAGAAGAAACTTTACAGTACTAAACTGGATAGCAATATCAATATCACTTAAACTTATATACCACTTTATAGTGCTTCACAGCACTCTCTTAGCAGTTTACAGCTTCAGCATATTTCCCCCAACAATCTGGATCTTCCTGAATTGAACTCCTGGCACACAGTAATTGCTGGTTTGATAGCACCTGTGGATATCTTTAGGGAAAAGACAAAGTTTTTAAAGTCATGTGTTGCAAGTGGAACAGGAAACAATGGGACTGTGCTCTCTCTTTTATATCTGAAGATGGGCAGTAGCTGGGAAGATTGGTAGTGGAACACTTTTATTGGTTAGTTGGAAAGACTAGGGATTGGTTCTTAGTGATATTTGCATGTCCTCAGCCTTTCATGGCCTGCAGATCATTACAGGAAATCTTGGAATTGCTATTACTTTAAAGGGTAGAGATGAGTGGAACCTGTTCTGATGTGGAAGTTGTAGTGTATTCAAATATAGACTTCTAAGACTACATTCCTATTGGTTAGTTAATGCAACGTAATGATTGGTTAATAACGACAGTTTCGGGTTGGCCGCCTAAGCGGCGGGAAGTTTAAATAAATGCCATTGGTTGCGAGCCACGAGCAGCCGCTAGAAAAAGGGCTGCCGTGGCTCGACTTCAGTTGAAGTTACTGGTTACTAATAAAGAGCTGAATTCAAGTCCGGTCTTCGAGTCTGCTTTTGTCCTGGCAATAGAATACTGGCGACGAGGGTGGGATTGAAGGGACAAAGACCGTAAGCACGTGGCAACGATAGCCGAAGGGCCAACCAGATGGCCGGCAACAATTCTCCACCCGCACCGTTCAACCCAGCCGAAGAAGACTGGGAGTCATACATTGACAGATTCCTGATGTTTTTAGAAAGCAACGAACTGCAAGGAATCACTGAC
Organism: Pseudonaja textilis; assembly: GCF_049901715.1. Taxonomy (NCBI): domain Eukaryota; kingdom Metazoa; phylum Chordata; class Lepidosauria; order Squamata; family Elapidae; genus Pseudonaja; species Pseudonaja textilis. The sequence continues at coordinate 42,669,725 of NC_141994.1, read as the reverse complement.
CAGAGAAAGAGAGCCGTATTCCTAATGCATTGCAGCCCGACTATCTTCAAAATGGCCAAGGCATTAGCAAGACCAAATGACATTAAACAGATGGCCTGGCCAGACCTAAATCAGATGCTGAGAAACCATTACGCGACGGCCGTATCCAATCTCATTAAAAGGCACAAGTTCTACAAGCGCGACCAACTAGAAGGTGAGAGTATTGGAGACTTCGTAGCAGCATTAAGAGACATTGGAAGGGCATGCGAGTTCCTCAACATGGAGGAAGCCATGAGGGATCGCATAGTCCTTGGACTAAGAGACCCTACAGAACAAACTGCTGAACCGACCAACATCACTGCGAACGAAGCCATTGCTGAAGCAACTGCCGCTGAAGCCACAAAGAAGTCTGCAGCAAAAATGAAGCAGATGAATACAATGAACAGTCCAAGCCTGAATAAAGAAAAGAAAACAGATGAAGCCCAAAAGCACGCTGCCACAACCTCTCACTATGAGGACATCGAATCATCAACCGATTCTGAAGATGGAGACGAGGAGGTAAACAGGCTCTATTCAGAAAGGAACTGGAGAGAGAGACGAGGTAGAAAACCCAAGTTTCAGTGTGCGGGTTGCGGCGGAAACCACCTGAGGTCTGAGTGTCGATTCTTGGATGCCACATGCCGGCATTGTGAAAAACGGGGGCACATTGCGAGGGTCTGCCGAAACAAAAAGAGCTATAGTCCAAAGGGACATGGCAGTACCCCCCCAGAAACAAAGAAAGGTCAACCGGAAGTCACTGGAGCCGAGACGGTAGAAATCAACGGCTCGTCAAAAAGGAAGAAACGCATAAGACAATCACTATTGGGACGGCCAGAACAACAAACACTAAGAAGGTTCGAATCAACGTCCAGATAGAAGGCGAGCCATGTGAAATGGAAGTAGACTCCGGTTCATATTTATCAATGGTATCATGGAACACAATAAAAAGTTTGATACCAGACATGAAACGTAGAGAACTTGAAGAGCAAAACTTGATCATCAAGGACTACCAGGGTAACAAGATACCAGTAGTGGGACTGGGACATTTCAAAGTGAAATTTAAAAAACACACCGAGGTTCTTCCATTAACCATTGTTGACAGAGATCGCCCCAGCCTGCTCAGGTTTGAATGGTTCAAACCGCTTGGAATCAAAGTGACGGGGATTAACAGCGTCACCATGACGGACTGGGAGAAAGACCTGATGGAGGAATTCCATGACATATTCGATGGGACTTTAGGCAAGTACCGTGGGACCCCTATATCATTTAGCTTAAACCCAAACGTAGCTCCCATCAGGCTTAAAGCCAGATGGGTACCATTTGCACTAAGACCAAAAATTGATGAGAAACTAAACAAGCTCATCTCTCAGGGGGTGCTAGAGCCAACCGACCATGCTAGATGGGAAACCCCAATTGTGACTCCTATAAAACTTGATGGGTCTGTGCGCATCTGTGGTGACTATAAGGCCACCCTGAACCATGCATTGCAACAGAGTGCATATCCCATTCCGGTAGTCCAACACCTGTTGCATTCATTGGGGAGAGGAAGGATTTTTCCGAAGCTCGACCTTGCACAGGCATATCAACATTTATCCGTTGATCCTGAGACAGCAGAGGCGCAAACCATCATAATGCATAGAGGAGCTTTTAAATGTAATCTATTAAATGTAATAGATTACAATTCGGTGTAAGCGTGGCGTTTTCCAGAGCCTAATGGAATGCCTCCTCCAAGGACTAAAAGGTACCCTACTTTGATGATGTAGGGTACCCTACTTCGATGATGTACTAATATCAGCCGAAAACATAAAAACAACTAAAAGACCATTTAAGGGCAGTTTGGGCAAAATTTAGAGAAGCAGGACTCAAAGTTAAAAAAGAAAAATGCCAACTTGCCACAAACCAGGTCAAGTTCCTGGGATACCTTATTGATGAAGCAGGAATCCATCCCACACAAAAAAAAATACAAGCGATAAAGGAAGCTCCCTGACCCAAAAACAAAACGGACTTATGAGCATGTTTGGGACTCATTAATTTTTATCATGTCTTTCTGCCACAGAAGTCAACAGTACGGAACCACTGCATAGACTCCTCGATAAAAAAGCCAATTGGAAATGGGGCTACCAAGAGGAAACAGCATTCCGAAAAATTAAAGACTTAATCACATCAAAATCTGTATTGATCCAATACAGTGACACACTACCTCTAACTGTCACCTGCAACGCTTCACCTTTTGGCATAGGCGCAATACTCAGCCACACACTACCAGATGGCAGAGAAGCACTGATCGCCTTTTATTCCAAGACGCTGTCCAAGACCAAAAGGAACTACAGCCAATTGGACAGGGAAGCCTTGGTAGCCATCTTGGGGGTGAAACATTTCCACGAATACCTATACCGTAGGACATTTTCTTTAATTACCGACCACAAACTGCTATTGGGAATCCTAGCTGGAGACAGGACCACCCCCAATATCCTGTCCCCAAGAATGACTAGATGGTCAGAATTTCTTGCAGCCTACAATTACAAACTCATTTATCGCCCAGGGAAAGCCATATCCCATGCAGACGCATTAAGTCTCTCACCACTACCAGGTCATGATGACGATGCAGCTCCCACCACACAGACCCTACAAATTGAAACGATCCCAAATTGGCCCATCACCGCATCGGACATCGCAAGGGAAACGGCTAAAGATGCACTGATGGCCCGTATATTGAACTGGGTGGGACGGGATTGGCTGGAAGACATAAAAACCGAGACTTTTAAACCTTTTAAAATCCAGCAAACTGAATTATCAATTGAAAAAGGGTTCATTTTGTGGGGAGACCAGGTGGTTGTCCCTCGAAAATTAAAAGAAGACGTGCTAAACATGTTACATGAAGGACACCCGGGCATGGTAAAGATGAAGTCTCTGGCCAGAAGCTACGTTTGGTGGCCAGGAATAGATAAAAACATTGAAACCTGGGTTAAAACATGTAACAAATGCCAATCATCCAGACCCCCCACTTCAGCACCAGTTCTTGACTGGGAGACACAAATGCCAATCATCCAGACCCCCCACTTCAGCACCAGTTCTTGACTGGGAGACACCCAGAGGCCCCTGGTTAAGAATCCATATGGATTTCGCCAGCCCCACAAAAGGTTATACGTACCTAATCATCGTGGATGCCTATTCCAACTGGTTGGAAGTCATCATCATGAATTCAACAACAGAAGCCGTCACCAAACAACTTAAAAAACTTTTCGCCACCCACGGTCTACCAGATGTAGTAGTATCGGACAATGGGCCACAGTTTACAGCCTTGGCTTTTGAACAATTCCTAGCAGAACATGGAATACGACACGCTTTGACAGCGCCAGCTCATCCGGCAGCGAATGGAAGAGCAGAACGCATAGTTCATTACATGAAAGAAGCATTGGAAAACCTTGACGGAAATGACATGCAAGAAAAAATCAACACCATGCTTACCATCCAACATATAACACCATGCACGGCAACAAACAAGAGCCTGGTTGAACTGTTGATGGGAAGAAAGTTGCGTTCCTACTTGGATAGACTGCACCCCACTTACAACCCCGAAAAGCCACTAGACTCTTCCAGTAAGTACCACTCTTTCTTACCAGGCAATTTAGTATATGCAAAAAATCTTACCGGAGAACCATTGTGGTTACCGGCAACAATCACACAAATCGCTGGCCCTCATTCATACCGACTAGAAACAGCTGACGGCAGATCATGGAAATGACATATCGATCAACTACGGTCGCGACACATCGAACGAGACACCGACGTTTCCCGAAACACAGAACAAACATTTTCCCAAGCACCCCCAGATAATAATAAAAAATCCAGAGGGGGGGGGATCCTTAAATAATAAAGAAAATGAAAATCGTCCAGTTACAAACCACCAACCGGAAACAGAGAACCAAGAAAAATATAAAAGTCACTTACAATTAGAAGACTTCAAGAAAAAAGAACTGAAGGAACCCCAGGAAAGAAGCAGCCAAGCTGACGCTACCTGCCCACACACAATGCAGGGAGACCACGGCAACCATCCAACCAGCCCAGGGCGCAGCGAGAGCCCGATGAACCCAACAAAGCACGGCAGGAGTGGCATGGCTGAGGCACCCTTCCAGGAGGTTCCAAGGAGAAGAGTGGGATGGACAGCAGGCCTGTCCGAACCAGTGGAGACCAACACAGGGACTGAACTGCTCAGGTCAACTAGGACTCACAAGAGCCCCGCCTACCTGTGTGATTATGTCACATAACGTTGGAGCGAACCAAGAGGGGAGGGGTGTAGTGTATTCAAATATAGACTTCTAAGACTACATTCCTATTGGTTAGTTAATGCAACGTAATGATTGGTTAATAACGACAGTTTCGGGTTGGCCGCCTAAGCGGCGGGAAGTTTAAATAAATGCTATTGGTTGCGAGCCGCGAGCAGCCGCTAGAAAAAGGGCTGCCACGGCTCAACTTCAGTTGAAGTTACTGGTTACTAATAAAGAGCTGAATTCAAGTCCAGTCTTCGAGTCTGCTTTTGTCCTGGTGATAGAATAGAAGTGTTCTAATGCAATGTATATTAATCAGAAACATGGTTCTTATATGTCACAAAGCCAATGTCTATTTAATCTCTTGGGAGGGATGAGCAATCAGTGGCCTAATATGTTAAAATCTGATCTGAGCAATCCATTCAGATTTCTGGCAGGAGCCACCTATTGCTTTTCTAGAAATCAACTGAGCAGAATGAAAGGGACGGTGGTGGAGAGAGAGAAAAAGTAGACTTTGGTTGTGGGTTCATTTTTAAGCCGGTATTTGCTGTCAAGCTCCCCAGCACATTAAACCTGATGAGATATAAACTGTAACAACAAAAATTCATTGGAAACCATGCATTTCTTTTATCTATTCCAGGACCATAGCTCTTAAAGTCCAGCCAAATCATTTACCCAAACCATTATATAAGCCCATAGCTAAGTCATCTCAAAATAATTATTCTGAGTGCCTAACTAAAAAATAAAAAGCTATATAAAAAAACTAGCTTGATACCCGTGCTTCGCTACAAAACTATGTGGTCAGGCTTAATTTTGGGGGAGGAAAATAAGGGCAAAAATTTCTGCCTCTGTGTACCAGAATCCATCGGTATTCATCTGGCTAATGTCCTGTCAGTGTGTAAGAGAGTTGAAGGCTGTTTGGAAACTGAAAGAATATTTGCTGTGTGAGCAAGAAGGAAACAGCAAGTATCCTTGGCTTATGTCAACTGTTCTGTAGTAAAGCTGCTTGATGCTGTGAAACTAAACTGAAACTGAAACTCCTCTCCTCTGTTTGTGTTTTGCATTTGGAACAGATTTCTTTTCAGGTGGGGAGGGGGGAATAGAACTCCTTAGCATCAGAGTGGGTTAATAATAAAATACGAAATACTAATGCTCTGATGGTCATTTCAAAAAAATCCTTTCTTAGTGAGCACCTAGAAGCCAAGAAGAACATAAGTGCCAAATTTCAAGTTTGTAGGCTTTATGGTTCTGGAAATTTTGTGATGATGCATGTATAGATTACAAATAACAGAAATATCAGCTGAGGAAGAATCCACTATCACAAGAACTAATATAACCATACAATGAAGCCTCCCACATTTCCAGGAGTCCAGGCTCAAGAACAAAACCAGATTATTAAGGCCTTGCAAGGGGCCAGCTGAGCGGAAGTGAGTCTGATCTCCAATGAAAATATTGTTTTGTGTTTCTGGAATGTTGCATTCTAAAATATATTTTCCCCACAGCATTATTAGTGGTCTATAAATGATATAGTTGTTTATATTTAAATCAGATTTTTTTCCAGGTTTAATGGCTTTGCATTAGAAGCACTATTATGATCGTAAGTCCACAGATGCTTTGCATCAATTGCTTTGCGTCAATGCTTGGAAAATTAACAGCATCCCCATTATTCCGGACAGAAATGGAATATTAATGAAATGACAAGCAAATTGACCTCTAACAATGAGAAACCAAAAATATGAAAACTTTGTTACAAGCAACATTTAGTTTCCACCTGAATCAAGTAGCGAGATCTTTGAGAAGAACAGGTTTTTCATAATAAGAAACAATGATCTCTCAGCATATCTTAAGCACAGTATAAGAACCTAGCTTGTGTCATAAAACAATTTTTCATGTCATATAATAAAGGAAATTCAAAATGTTGAGAAATTATCCATATATATATATATAAACGTCTAACCTTCAAATTGGATTTTCATTTGTAAAAGTCCAGCTAGTTTTTTTTAAAATATTTTATATGTTTTTCCTATGTGGAATCTCACTGAAATGTACAGCACTTTTACCAAGTTCTTAGCTTAAATATAAAAAATAGAAAATTTTCAAAGGAGTCCTTAGTCTCATTAAGGTCCAAGCAAAGTATCACTTGAAAATGCCTTTGTGAAATGCCATGAAGCCATGCTTTTAACTGAATGGAACAAAATGTTGGCAGCATGCACTCATCCAAAGCAGCTATATCTGTTAAAGCAAAATGGGCAATTGTGGTAGACTGACTGCCTTATTACTGTGTGGAGAAGCTCCACTGTGTTGACAGTGAACAACAAGCCTTTGCAATCTCTTTGTAAGAAGGCTCCTGGTACATTCAATGTAATATATACTTAATTACTTCAATTTAATACTGCCAAACTCCAAATAGAATCTTACAAACAGAATAAAAAAATACATGATGAATATCAGTGGTGGAATTCAATTTTTTTTACTACCGGTTCTGTGTGCATGGCTTGGTGGGCATGGCAGGGGAAAGTTACTGCAAAATCCCATTCCCTCCCTACCCCACTAACCTGCTTTCCAGCTCCATTCTCCTGTGCAGGGCAACAAAAGAAGACCCAGCCAATCAGCTGGAAGGCAGAGAATAGATGGGGACAGGGCCAGTCAGATGTGGTATTTGCCAGTTCTCCAAACTACTCAAAATTTCTGCTACCGGTTCTCTAGAACTGCTCAGAACCTGCTGAGTACCACTCTGACAAATATCCAAAATATGAAAGATATGCTAGTTTATCCTCCCACAATATTACTTGACTATTAAAAGCTCTCATTAGCAAATCTGTTTTTACTGCTTTGTAAATTTTCAGGAGGGAGAGCTCCATACAGATTTTGGAAATGTTGCTAACAAGGCAAAGTTCACCAATGAAAATTATTGACTTATTCTTCTGAAATTTATATGTTGTGAGGATGGGGAGAAGCCTCAGTTATCCACACAAAAGATGGGTGAATAGGAAGGTTTTTACGCAAGAAAATAGTCCACCTGATACCCAGGTCTCTCCATCCATTCCATCAACTACTGTGAGCACAAATAGCAGCAAGGAAAGAACAACATGGTACAATGGGGTTGGCTGTCTAGGATCGAGATTGTCTTTGTGGGATAGACCTTATAATCCCCCATTCTTTTCCTTAATCCTGGCAGTATCCACTACAGTCTGGGGAAAATTAGCTAGAAGAAAATAACATAGTTTATTTTAATAGATTCCATTAATAAAAAAAGTGAGGGAAGTATAACTGGGAATCTGCAAAGAAAGTTGCAGATTAGCCCAGGCTGTTTGCCTCATTAAGCTTCTACTGGCAAAACATGAGCCATACTGGAGGTGAAAGCAGTAAGCAATTAACTGATTAAGGTCAGAGTGGGGAACTTATGAATTCACAGCTCACGCTTGGCAAACAAGTAGGTGCACTGTTCAGGAATAAGAATCCCAAATAACATTGCAAGACTCTACCTCCATCATCTCTTCAGATGCTGTCCATATGATTTAAGATTAAATTTAAGTGATTTTCTCTCCATGCAATAGCATCAAATAACTTAATCCAACCTAGGGGCAGCTTCTGTTCTTCTTTGCTCTTCAACAGGGAGCAGGTCACCCTAAACAGGTTCCCTGGTGCATAGTCCACTGGTGCAGTATGGGAGGAAAAGTTAATTGCATGCACAAAAGTAGTTGTGGAAACTTGATACAGCATGATTCAAACACAATAACACAGGCATGTTTTTTTTGTTTTTACTTGGTACAATGTGGATCCATCCATTATGGCTGAGTATGATTCTATGGCATGTTCAATTGTTTAAAGTCTTGGTTTAGTTATATGTATGAACCAGGTCAGAAGGAGCTTAATAAATGTGAATACTTTAGTTCTTGGGATCATCTTGTATACTTAATTGTCAAGATGTAGTTTCTCTTGCTTAAATTTTAGTTGATTAGTTGAATTCTTTTCTGGTTCATGATATATTAGTGATAGTAGATAAAGAGTGTTGATAAGTTAATTGACAGAAAGCAGCTAAAGGTTTGTGAAGCCTTGTAAATAAATGAAACATCTTTTTTATTTGTGAGTTCCTAAACCCATTCAATATTCGTCTAAGAAGAAATTTAAATCTTTCACATTACGGTTTTTTATTAAATAGAATGCATAAATATTCCACAGTCATCCTAATAATATTCATTGTTCTCCTAGAGATGACTACCTTAATAGCATTCTTTCTTTTTTAACTGTCTTTAACTGATAGCAATACTAATTTCAGTATGTTGGAATTAAGATTTCATATGTCCCCTGGTATTCATGGAAAGTTACTATTAAGGACACCATGAAGAAGATGAGAATGAATCTGCTATAATTATAGCTAATATATTATGTCAAGTTAAATGAAGCTGAAAACTCATTATTAATGTAGCCTTCTTTCATTAAAGATAATCTTTAAAGTATGTTATGCAATGCAATTTTAAATAAGCAAGAGAAAGAAAATGGCAACATACAGCAATTACTAATAAACATATCTATATTGACAATTCATACATTAGCTTATAAAATGATTTCTTTGCCTTGATTTCTTGCTTAAACCCAGCCATAGGGGATTGAAATCTTAACTTAATGCTTAATGTGATTGCAAATTCAGCTAATAGTGGCATATTTGGCCTAGGATAATGTACAACCCAATAATTATCCTTTATTTTTAGGTGTTGTATTCAAACTGTGTCTTTATCACTAAATTTTTCAAAATGTATTTTTATTTTTTCAAATTTGTGTACTTTTTGTTTTAATATTTTACAGTTTTTAAAAATAATATTATTTTGGAAGGTGTTTGTATTCCTTATATTCCAGAAACAGATGGATGGATTTTTTTTCTTTTTCTGCAATTGACTGGCAGAAAAGTGAATCTGGAGGAATGATAGCATGATAAGGCACAAGCAGCTGGACAGCCAGTGGCTAGAATGCTTGTCCTGATATCTGATAGGACAAATTGGCTTGGGAAAGACCTTGAGCTAGTGAAATAGAAGAGAAAGTCAATTCTTCTATTCATTTAAAGCAAAACAGAAGGCCTTTTCACATTGACTCAACATTTGTGAAATGGCTTCCCATTTTTCAGCTGATTGCTACCAATTTAGAAAGTCTTAAAGACCCCAATTTCTCTTGAAAATCATTGCTTTTCTTGAGACTTTAGTTGTTATGTTAGCTTATTACTGTTACTTATTTATTATTTATTGAATGTTACTTTCTTTGTGAAAGCTGTCTTAAAGACAGACTAAAACTATTAATAAATAAGTGATAGTGACCCTTTTCCCCATTCAGCTGGTAGTTCTTTGTCATAAATAGCTCTTTCTAAATTCCAGTTAAATTAATTTTTTGCATTTTATTTTATTACCGTAATTTATTCCCTTTAAATATATAGGTATTTTAGGGCTTTTCCACTATTCAAGTTAGTACGCAGATAGGCCAAATTGTACTGTGTATTATTTAGTCTTGAATATTCTGTGGTTGTCAGTTAAAAACTTTGTGAATGTAGTTGATACATTAGCAAATTGTTGAGGGAAGCTAAACAGGTTTTAATCTGTTATGTATAAAGATGTTTCTCTCCAGATTTATGAATCTGGAGAGATGTTTTGACATTTAGCTCAGTTTTCCAATAAGAAGATAATTATGAAGGAAATTTTGAACAAGACACCTGTTAAGCAAAATGTAAAAGACATTACTTGGTAAATAACTATGGCAATTAAAGCTCTGTTTGTGCTGATTTATTTTGTTACATCTTCCTTTCCATTTTTATCGGCACACAGTGTTGAATTTTTGTGCAAGCTACCAGTCATGCATGCTGTGAAAAAGACCTTTAAAAGCAATAAAGGAGTCTTTTCAAGTTCTATAGTTTTATATTTATTTCATCCAGAAACACTTGCCAATATGTTTAATGTGAAGTATTTTAGATTTAAGGCCCATTTATAGGCCAGTATAGTTCTTATCTGACACGAGGTAGATAAAAGAAAGAGACAGTAAAATCATGAACAATTCCTCTTAAAGAGCTTATTTTTTCCCCACATTTTTCCTTAAATGCTGTCATTTCACTGTAAGTTTCCATGGTGGAACAATTAGAGCTCGCTGCTTCATACAGAACCCCTGTTGCAGCTAGTTCCAAGAGTAGTCTTTGTCCCCTGACTCGCCCGCTGATTCAATACGTAGTTTAACAATAATTAATCTCTGGCTCTGAGATGTAGTCCTGCAATCTTGTTTCCTCAGGAAAAAATGGTACAATTTCCTTCATTGCTAGAGACCACAGTACTCAGAATGTCTTTGTTCGCCACTTCAAACTGCCACCCTACTGTCATCAGTGACAATGTAGTCTTTTGCCTACACAACCAATAGGAACTCTCTTACTTCGAACTCTTGTCATTCTCTGACTCATCTCCACCTTATCTTTTGTCCTTCATTTTTGCTGTCTACCTGCATGAAACCTTCATTCTTCACCCTCAGTTGCCCTAAGGTCTTTTAAACACTTAGTCAATTGCTTCTTCAAATACTACATGACCTTTGGAAGCTTTCATTTAACTCTTTCCTCCGTATCCTCACAACAAAGGAACAGAATAGACTTAACCCTCCTTTTGTATTATTTTACATGTGTTTCTCATATGAGTAATTTTAGAGAAAAGCACTAAAGTACTAAACAAATTATTAATTTGACTTTTTAAAATATTCTACCCCTTTAAACTGTTTGGAGCACCTAAAAAGTACATTAACAGTATAAGTTAAAAATACATTTTGAAATGTTGCAGAAAATCTTCCCGAGTAATTGCTGAGACGAATAAAGACCATCCCATATATTAATGACAGTAGCTATATATTTTCCATTATTACACTTCATTATTACACTACAGATTCAATTTGACAGGAAGAATCAGTCCTTAGACTATTCTGCTAATTGTTTTGGAAAAACTGGTACAATTGCAGAAAATTGCTCTTGCAAATCTGTATTTTGATTCAAATATTACTTCAGGAGATACAAATTGGTTAAGTTGATCCAAAATAGAAAAAAATCCCCATAAACTCTTTTTTAAATCATACTTTTAAAAATATTATATATATAGTACTTTCATCCTGAAGATTAAAACACCACACATGAAATTATATTCAGATATTCTGTGACATAGATTAGAGTGAAAAAATGTCCAGAGTCAATTCAATTCAGTTTATTACAATCATAGACCAGAGACCAGAACAACTAAAAATACTCAGTAAATATACAACTAAAAATTATAGTTTAAAATAATAAATAACAGTTAAAATCTATGATAAAATCCAATCTGTCAATTATACATGGTCCAACTACACCAAAATTACAATCCACAAATTGTGTGGCCCATAGTTAGTTTAATACTAAAAGGGAAAGGAATAAACAGTGCAATGGGTTTGCATCATTTGTTGTATAAAATAATTATGGTGGATTAGACATGTGTTTCTGATGAATCCCCAGTGCTGCTGCACAGAATCTAACTACCTGCACTAAAGTTATGGATTGTTCGTCCTTAAGCAGCCATTAGAGATAAGCAGTGTTGGAATGACCAGGATACCTAGCAATTATTGGAAGAATATGTTTTTTCCAAATCTCTTAGTAAAAGGAACATCAAAGAAATACATGACCCACAATCTCCACCTCTTCTAAGCCACAGGAACAGAATCTTTCAGTCAATGGTATCTTTTTATACTTGCCATACAGGATGGCTGGTGGAAGCGCATGGCATCCTGTGAGCGAAAATGCTTTTTGGTGGTTTGCTGATTCCAACTGGATAAGATAGCTGATGGGGCAACAACATATCTAATGGCATTTGGGGCCAGAAACAACAGAGCTTTCTTTAAGTCCGTTTGCCTTTCGATCCCCACTATCCTTTGTTGCAAGGTTTGTTTTGCTTGGTCATAGTCCAACTTGAGTATTGAGGCTGGGGAGAAGCCAAGTTCAACAGCCTTGATCCATAGGAGGAGAATTTATCTTGGAAGATTAATGGAGCAAGACCTTGCAGAAGGAAGTTAAGCTTTAGCCAGAGATTTAAAGATGCTATACAGATTCTTGCTTCAACTTTTGTCAATACTGTTTCCAGGTGCAGAAGTGCATTTGAGACACAACACATCATCTGGAGAATTACTCTAACAAATTTGGGTTGAACTTTTTCCAATGTTGTAAAACACGAAGCTGAAAGTCCAAGGTCTCATAAGGAAGCTGTGCTAGCAACTTGGCCAGAAAAAAATTAATTGCAGCAGGGACATAGTATTCTCCCGATGTGCAGAAAAAATTAAGGATGGTGCTTGCTGATCTTTGGCCCAAGGCAGCCGCATATTCGCCATGTGCTTTTCTTGAATCAGTGGTCGGGATGACCACTCCTAGGTATTTGAAGGTGGTTACCGGTCTATATTATGGCCATTTAGTTACCATGGATAGAGTTTTTGCAACAGCCATAATCTTTGTTTTTTTATAATTTATGTCCAGTTTATTGTAGTTACAATACTGGATGAGGGCTTGCAAGGCTCTTTTAAGGTCTACTGGTGTCCTGGAGAGGATCACAGTGTCATCTGCATAGAGCAGCAGAGCGATGCTTCAATCACCTATTTTTTGAGGATGATAATTTGGTTTATTTAACCATTTTACTATATCCTTTATATAGAAGTTGAAAATCTAGGGGGGCAAAATGCACCCCTGTTTAACCCCCTTTTGAGTTTTGACTGACTTCAGAGAGAGACTCTTGTATATTACACCTCACCTTGAGGGATGTTTTAGTATGTAAGACAAGTAAAAGATGAAGAACCTTTGGTCAATTGAGGTAGCTTCGAGTTTTTCCCATAGCTTAGTCCTGGTAACCATAAAAAAGGCTGCCTTGAAATCTATAAAGTCAGTGTCAACTAAAAAAAATACTTCTTTGGTTTTTTTAGTTGCCAGCAGAAATAGTGCATTCCTGAAATGCTTTAGATAATTGCGAGGCAGCCGAAGCTGTTGGCATGCAAGCTTACTGGAGGGCATGATTGATGACTCTTGGCTATGGATGTGTCCCATTGGAAAATATACATCCAGAGAGATGGGGGGAAGACCAGGGTCAAGGAGGAAATGAATAGCGTATCTTAGTGTTGGTTGCACCCAGGTAACGCCAACATGGTCACTCCTAATAAATCAATTTTTTTACTCTGAGAGATACAGCTAGAGATTTATGATTTGAATGGGGGTGGATTTGTTGGAGCCCTGACAGCCCTGACCCAACACTCCAAAAATTCATCATTCCAGGATACCTGACTCCCGGCCCCTTCAATTGCTTCCCGACATCTGGAAAGTGTGGAGAGAAAGTCAGGTTAACATGGCAGAAGGGGGACTGTCAGAAGAAAGCCTACTATAAGCAGCCCAACTATGAACAGAAGCTGAGGATGTAATCACAAGGGAAGCTGAGAGGCCTGAGCAAATAAAGGAAACGAACTCCCCCACAGCTTTGGAAGGTGAGCTCCCCCAGCCTAAAAAGGGAGTAAGACCCCTAAGCAAACTGGCAAGAATGGAATGGATGTGGGACTGGGAACAAGCCAGAACCCCAAGGCCCTTGATTGGATCCCTGGGGACATCGATAGAGCAGCTGAGAATTTGACCGGCCTGCCATTAGAGAGGATGGCCTGTCATGCCACCCAAAACAGAGGGGATTTCCCAGAGAGCCTTCTGAAGTGAGGAGAAACAGGTGGGATTACAGCCCTCCTTCTCTACCCAGCAGAAGAAGAAAGAGCCCACAGCAGCAATCAGGGACTCACCAGGGCAAAACTACCAAAGCCCAAAATGTACACCACGATGCCCCAAGAAATGCAAGAAATGCGCAAATATAGAGACAAAAACCTAGTAAAAGGGTTCATCGAGCCACCAAGTGATGGGTCACAGCCCCGGTCCTATTCAAAGAAAAAAAGATGGGACTATGAGATTATGTGTGGACTTTAGAGCAATCAACGGACTGTTTGTATAATCTATATCCCTATATCACATCTATATCACATGGGAAAAAGAGGATTTCTCCATAAGGTAGGCACTGCAGACCTGGCGTCACCTGCTGGAAGGGAGCCAAAAGCTATTCAAAGTTTGGATTGACGACAAAAATCTGGAAAGCCTTAGGACCCCACAAAAACTATCACCCAAACAAGTTCGCTGGGCCCAATACTTCAACTGATTCGAAACACATCCTGGGGGGAAAGAACTTTCTGGCTGATGCCCTTTCTTGCATGCCCAGTATAAATGCAAAAGTGAGAAGATTAGAAAATGCCACCATCCCCCTTATCCAAATAGCTGCCCAAGAAACCACCAGGCGACAATGCCACGACCAACAAGACCAACCCACAGATGACTTAACCACAAAATTAAAAATTGAACTGCTAGCAGACCATTGGTTCTGGGACAATCAACATATCTCAACGAAAAGAGATGACCTAGCCTGGAAAGGAACAAAACTCTATGTCCCAGAATGCCTACATACTTTAGTCCTTCAGAGAAGCCACAATGCCAAACCGGCAGGCCACTTTGGGTTCTTAAAGACTTTACACTTAGCTCAGAGGCAATTCTGGTGGCCTAGCATAAAGGAAGATGTGGACAACTATGTGAAGAGTTGCACCATTTGTGTTGCAATGAAAAAATGACCAGAAAAACCTCCTGGATTGCTACAAACAGTTGTGGAACCAACAAGGATATTGCAATGGATTTCATAGTAGAGTTACCCAAAAGTGGAGGAAACAGTGATCTGGACTGTAACAGACTTATTTTCCAAACAGGCACATTTCATACCATGCAGCAGGCTACCCTCAGCCCATCAGCTAGCCAAGCTGTTTTTGAAACACATCTACCACCTGCATGGAGTGCCATGAAGAATTATCTCAGACAGAGAAGTCCAGTTCACAGCCAAATTTTGGAGGGAGTTCCTGTGGACTATTGAGTCATCCCAGGGTCTTAGCTTGGCTTTTCATCCAAGCACCAATGGGGGAAACCAGAGAGATTGAATGCCATGGTAGAGCAGTATCTGGGGTGCTACATGAATCCAATTGGGCAAAACAACTGGGTTGACCTCCTGCCTTTTGTGGAGGTTGCATACAATAATGCTGTTCACAGTAGCACTGGACTAACCTCTTCAAAGTAGTGAGCAGCATGGACTTTGTCCCAATGCCTGAGTATCCAAGGGATCCTCCCTCCTCAGTCAGCCTGACCAATTGGATGTCAACACTGAAAGTGGGAGAGTGTAAAAAAGGCTCTGGCAAAAGCGGCACAGAGCTATAAGAGACAGGCAGACAAACACTGGGCCCCGCAAAGGCCATTCCAGGTGGGGGAGAAGGTCTATCTTTCCACCAAATACTTGAGGTTAAGGCTCCTAGTAAGAAGTTGGGGACAAAGTTCATGGGATCTTCCCCATAGTCATCAACCCAGTCACGGGGCAACTGAAGTTGCCCCGACTGTTAGGGAAAATACACCTGGTATTCCATAGTAGCCTCTTAAAACCCATGGTGGGATTGACCCTGAGGCCACCACCTCATGAACCTGTGGTTATACGGGGACAAACCCACAATGGGGTGCAGTGAATCCTTGATTTGAGGAAGCACAGGAGACAACTCCAATATTTAATCAAGGGGAAGGGCTACTTATCAGAGGCATCTTTGGTAAAGAGTAGGAATGTCCAAGACGATCACCTTGTGACGAGGTTCCATGCAGAAAACCCAACCAAACCAGGGGGGTGCACAGCCCTATGTTCTATACCTGCAATAAATTTGTTTTCTTTTTGTGTTGTACAGGTCACCTTCATGAAGTTTTTTCTTCTTTGGTTTTTTTTAGTTGCCAGCAGAAAGGGAGTGGGGGAAGCAATGCATACCTTAAATATTTTCATAGATAATTGCCGGGCGGCCATTTTAGATATGAAGATATCATGTAAAGAATGGAATTAACTCGATAGGTATGCTAATTCCATTTGACTATTTCAAAAATCAAAGAAACCTGCAAAATATCACCATCTTTTGTTGGAATAGGAAATCTCTGGAGTTGGGTCACCCAATATTGTATGAATGTATATTCTATCTATTTGCTATGACAATTTGCTAAATAATTCTAATAATATACAGGTAGTTCTCAAGTTACAACTGCAATTGAGCCCTAAATTTGTTAAGTGAAACATTTGTTAAGTGAATCTTGAGTCATTTTGCAACCTTTCTTGCCACAGTTGTTAAGTAAACCACTGCAGCTGTTAAATTAGTAACACGGTTGTTAAGTGAATCTGGCTTCCCCATTGTCTTTGCTTTTCAGAAGATTGCAAAAGATGATCACATGACCCCAGGACACTGCAGTAGTTATAAATATGAATCAGTTGCCAAGTATATGAATTTTTAATATGGGAATACTGCAATGGTTGTAAGTGTGAAAAACGGTCATGAGGGACTTTTTCAGGGCTGTTGTAACTTTGAATAGTCACTAAATAAACTGTTGTAAGTCAAGGATTACATGTAATAATAGAAATACCATTGTGTGTTAAATACTGTTAAAAGAAACACTTATGATAGTTGAAGATACCTAAACTTAAGATTTCTTTTTGTATTAAACTTAAGATTTTTGTATCAGTTAGAATCCCTCTGAAACTGCAGGTATCAAAGTCACAGCATCCCATTTTCTTTAATTCATATGGTGAACTATATGATGCATATTAAATCTGTTTTACAGTTGTATCTGTCATGCAATTGCAGAGAAATGTTATTGCAACATTCCTTATCTTTACTTTATTCATCAGTGTGATGAAGATATTCCCTTTTCCCCTTACCTATGCTTGCTTTTGTAATTTCATTTATGAGAATAAGTCATGCCCATTACTCATGGATAGCCTGTGTGGCCTCAGGCAAGATATTCTCTGAAAACTGCAGTTCTCATTTGGAAAAGAGATGTAAATATAATCTACAAAGCAAGATTGTTCAGAATATCAAGGTGCTTAAAACATATTAAATAGTCTTTCCATTATGGCTTAAGGAGTATGTGGGAATAGTCAAGTAAACAAAAAATACATCTACAAAATGGTTTTAGATTTTATTTTGCCAGCTGATGCTTCATTTCTTTCAAACAGAAAAACAATACATTGAAAAGAAAAGCCACCTTCCCAATACATCCTACATGGAAAGACCAATTTTTCCCCTCAATTGCTGAACCAAGGAAAGCAATATCGGTTAGTCTCCTCTAATAATGGAAAGCATACAAAATACTTCAATTAAACTATTTTAAAAGGAATACATAGATTAGTTCTCTGCAGGAGTCTAAATGGTTTGCATTCTTCTATAATGTACATTATTGCATTCTCTGATCATATCTGGCAGACATAGAGCAAGAATTTGATAGAATTCAGCAAGAGTATCTCCTGTTGAAAGACAAATTAGTTTTATGTCTCATTCAAATATGCTATCAGTACTTTGGGTTATAAAATTCCTATTCATGGAAAAAAATCTTAGTTGTGAAATTAGAACTTTTAGAGCAAGAAAAAGGCCTTCCCATAGCACCCACTATTGGCATAATTTGTTTAAAAACTATCAATTAATGCACACTTCTGCTAACCTGTAAAATGAAATTAGTCCAGTTCCTAGAACACTTCCTATAGATTCATGTTTGATTATTGAAAAAAAATTGAAATCTAATTTGCTTATTAATGTTTAAAAATAACTTGGCATCTTTATTTTAATTATATTATTATTTCTTGTTAAGCTTTATCTGGGAAGTTCTGATTAGTGTTACACAAGGAAACTGTACTATCTTCTCTGTATAGAAAGAATGGTATGCATGTTTCTTTGTGTGCTATTATTTGTGCTTATGGACACAGGAGAATACTAATGTTCTAATGTTAACCATATATATTATTTATAATTAATGTTTTTATTATTAATAATATGAAGTAAACAATTTAATACCTAAATATATGCATTAGTACAGATATAATGCAAATGAACAGAAATTTATTTCCTTTCAAAATAGCAAATTTATGAATTACTGTTCTAAATATAATTTCTCTATTGCTCATAAATGGCAGTAGCTAAGATTATCAGTCTAGTCATGTCCTTTTTTCTTGCTGGTGAGAAGTTTTCCATTTGAGATAAGATGTAGGGAAGACAAACTTATCTCAGTAAAGTTTTAGGACATTGCCTATCAATTCTTGATATAAGATCAGTCAAAATCCGGCCATGCTGTGGCAGTTATCCACAAGAGGGTACTCTGTTTCTTGCTGTCACTCACTGCCTCCATTCCATCTTAAACAAGAACGTATGTTACTATGATTAATCCTACAGAATTACTTTTCTACCTCTCCAGAAATCCAGCAAGTGTACCGAGTTCCATCAAGTTAACAGGAGTGGGAAAAATTATCTAATTTTCACTTGAGCAGCTGGATCAGGATTTGAAAAATACAATTGCTTTACATATTTTATGATCCGAGACATACAGGTTTTTATTGAAAAAGATAATCATGAATGTATCCTAATACATAATTATTGCTTAGAACCCTGCCCTCGCAACTCATAACTAATCTCTCTTCAAAATCATCTGCCAAGTCACTCTTTGTAAAGAGTGGAAACGCTTGCTCTGGAAATACAGTGTAATAGTCAGGGTGAGGGGAAAAAATAAAAAATTCCCAGTATTATATTTTTATTTCCCTCTATAATACAGAACATCAAACATCATTAAGAACTTATATCTATATTAAATATAACTGTTTGTTCTGATATAAGTCAAATTAGATCATTTGTTCAGTGGCTTTTCAAATTTATGCTAGAACAGTGCTAAAAAAAAAGGACTTATGACTCGTACCTGAAGTTATTGCTGTTATAATGCCCCTGTGATTATGTGATTAACATCTGAGCACTTGGCAGCCTGCTCTCAACTCCCTCCATCTTCCTATATTTCTGCCCTTTTGGCTGCCCTGGACCTGCCTTGCGGGGCAGCAAGCAGATCCCCAACCATGAGGGAAGCCTCAGGCACTCCAGCCCACCCCAGCAAGTGTCCAACTGCCTTCTGTCCCAGATCTCTGCACTGACTTTTTTCCTTTTGTGCCCAGCTATAAGCAGAAAACTCTTTGCTGTCTTTGCTGTCTCCTTTTCATTACCTTTGTCATCTCTTTTTTTGCTCTGTTTGCTGTCTACTTCCCACTGCATTTGCTAACTCCATTCTGCCTTCTTCTGCTCCCTTTGCCACTTCCTTTTCAGGCACAATTACTCCAGTAAATGTTTCCTAGATATGTGGCTAAAACTGGACTGCATGGCTTTCTAAAGACAGTGCAGCTTTAGCCATATATATATAGGAATTGTTTTCTGAAGAAGTTTGGTTCAAAAAAGGAGGCAGCAAAGAGAGCAGAAAGAGATGGCAACGGCTGCTATTCTGAAGAGATCTGGTACAAGAGTCAAGCTCTGGGTCCTGCCCATTAGGGAATGTCATCTGGCAGATCCCTGGAAGAGATTCTTCTTGTTCCGGACTAGCAGACTCGAAGCCTGCAAACCTGATTGGCCCGCTGATAGCCGATCGTGATTGGTCGCCATAGACTGATGCGATTGGCCAGTAAATGGGCTGCCGCGATTGGCCCTGCCAAGAGCGGCAAACTCAAATCGCCTTCATTGGCTGCCTAGCCGCAGCCAGCCCTATATAAGGGGCTGCTGCGGCTGGGATTAGTTGCTCAGATCTGAAGTCACTAATAAAGAGCTGTTGTTGCTATCTGAGTCTTGCCTCCGTTCTTGAACCATCCTCCCAGATCTAATACTGGCGACGAGGATGGGATGCGGAGGCAACAAAGTCTATTGATTTGAGCTAGCTGAAGGAGCACATGGCTGACAGAGCGCAATGACGGCGACAATGGCCAGCAGCGCTATACCACCTGCCCCATTCGATCCAGCTAGCGAAGACTGGGACTCATATATGGACAGATTTCAAATGTCCTGGAGTCCAACAACCTCAAAGATGCCATGCCTAGCAAGAAACGAGCCGTTTTTCTAACCCATTGTGGGCCAGCCGTTTTTAAGATGGCTAAAGCCTTAGCGAAGCCAGCTGAGGTTAAAACCATGGATTGGGATACCCTTGCTCCCATCCTGCTCAACCATTACGCCCCAGCCATGCCAACTCTCATTCGCAGGCACGAGTTCTGCCAGAGGGACCAGCGTGAAGGTGAGAGTGTTGGGGATTTTGTGGCAGACCTGAGGAACCTGGGCAGTTTATGTGGCTTCGCCAACCTCGAAGAAGCCATGAGAGACCACATCGTCCTTGGCCTCAGAGACCCAACCGTCCAGAGCAAGATCATGGCCAAGGGAGACATCTCACTTGCAGATGCCATAGCAGACACCACCGCAGCTGAAGCCACTTGTAAATCAGCAGCACGAATGCGTCGAACCAGCGGAACCAACTGCCAACCCACCAATGATGCTGGGAAGCCTTCAGACAAGTACACATCAACCACCCATCATGAAGATGTCGAGTCATCCCTCAGACAGCGAGGAAGAAGAAGTGCACAGGCTCCGGTCGGAACGTGAGCAATGGGACCAGCGGGATCATAAACCCAACTACCAATGCGCCGGATGCAGGGGAAACCATCCCCAATCCGAATGCAGATTCTTAGACGCTATGTGTTGTTTTTGCGAGAAACGAGGGCACATCGCGAAGATATGCAGAAACAAGAGAAATTCCAGCCCCAGACAGAGGGGGAGCAGCCCAAAGAGGTATGATGGCAACTCTACCACACAGAGGGACTGCCCTAGCAACCAGTGGAACCAGTACAGCAGACCCCGAAGGTTTAACGACACACCCAGACGAGAGGAGGCTCATCAAACCATCACCATCGGCCACGCTTCATCACTTGACGCTAAAAAAATCTGAGTAAAGGTCACCATTGAAAACAAACCATGCATCATGGAAGTCGACTCTGGGTCATCACTATCCATGGTATCCTGGAGAACACTCAAGCAGCTAATTCCTAACATCCGACGCCAAGACCTCAGTAGTCAGAGACTCATACTGAAAGACTATCAAGGCAACCGGATTCCAGTCGCAGGTACCCGCCATGTCCAGGTCTCTTTCAAGGAACATGATGCAATTCTATCAGTCACCATCGTAGACAGAGACTGGCCAAGTCTATTGGGCCTTCAGTGGTTCGTGCCATTAGGAATCGGAATGGCTGGCATCCATCATACTGAAGACGATGACTGGGAGGCGGCTCTCATCCACGACTTCTGAGAAGTGTTCAACGAAAGCCTAGGCAAGTACAAGGGGTCCCCTATTTCATTTAATCTTTGCCCCGACATTGCACCCATTCGCCTAAAGCCATGCCGAGTTCCCTTTGCTCTCAAATCCAAAATTGACGAGCAACTGGACAAATAAATCACACAAGGCGTGTTAGAACCTATTGACCATGCCCGATGGGAGACACCAATTGTCACCCCCATAAAGCCTGACGGGTCCATAAGAATCTGTGGTGACTACAAGGCCACCCTCAATCACGCGCTACAGCAGAGCGCCTACCCAGTATCAGTTGTTCAACATCTCCTGCATTCACTTGGGGGTGGCAAAATATTCGCAAAATTAGATCTGGCCCAAGTGTATCAACAGCTGCCAGTTGATTCCGAGACTGCAGAAGCCCAAACTATAGTCACACATTGTGGTGCATTCAAATGCAACAGGCTCCAGTTCGGTGTAAGCGTAGCCCCAGGCATCTTTCAAAGCCTGATGGAGAGACTATTACAAGGTATAAAAGGGGTTGTGCCCTATTTTGATGACATATTAATAGCAGCACCCACAAAAAACCAATTAGAGAAACGCCTCAGAACAGTCCTACAGAGGTTCAAAGATGCTGGCCTCAAGGTTAAGAAGGAAAAGTGCCAGCTTTGCACAGAAAGGGTGGAGTTTCTTGGCTACCTCCTTGACAAGCAAGGAATCCACCCCACAGAAAAGAAATTGGCAGCTATCAAAAATGCCCCAAGACCCAAAAACAAAACTGACCTCCAAGCCTTCCTGGGACTTATCAACTTTTATAACATTTTCCTACCCCAGAAGGCAACTGTTGCTGAGCCACTTCATAGACTACTCGATAAAAGGGCATCCTGGACTTGGGGACAGCGGGAGGAACACGCCTTCCAGCAAGTAAAAGACGTCCTTACCTCAAAGGCAGTACTAATTCAGTATAATGAGACACTACCTTTGACTGTCACTTGTGATGCCTCACCATTTGGGGTGGGGGCCATCCTGAGCCACATCCTACCAAACGGCTCAGAGGCACCAATTGCATTTTTTTCAAGAACTCTATCAAAAACAGAAAGAAACTATAGCCATTTAGATAAGGAAGCCCTTGCTATTGTCTCTGCAATTAAAAGATTTCATGAATATGTTTATGGGAGACCATTTTCTATTATAACTGATCATAAGCCACTACTTGGGATTCTGGCGGGCGACAAACCTACTCCACACATTCTCTCCCTCAGAATGATGCGATGGTCGGAATTTCTCGCTGCCTATGACTATCAATTAAAGTATCACCCGGGGAAATCTATTCCCCACGCAGATGCCTTGAGCCAGTCACCACTACCCGAGCCACAGGAAGACCCAGCTCTCACACCCCCGGTACTGCAAATAGAGACAATGCCCTCACCTCCACTAACGGCCCAAGACATCGCCCTTGAAACCAAAAGAGACTCTTGTTTGGCACGAGTTCTTGGCTGGGTGGAGAGGGGATGGCCAGATTACGACCCTAAGGAAATATTTAAGCCATTTAAAAACAGACAAACAGAACTTTTTTCACAAAGAGGGTGCATCTTGTGGGGAGACCGAGTTGTTGTACCAACTAAGTTACAAAAAAGGGTCTTGCAAATGCTACACGATGGACACCCGGGCATCGTGCGTATGAAAGCGCTGGCAAGAAGTTACGCCTGGTGGCCAGGTATGGACAAACAAATCGAAATCTGGGTCGCCTCTTGTAACAGATGCCAGGAAAACCACTCAGCCCCACCAAAAGCTCCACCAGCAGAATGGGAAACACCCAGGCGTCCCTGGTCTCACATTCATATTGACTTTGCGGGACCTACAAGAGGCCACACTTTCTTAATAACCGTAGATGCGTATTCTAACTGGCTTGAGGTCAATGAAATGAAAGCAACCACTACTGAGGCAGTCATCAAAAAACTGAACAGACTCTTCGCCACACACGGGTTACCAGATGTCCTGGTCTCTGCCAATGGTCCCCAGTTTACTGCCTTAGCCTTTGAACAGTATTTAGCGGAACGGGGCATCCGACATGCACTCACATCGCCGGCTCATCCTGCGGCGAATGGTAGGGCTGAACGAATGGTTCAGTTTACAAAGAAAACCCTGCAGAAAATGGAACAAGGTAACATCCATGACAAAGTCACTAGAATGCTGCTCCTGCAACATATCACACCAAACAGCACGACCAACAAGAGCCCAGCTGAACTCCTGATGGCCAGGAAACTCAGATCGCCTCTTGACCGCTTGCACCCTGCCTACACCCCGGAAAAGCCCCTGGGTTCCAGCAGCAAGCACCGTGCCTTCAAGGTAGGAGACCTTGTATTCACAAAATTTTTTTCTGGGGATCCCCTCTGGATTCCTGCCCAAGTGACTCAAGTTACGGGTCCCCGCTCCTACCGTCTACTCACCACTGATGGCAGAGCATGGAAACACCATATTGACCAGCTGCGCTCCAGACTAACCACATCTTCCAACCCTGACCCTAACTTTGACACCAGGGGGGGAGGGAAAGCCGTGAACTCAGAATTAGAACCAACACCTGTTTATTCTGAACTAACACCAACATCACCGCACCATAGTTTGCAACACTCACCAGCTGCAGCTGAGCCTGGACAGGCGAATGTTTCACCAAGAAGCAGCAGCCAGGCAGGTTCAGCGAGCCCAGGGAGCCATGGCAGTAGCAGCGAAACTGAGGACTCTATCACCCCGGGGGCACCAGAGGAGAGTCCTGACCATGGCACCGGTTCACTTGCTGTTTGCTGACAGCAAGCAGTCCATCTGAACCCGGATTTGAACAGGGACAATTGGAATTGCATAAGTCAGGTAGACAGGTGAGAAGACCTGCCTACCTGCGAGACTATATTACTCCACCCCTTAAATGGAACCAAGAGGGGAGGGGTGTTCTGGACTAGCAGGCTCGAAGCCTGCACACCTGATTGGCCCGCTGATAGCCGATCATGATTGGTCGCCATAGACTGATGCGATTGGCCAGTAAACGGGCTGCCACGATTGGCCCTGCCAAGAGCGGCAAACTCAAATCGCCTTCATTGGCTGCCTAGCCGCAGCCAGCCCTATATAAGGGGCTGCTGCGGCTGGGATTAGTTGCTCAGATCTGAAGTCACTAATAAAGAGCTGTTGTTGCTATCTGAGTTTTGCCTCCGTTCTTGAACCATCCTCCCAGATCTAACACTTCTCTGTTATGGCACTTGCCTTCTGGAACATCATTTCTTAAAAATTAAGTTTGCTCTGACCCTACTGGTTTTTTATAAGGCCCTAAAAAACTGGTTTTGTTGTGAACCTGAAGTCCAGGTTATGTGATTGATCCACTATCTTGGTTATGTAAACTCTGTTCCTGGTTTTATCCTGACTCCTATATTTGTTATTTATTGTTTTGTTATGAGATTTTATCTTGTATTTATTCTTTGTTTGAAATGGGCATCCATATAAATTGAATAAATATTTTCAACAAGTTCTATTTATCAAGCCTTATATTCCGTATACTATACCTGCACATCTGTTATCCATTTCTCAAGTGAAGAATTTTATACCTGTCTTTATTAAAATATGTTCTGTTATTTGTATCCCATTTCTGCAGCCTGTGCAAATAATTTTGAATTTTTTTGGTGCCTTAGTATATTTACTAACTTAACCTGATGTTGCAGATTTAATCAGTATTCCTTCTACCATGTCACTTGAATTGTTAATGAAAATATTAAGCATAAAGTATATTGAAGAAAAGAGAACCCAGCACTAATTCTTATGGCATCTACTTGATAACACTTTCCAAATTGATAAAGAACCATTGACAAGCAATCCTTAAATATAATTTTCAAGCCTGTTATATATACTGTTACTTCTTCATATTATATAGTTTAAAATTAAGTAACTTGCGAGTTTTAAATTCATGGTGATAGTTTGTTGAAGGCAAGCTATATTAACTCTACGTTATCAAAAAGAAAAATGGATTATTGCAATGCATCCTACATTAAGTTACCTTTGAAGCTAACATGAAACTATGGTAGAATTATTAAATAAATCTATCTATTGGCACCCGAAAAGCATGTCAGCACCTGCCCGGTGGAACACTGTCCCTTTCAAAGATCTGTATGGCTTCCAGTTCATGACATTCTTAAAGTCCTTGTACACCTGACTGTTTTCCCAGGCCTGGAGAAGAGAATGAGTATTGAATTCCCCCCAGTCAGTTTTGTTTATTTGTTTTAATGCATGTTTTCTGAATGTGTATAGTTCTTTTTCAGTTCATATTATGGTCCTTTTTTATTTTAATTTTAAGCCACCCAGAGTTGTTTGGAGTTAGACAGCGTTTAAATGTAATAAAATAAATGAATAAAATTTTGTTATGACAAAAATTGACCTTGCCGATTAATAATTTGTAATTCATTTCATGTTTAGTTTGAATTATCTTCTCCTATTCTTTACTTATAAGAAACTTCCAGAATTTCCTCATAAATAATTGGTTCTAGATGCTTAGATGTAAGAGAGAGAGAGAGAGAGAGAGAGAGACAGGATGTTTCCATCAGACTTAAAATTCAATCCTTTCCTTTCACTGGATCATTACAATTATATTGCACTAGCATTTTGTTGGAAAAACTGAAATAAAATAGGAGTTAGAACTGATTTTTCTTCGTTACCTATAAACATTCCAACATCTACACTGAGCAGCTGATAGACTGATTCTTTTCCTTTTATTTTGAACATATCTAAAGAATCCCTTTTTGTTACTTTTAGTAAGGTTCACTAACTTCAGCTCATCATCTGAGCTTTGGCTTTTCAGACACCATCTCTACTGTTTCGGTCTGTCTGTATTTTTCTCTTGAGACCTGGCCTTTTTTCCATTTTCTGTATGTATCCTATTTTTTTTTTAGATTCTGGTTAAAGGTTTTTGTTTTGTTTTGCTGCCTTCCATGTTTCATTTCTTACTGAATACTTTTTTGTACACACTTATATAAACATACACACACAAATATATATTTATATAAATTTATATAAAATCTAATTTGAATGTAGCCTTACTTAGGAATTCCTATCCATCTTGATCTTATATTCACATTTTGGTATCCTGTCATGGATGTATTTAATGTATTAAAATACTTCTATTAAAAAATACAAACTGAGTGTAGGACTATGCTGAGTTTTAGTTTGGCTTAAAATCAAGGACTCTAGCAATTTCCACCAAGGTTCCTAATACCTCCATTCTCTCATCTAAGTATTTCTGGTTGATTAATGCTAACTCTAGATTTTGTTCTGCATTCATTGACCCTCTGAATGTTTCTATTTTCTACAGTTTCCATAATAGAATCTTTATTCTTATTCTATACAGTTAATTTAAATTCATGTACTACTGTTACTCTTATTTCAACCTAGTTTCTTTGAATACCTACTTTACTTTTGGACATACTCTGCTATATTGTTCTGTGGCTATCCTATATCCTATACCTCTTGTATATAATTTTCTTTCTCACTGTGTTATAATTATAGGCTGTTCAAAATGGTTACTTCTAATCCCTATGGCTTCAGGAGCTGATATTGCCTAGGGTGCTACTTTTTCTGGTTTAAACTTTGTTAGGGTATGTCTGCTTTGCTTAACAACTGAATTGCCAGTCCCAATTGTGGTTACTAAAATAAGGACTACCTTTTAAACTTCTAAGACTTTCTTCTCTTACTAACTGAAATATTTATGAATCCTTTCAGCTATTCAATGTCATCAATTATCAATGTAAGAACAGTACACTTTAGAATTGATTGATCTTGCCACCTCCCTCAATTAATGTCCAATTGTACAAGAAGCCTCTGCAGTTTTTGGCAAGGTTTTTCATAAATGGTTGGCCATTGCTTCCTTCCTATGGAAAGGATTGTGGACTGTAGAGAGAGAGAGTGACTGGCCCAAAGTTATCCAGCTGGCTTTTTCTCTAAGGTGGGACTAGCACAATCTGCCGATTTCTGATGATATAACCACTACACCAAACTAGTTCTGATATTTGATTGATATATACAGTTAAAAGTTATTTTATTCAGCATTCTCCCTGTTTGAAATAGAAATATGTGATCCTTATTCTTTTTTTTTCTGTTTTCATGTCTATTTATAGACGGCTTTTCATTCTTAGAAATAGAAAAGGTTCAAATGGTTCTTATCTTTTCTTTAAAAGAACCTGGTAATTGGAAAAAACAAAATCCCTTTGCTAACATATGGTTTTTCTTTTCTTACAAGTGAGATTAAATAAATTGTTGTTATCCTATATTTCAGTAAATGATATCAATGACAGCCATCAGGTGCTTTGATTTTAATTGGTATACAGACAAAATGGCTGCTCTGTGTGACTTAATCAATCTGGAGCTAAAAGCTGGGTAATTGTGCTTTCCCTAAAAGAAGAAGAAAATCTTGTCCTTGTTATGCTGACTTTCTAAGTCTAATACCATTTGTGAACTCTCTTAGAAATTTTTAAAATGATCCCCTAACATGTTTTCTTTATTTAATAGAGTAAATTTCTTATAGTGACCACTTCAAGTAGGCACAGAAAATGGTTGGAGGTAAAAATAATTTTTTTAAAAAATATGTTGACTATTTGGAACTCATAGGATTTGTCTTCTAGTGTCTAATCAATGTTCCTCTAGTTGTTCCTTTATACCTTCACAAAACAGCTTTCCAAATTTCTCAGAAAAAGAGTGAGGCTTTAAAACCTATATTGATGTAAATATTGTATATGTATTAGCTCTCCTATGTTGTTTTTGAAGGATGCCTGTAGAATTTATTGCAGTAAACATTTTTCTTCTTGTCAAGAACAGAAACAACAATGACAAGCTTGCCTCAAATACTATCAAGAGAATTTTAGCAGTTAAGGAAACTGTAGAGAATACATAAAACTGTTTTAAGAAAGGGTATTTTCCAAACATAATTTATTAACATTTCTAAGAATACATAACTATAGAAGTGAGCCTAATGTTTTGACATTTAACTGTGTGATTCTAGAAGAAATTGGGAGACAATAAATTGGCTATTTAATGGCTTTTTTCATGCTTGGAATTAATTTTTCCAATCATTCCAAATGTTTAGATTTTTGCTACTGAATAAATACAGAACACTTTCTTATGTATTTCCATTCATTCAGTTTCTGGCAGAAATGTTTGGGAAAGAAGTATTATAGGTAGTCCTCAACTTATAGCCATTTGTTTAGTGACCATTTGAAGTGAAAACGTCACTGAAAAAGGCAATTTATAACTTTTTTACACAATTGTTGCAGCATTCTCATGGTCACAATTCAGATGCTTGACACCTAGCATGTATTTATGACAGTTGCAGTGTCCTGGGATCATGTGATCACCAAAAGTCTATGGGGAAGCCATATTCATTTAACAATCCTGTTACTAACTTAGCAACTGTGGCAAAACTCACCAAACAACTGTCTTATTTGGCAGCAGAAACTTTGGGCTTAATTGTGGTTGTAAGCTGAAGACAAACTGTACATCGGTTTTATGTTATGAGAAATTTGATGCTTAGCATACCAAAACTATTTCCATTTCTATTTCTCATTTGAGATGATTTCTTCTATATCACCATGACAGTCCTGGACAAGATCCCCTGCTCTGATAGACCAGGAAATTCCTTGGATTCCATAAGTCTCCGAGGAAGATAATTAAAATGAAAGTTTATGGCAAGGGTTTGCTACTACCAATCTAAATGAGAAAGTGATCTGCCAGAGAGAAAATGGTCATTAAACGCTTTCATAAACCAGACATTTTCTGCCTAGTTGCAATAATTGGATTGCAGGAATAATCTGCCATACTGTATATTAATGATGAACTGAATGACACTTACAGTGTTTATGGTGACCACGAAGCCTGAATTATCATGAGAGCTTCAGTGTGGTTCTTGAAGTCTTTCAAGATTATTCCCATATGGAAAGAAAGAACTGATAAGCTTTTCTAAGAATCTTGCTATTTTCTGTTGTAAAACATAAACCTTAATAATGTTTTCAAACTTCTTAGATTAACACCATTCATTTTAGGGTTTGTTTGTTTTTACAAAACCTGATGCTGTGTGGTGTCATGATTTGCTTTAATGAATTAGCAGCTTCACAATTTCTTTATGCTTCCCTATGGAACTGCAGCAATTAAAATGTTGTGCTAATTTGGTTTCTCAGGAAACCAAAGGAGTCAAATCTCTGCATTAGGTTCTACCAGCAACAAACAAATCACCTTCATTGATTGCACAACCAGAGGGTATTTTTATAGCTGTACTTGGAGAATCTGTGATTAAACTGCATCTGTATTTTTTATAAATTGTTATTTCTGAAGTGGCTGAATGAGTTTTTTAAAGACATGTCTTTGACAATTTTAATGCAGGAATTAAATAATCAAAATAGATTATTTTTATCCTATACACCTCAGTTCCAACATGTTAATTAGACTTCTTCATTGTACGCCTAAGAAGTAGCTTCTTCACTAGTGAAAAATGAATGAAAATATGCTCATTTTACACATAGTCCTCAATTAATGGCCATTTGTTTTAGCAACTGTTCAAAGTTGTGACAATGCTAAATAAGTGGAATTTACAAGTGGTCCCTGAATTTCAATTCAACACCTTTTCCCCAGCCCACATACACTCACATGGCACCACAGTAAGCCCTCCTCAGTCTGCATGCACACCCCACCTCACACCTAACACCTACTCTCTGACCTGTTTATGAGTCACCCAGCTTCCCCATTGCCATTTTTTAATTGTAAGCTGGCAGGAAGTTACAGTCAAGTGAGTCCATGCTTAATGACTCACAATTTTCTTATAAGAATGGCAATGGGGACTGCTGAGATTGGCATCACTAAGTGATATGGTCATTTGATGTCGCACTTTATGGCCACATCATTTAGTTATGGAATTTCTGTCCCAATTATACTTGTTAAATGGGGACTACCCGTACACCAAATCCTTAATCCAATACAAAAGTGAAGTTGTTTGAAAAGATTTGGGAACTATTCAATTGAAGCAATCTTGAATCTGTATTGTCCCCATAAACTATATTAATGATTCAGAGTAGCACAGATAATCTGTCTGCA
Source organism: Pseudonaja textilis (assembly GCF_049901715.1). Taxonomy (NCBI): domain Eukaryota; kingdom Metazoa; phylum Chordata; class Lepidosauria; order Squamata; family Elapidae; genus Pseudonaja; species Pseudonaja textilis. The sequence continues at coordinate 42,639,107 of NC_141994.1, read as the reverse complement.
ACAATGGCAACATTTCTCTTAGATACAAATATAAAGTTTCTTTCAGTTGATCCCACTTCTGGTGACTTTATAAACATCGCTTTTGTTGGCTACCATACAAAAATGAGATTTTTCTAGATTTCTAATCTCTTTATGAAAAGAGTTGGCAATGTATTTAGCCCTTGGGCAGAACTTGGCTGTAATCTTTCAAAAAAAATAATTGAAACCCTGAAATTATTGAGATTTTAGGAGATTTGATTTTGGGAGATTTGAGAATCTTATTCGGTGATCTTGTAGGAACACATTAAATTTCACCTAGGGATGTCCTAAAGGGCAGATAGATGGACAGACAGAGATAAATTTAACTCATAGCTGGAAGTATTTGTTTTTAGACTGAGGATATATTGTCAATATCTCTGTATACTCAGATTATTATACACACATATACTGGTAACTATTGTTTGACTGGTTTGCACATTGATTCATTTTATTTCATTTCATTGATGTCTTTTCTTTCACAAAATGATGCCATTTATTTATTTTCTTGTTCTTTGTCTCCAAATCCATCCAGCTTTAAGACAAGTTGAACTGAGAATAGAATTGGTTCGCAATCAGTACATGGTTTCTGTCTGAATTGAGATAGGGAAGCTTTTGTACTCATTGCATCTCTGTAATGGGAAAAGCTTCACTTAATGAATTTGAGACTGTCACATCCCTGTTAAAAAGCTTAGGGAATCAACAAGCCTTAACAGTATATGACAGCATTGACTAAGTGTTTAGCCTGAAGATTTTTATAAATGATTGCACAGAAGACTGAATTTTTATACATTATCATTGTACTGACCAAACTATACAAACCAAGCAAAGATTCACCTGGTAAAAATTAACCTTCCCTGTTGTATAATATCCAGGATGTGCAGCTGATGAGTAGTTGTGAAACAACACCAGAAAGTCATTAATTCTGAATAAGGAAACATGTTCCATAGAACTGTCCTTCTATAGAAAATATATTGAAATGTATTGTATTTTAAAACTAAATATAAAAATCATGTTTTCTGATGTAAATTGAAAAATCTTGGTAAAATGAATTCATTTGTGTCTAAAATTATAACTGAAAAGCATCGCTATTAATTTTTTCTCCTGGCTTTTTAAAAAAGAAAAAAAGTAAAAAAAATAACAAGCCTAAAAAACTAGGCAGCTTTATCATTTACAGAAGTGCCATACATTTAAACAGAAACAACAAAAACATAAAATATCCACTCTCAGTTTCCATGGCAATTGTATATAACTTTCAATATCATCATTTTACATTTACTTTCTTAATCTATCCTACTTGTAACCAATTACTGAAATATCTAAAATATAAATATTTACTCTCATTTGAAAAGTTGTATTTATCTAATCTTGTCACTGTAGCTCTCAGCATTTTCTGTTGCTTTTGAGACTAAGTCTTTCTTTATAATTTCTTCAGGGCTTAGTTTGACAGAACTTGAGTTTCTGAGAAACATTTTGAGAAAAATGTTTTTCTTTCTTAATTTTCTTCTATGTGATGTAGAAGAGTAATTCTTTTGGTTGTCAATTACATGGACATTTTATTTAATGAATTATGGGGAATAATTGTCCTTCAATCATAGGCTCATTCTGAAATTATTAAAAGTGCTGTTCTAAGCTTAGAGTCTTGAAAATATAAAATAGAAATTGCTTTGTTTAATAAAGTTGTTGACAGGGAAGCAGTTCATTGGCAGGAGTTTCATATCATTTCTTCAGGACAAATGAAGTAAGAGAAGAAAAATATTCTTGCAGGATAATCATACAGATAATTACTGGCATCAGTGGTTAATTCTGTATACTTTTCGGAATTCATCTGGGAATTCCAATATTGTTGTTGCCCTGTGCTTAGGTAATTCCATTAGTAATCAGGGGGAGAAGCTGTAGAAAATGATATTTGCTTCCATCTCTCTTTGCTGTATCAAGTCAATGAAAATCTCCTTTGGTGAAGCAGAGCGATTTCATCATCCTCTTCTTCAGCTGAAACACACACTAATCTGGGGGACTTTGGGCAGACCAACTTGTTTGTCTTTGCAAATGACATTTGGCAAGAGCTGGGACTTTTTCTTTTTCCTTTTCGTATGATTGTTGTTTGGCTTTATGAGATTTTTTTAGGGATATAATGGAAGAGTGGACTTGAGTTTGACATGAAAACACTAATTAGTAGGATATTAGTGAGAACTTGGCTATTGCAATGAAAAGAGGGTATACTGGTAGCTCTGATCTCTTGCAAGGAAATCTAACAAAGAAGTCTAGATGGGGACTGCCACTCTAATGTTTTTTGAAGACAAGGTACTTAAAAAGACAATGGTTGATCAAGGAGCCCAGGGGAGAGGGAAAACAAGGAATCCCCTCTTGAATATCTCAGTGACTTTTGATAGTTTTGAGCAGGCTATTCAGTTGAGCCAACTACTTGGTTTAGAAAAAAAACCCATGTCTTCAGTAATTCTGCTGCCATCTCCTGAATCATTGCCATAAGGTGACTTCAAGGAACTTTTGGTTCTAAGGCCAAGATTTGTGGTTGTTCAAGGGATTCATTATTTTCCTGGCTATATAGTCCTTGACTTCTGATCACAACTGAGCCCAAAATTTCTGTTGCTAAGCAAGAGGTTAAGTGAGTATTGCCCCATTTTACAACTTTTCTTGCCATAGTTGTTAAGTGAATCATTGCAGTTGTTAAGTTATTCACAGGGTTGTTGTGAATGACTTTACTTGTCAGAAGGACACAACAGGTAATTATATGACTCTGGATACTGCAACCATCATAAATATGAACTGGGTGCCAAGCATCTGAATTTTGATCATGAACATGGGAATGCTGAAGTGGTCGTAACTGTGAAAAACAATCATAAGTCACTTTTTTCAGTGCTCTTGTAACTTTGAATGGTTATTTCATGAATTATTGTAAGTCAAGGAATATCTGTAGCTTACTGCATATACAAAAATGCTATGTGAGTTCATCAAGAGATTTAAGATTGGGTGTTACTACTATGAATTATATCAGACTTATAGAAATTCAGTTTAGTAGCCTTCACTTTTTGATAACAGTGGATATAAATTGAAGGCCACTAACATGAATCTGAAAATCAGCAAAATGGTTTGAGAATTGGATGTAATACTGATATAGCACTACAGGAGGACAATTGTGTATGATAGCTATCCTATGTATCAAGTGAGCTGCAGCTCATGAAACCTTCTGGCTTTTAATAAAATTTGTTAGTTGGAAAAAGTGCTATCAAACTCCTAATTTCAAGGTGTAACATATATAATAAAAGGGATATTACATATTATATTCCAGATTGAAATCCCATGATCCTAGTCTAGTTTAGGTATTTATTTAAATTCAGGTGACTGCCCTTCAACATCGTGACTCTGGGCAGTTAATAACAGTTCAAAACACATATAACACACAATAAACACACAAACACACATATCCCAACGCTATCAGTATAAACATTCCTACAGGCTCTGTTATATGTTTCTCTATAACTAATGATACCCTCATGACTGATTTCCCAGACTCATTTTCTATATTCTATTTTATTAGCTCAGATATAGACAAATATATATCTGTGCTTTTCAACTGCATGTATATTCCAGATTGTGTACTCAATAGTTTTCATAAGAATAGACATGCTTGTTGCAAATGAACAGGTATATTTTTTTATCACTGTAAAGATAAGCAAATCTGCTAGCCATTAAGGCATACAAATAGCTCTCTAGCATAGCACTCAGCTGTTCATTAATAGGAAGCATTAAGTCAGGGATGGGATTCAAATGTCTTTACAACTGGTTCTTTGGGCATGTCCTAATTTGTGGGTGTGGCTTAGTGGTCATGTGACTGGGTGGTCATGGCTTGTATGTAAATATTGTAAATATTTATGTAAATATTGAATTTTTTATTTAAAAAAGAGCAACTGTTACACAAAATCAGGCAAAGCAGACAGGCAGATTGAGTTGCTCACAGAATCAGAGATTCACTTAGAGATCTATCTTTCTTCAGTCTACTACCTGAGTCTGTCATATAAAATTTGCTTGCAAGCATATTCACAAAATTAACTCACAACACACCATGCATGTAAATATTGAATTTTTTATATAAAAAAGAGCAACTTTTACCCAAAATTAGGCAAAGCAGGCAGGCAGATTGAGTTACTCACAGAATCACAGATTCACTCAAAGACCTACCATTCTACACTCTACTACCTGAGTCTGCATTGAAAAATAGATGCTTCAGTCCTAAGGAAGATTCAGCTTGGCTTTTAGATTAGCCAGAAAGCAAGAAAATCAATGATTTCCTGCTTTCTAGCTAATCTAAATCTCCAGACACCGCAGAACAGCTGATGGTTGGGGGTCGGGGGAGGAAAAAAGCAACTTAGCAGGCAAGTTTGCCAGGTAAGCAGTGAGTGGGTGGAGAGGGGAGGGGCCAGCCAGTGGCACGATTTGCCAGTTCTTCGAACTGGGAAGAATCATAATGAACTGGTCCAACCAGGTAGAATACCACCCTTGCATTAGGTCTGAGGACTTCAGAAATATACAGGCTATAATATATATGTTTATGTTACACAATAATAATATTTAAGTGTTAACTTTTTATATATGCATATTTGGCAGTAACTAATATTAATCCAGTCCCAGGAACCTTGTTCTAACTTTTCTAAATTTATATGAACCTAAGAGTTGTCCACATTTTAATTTGATTTATGCTGTCTTTAGCTCCATGATAAATATAAGATTATTTATTTAACTTATTACTAGGCACTAGGAAAGGGACCAGGGGTGGGGTGCCACCGGTTCTGCCCAGCTCTATAGAATTGCTAGCTCTGAAGAGCAGCAGATACAGAACTGGTTCTGTGTCTGCTGCTGTTTGGGCCACCCACCCACCCAGGCTGTTACCTGACCTTTATTTCCTGCTTTTTCAACCTCAGCTGCTTTGCGTAGCTGAGGTTGAAAAAGCAGTAAAAAAGTGCTTTTTCAAATGCTGCGCATTTGCGCGCAGCACTTATAGCTGTCTGGGCGGCACAGCTTATGGTGTAGTACACATGTGGGCAGCATGCGTCTGGCACGTGTGTGCTTGAAGTACACATGCACGCACAAAACATAATTACCGAACCGGTAGTAACACCGGTTGAATCCCACCCCTGGAAAGGACAATGTATGATTAGATTAAAACAACCTAGTGGCATATTTATTTAATTTCCATACTAAAACCTCCCAGGAGTATAGAAATTTAATCTCTGGATTTGTTGGGGTAGCTAGATTTTATTTTAATTAAGTATATTTCATAAGTTCATAAATGAACTTAGTCAATCTCATTTATGAATTGTGCCTGCAGTGACAAACCTCTACTTCATTCCTTTTGGAATCTTGTATGCTGGAAAAGTTTTTGCTAGCTAAAAGTTTTAGACTTGTAAGAGAGAGTCTTATAATTAATCAGTGCTATATGTTGGCAGATTTTAATACAATGAAGTAAGTTTCATCAACATATTGGTGTTGTTAGAGGAATTTCTATTCCAGATTTAATGAGAATAAAATAAGCCAGATGCATCTAATTAAATGCTTACTGCTATATTTGCACTTTTGATTAATTCTAAATATTGAAATATAACTGATGAGGTATGAATTTAAATCCTTTTCTTTAAAAACTAAAGATTTAGAGAAATGCCAATGAAATGCAAATTGAATGGATAGCTTTATTGTTTTTCATTGTACTGTAGTCAGTAAGAACTCAGGGATAATATTTGCTTTTGCAAACTTCATAAATTGACAACAAAAGAAATTGGGGTTTGAGGATAAGCTGTTCTTAATACAATGCTATTTTAGATACAGCAGTTCTACTACTACTGTTTTCCACATAAGAAATCTTGCATTCCTATTGCAATTTTAAAGATAAAGGGATTTAAATTTATCAGCTGTGATTTATAAGCTAAACTGAAATTGTGCAATGTGTAGAAAACAAATTGCAGCCAATAGATCGTAAGAAAAATGCATAGAGTTTATTATATTTTTGGTTAATTATTAAATAAATAAAGAATATTTCAATCATTCACCTTTTAGTCATATGAAAGTGACTAATTCTTTAGGAAATAAAGTATTTATTTTTTGTGTGTCTGAAATTTTTGAAAAAAAGTTACTATTTTGCTCTCAGGTAATGCTCATAATTTTTGCAAGCTGTAAATTAGAATTAAAAATGACAAAACAAACTTTCTTTCCCTAATGTATAGTTATTAGAAATAAATTTACACATACAGCTTTGATGTCTTATGGATTCTAAAATGTGAAATATTTTTATGGCAGACATAAACACAGTTTTGCTAATAATGCTAATTTCTTTGCAATTGTAATATTATAACTTTAAAAGAAAACTGGAAGAATGTGCTATATACCATAAAAAACAAGGACATTCAAAGAGGTCTTTAAGAGGAAAAATAGTTAATTCTATTACTGGAATTTATTGCCAGGACCACATGATATTCTCTATCTAAGAATTTTAAATGGTAGTTCCCCTGTATCTGTAAAAACCACTCCCGAGAAATATAATGTACTTCTATTCTTTTACCTTTAGGCATGCAAGGAAACAAGAGTTAAGTCAGTAGAAAAATGTTTCAAATTAGCAAGACTATGTAATATACTGTATAATAGATTACAAATCCTCCACCTCAATCAACATCTTCTGATTAAGACCTCCTGAGTAGCAATAGCACTTAGACTTATATACTGCTTCACAGTGCTTTACAGCCCTCTCTAAGTGATTTACAGAATCAGCATATTGCTCCCAACAGTCTGGATCCTCATTTTACCAACCTTGGAAGGATGGAAGGCTGAGTCAACCTTGACCCGGTTAGAATCAAACTGCTGGCAGTCAGCAGAATTAGCCTACAGTACTGCATTCTAACCACTGTGCCACCATGGCTCAGTAAGTCTTACTGTTCAGTCTTAAAACTAATAAATTTTTTACCTACAGGTAGTTTTTGAGCCCGGGATTTTGATTGTAAGGCATTATGGTAGTTAAGCAGAGTTTACGACCATTTTTACAATAGTTGTTAAATTAATCACATTGTCATTTAACAAACCATGTGGTCATTAAGCAAATCTAACATATTCAATGGGTGTTGCCCAAGAAATATCCAAGAAACACTGAAAATCACAATCAAGTTATTATGGGATGCTGCAATCAGTTGTAAATGTGAGCTGATTGCCAAGCACCTGAAATACAATCATGTGACTGCCAGGTGTGCATATGACAGTTGTAACTATTAAAATGTATCATAAGTAACTTGTTTTGAGTCTGTTGTGACTTTGAATGATTGTTAAGCATCTAGTCATTGAGGAACAGCTACCTGTACTGCATTCTCTGGTATTCCTTTTGACTTTTATTTGCTATTAATCTTATGGAGCGTGCAGCTCATCAGGTTAAAGGTGCTTTGAAGCATGAAAATAACATTTGTTTCTAACAAGCATACTTTATCCCAGGATAACACTACAGCAGCAGAAGGAAGCTATGCAACCCTGGGAACAAACAGCTGCTGATACTCTATGTGATATATGTGTGTGTCTCACCTGCTTTGACGCACCTTTGAATCCAAACTCTGCATAGCTTCATTGTTTTTACTCACATTGTAACCAAGCTTGGAAATTTTTTATATTGAAAAGTCATCACAAACTGAATGAATAAACAGCATAAATAATGAACAAAGCAGCATATCCTGTGTGCTTTGGACACAGTTTCATTAAAAAAAAGAGGAGAGCAGTAGTTTGGAGCGAATGACATAATCAGGATGTTGGATTGTTAAGTTATGTATTTAGTTTTCCTTTTTGGCAAGAAAATAGAAAGGATTTGTTGCAGGTTGTGAGCCTGATGTATTGGTAGTGTGTCATAAATTTTGAAGACGTTAATATACAGAGTACCAATGGACAAATAGTATACATAGTTGGAAAATAATGTGAAAAATAAAGAAGATAGCTAATTCTCCTCCAAGCCTTTGGCAAGTATACCAATAAGATAAAAATTTTCATGCAAACTATCTTGAAAAAACATTTGTGCAATATTCTCTGACGCTTTTTCCATGTGTTTGACTTCAGTACTGCTCTGGCCAGAAAGGCTATGCTATTATTTGACATGAGAATAAGGCAATGAGAAATAGAGAAAGTCAAATAGTTTTGATTTTGAAAATCAAATAAATCTAAACCTCTGTTTAGATCAGGGGTTTTCAGACTTGGCAAGTTTAAGACTTGTGAACTTCAACTCCCAGAATTCCTGAGCTAACATGACTGGAGGAGGAATTCTGGGAGTTGAAGTCCACAAGTCTTGCCAAGTTTGAAGACCCTTGGTTTAGATCAACCAACATTATCAAATACGGTATAAAATTTTGAGTTCTGAAGGACTTTTCATAAGGCATTTTAGTAGCTAAAAGCCAGTGATGTAATGCCAATGAAGATGTTCCAGGCGCATTCTGTTAGTTTACAGAAGACTTGTTAAGTAGGATTTGTTAGCATGAAGAATGTATAATATTTGAGCCACTACTTCTGAAAAATAACACAATGAAGAAAAACTAACTTTGGGAAATTCCATTTAGCCAATATATTGTTACTGTAGCTATCTTTCATTTTTATTTCTCCCATCTTTTTCTGGTTGTATAGGTAGGTTTTCCAGTAATGTGAAACTATTTGAAAACTATTTGAACATATGAACTATTTCAAAGGCTGATGACATGCTACCAAGATACCAAGCTCACAGCTGCAACATTTTCCCCCTAGTTGATAAGAGAAAGAAAACCACATGATCTCTAAGATACAACACAGCGTTTTTTTTTAATGAGGATTAGATAATATGTGGATCGCTTCAGCTTCTAATCTCCACACATCCAAAAACAAAACACATTTTATCTTCCTTTTTGAAGAAAAACAGCTTGTAACTTTACAGATGTCTTCTTTTTCTACATATAATTTACCGGTGTAAGTTTTGGACATATGACATATACAGTGATAGGCCATGGGTAATACCACTGCAACTTCAAGTAAAGGAAAACACATATTTTCTGCCCACCCGATATTATCTGAAGACAGCTAAAGAATTTTCAAATTTGAAACAGGCAGGCAGAAATTCAAAGAACTAATAAAATGTCTATATTATTTTAATGTTTACTTTATGACTATATTTATATAATATATACCATGGAAAAAAGCACTGGATTACAGCAGAATCAAAATGCAGCATATTGCTTTGAAATATCCAAGTGGAATAAAAATTAAAAAAGAAAAAGAAATATAAGGGGGAAATGGAAGTTCTTAAAATGTACATGCTTTTGTAAGGTTTCACAATAAAATTTTAGAAAATGTTTTCTAAAGTGAAATGTTTAACAATCAGTATCACCTTGCAAAATAGAAGAAAGTAAAAGATTTTGAGGATTTCTGAAAACTGATTATACTGGATAATCAGGTTCATTTTTACTACGTATTGCTTAACTGATTATCCAGCATATTTAGTTTCCAGAAGTCCAAAAAATCCCTTGACTTTCTTCTATTGATACTGGATTCAACCAAAAATTTTCTTCTAATGAGGGTAATTGGCCACCTCCTCAGAAAGGGCCTTTAGGAGCTATCTGAATGTTATGCACCAAGGGCATTAATTCATAAATTAATCTTTAATTTTGCTTAATTTTCCATTGAACGAAGAAAAATATAAGAATACTCATGGAACATAATGCATGACTGATATCTATTTTGGCCTCTGTACTTTACATTGACATTTTAATTTCTTTTCTTGACATTTAGCAAATCCTTAGTGAGCTTATATAAGGTAATGAGAGAAATAAGGTTCACAAAGATAGAAACTTGAAATTTACTTGTGAGGATGTCTTATATATATTTATGGTACTTATATCTAAGTATGCTTACTGAAAGGCCAAATATTATGGGGGAAGCTGCATTTGGTTGCATAATTCAACCAACATTTACTCCACACTTTAAAAGTTTGCTGAAATATACAATTGTATGTTTATAAAATTCTGCACTTGTAATATATAATATCCTGACAGGTTACCAAATGTTCTCTTTCATATATATCTAATAAAGAGATGAAGCAATGGCATTACAATATCTGTGCAAATATTATGCAATAAAATTGCATCCTTGCCAACCAGTTGAAATAAATTATGAAGGTTTCTTATCGAGTTGGTATAATGGAATATGGAAATTTTGCCAATACTAATAAACTACAAATTCAATATTTAGCCAAGAATGTTATCACCTAGCATACAATTAGTTGATAGCAGAATTTTTCAATTGACCCTTGCGAACTAAGTTAATTTCGCCTCTTTTTTAAACTAGAATTTCTGAATGGATTTTTAAAATAATGCAATAAAAAGAGATGATACATAACAGTTATAATAAATAAATTAGATTAATTTCATCACTGGCCTTGATTATTTAGATAGTCTGTGTTTACCAAGACCCCTCCTCAACCTTTGACTCTCCAGAACTAGTGCAGGAATCTGATTCCTTATATATCTTTCATTCCAAGCTTGGAGCTAGAAAAATGAAAAGAAGAATGTGTTTTGAGATTGCAGTTGGTGGAACATCAGCATTCAAAAGAAGGCATAGAATTTGTACTGTCTGTCTGCTTTCATGGATGTCTGCAGGGTATGGTAAAAAAAAAAAGTCAAATGGCAGTTACAATTATGTGATTGAAACTTTGCTTTTTCTTATGTTGGCCACTATTCTGGCTTTTTTTTTTTGACCATGCCTTGCGGACAACCCTGCCTGCTTTTGAAGAGCTTTCAGTGTCTCAGAGTGGAATCTCAAGTTCATAAAAATAATAGAATAAATGCCTGGTTATGTCTGCTCCTACTATAACTAAATTATCTTATTGGTTGCTGTGTTGGGGCTTAAGCATTGAATTCAAATCTGATCTACTGACTCTGAGGATATCATTGGAAATTCTACTTCTATAATTACTATGACAAAAAACCAGAATGCTGTGGGCTGGTGTGGAGATAATAATTGACTCATTTATGTCTCTGATGGAACCATGAACTGATTAGATGCTGTAGGGAGATAATAATAATGGAGATGACTCTGACAGAAAGAACTGTTACATAAGCAAAGGAGTACAAGGATGGATGCACCTCAGCATCCCAGTTCTGCCACAGGTCATCTACATCATTAACATTATCACTGGAACTCAAGGAACACAACAATGCCTTAAGGAAGGAAATCTGAATAGCTGTATCATATGTTCTGCATTGTGTGTTTCACAGTGCTTGCTTGCTCATTCTGGCATTTCTTGTATCAGAGAAGGGAGGCAAAACTTATGCTTCCATGGCTGCTTTTCCCTCTTCAAAGCCTTTGATATGGGCCAGAAGTTCTCCAAATATTGCTTTGGAAATGGACATTTAAATACAGTAAAAGAGAAAAGCCCTCAAACACATGAAGAGTGATTTAAATAGATTTAATTGATTTTAAATAAATCTTTTACATTTAATTATATAGTACCTGCACCCTTTAGCCTAAAAAGGTTGCTCATACCTCCATGAAAAAAAATCATCAGAAAATTGAGAAAATTTCTCCATTATTGGAAAGATAATCTGTTCTACCTGACTACAGGTAGTCCTTGACTTCATGTGGTGCCCATTCAAAGTTGCAATAGCACTGAAAAATACGACTTATGACCATTTTTCATAGTTACAACCTTTGCAGCTTCCACATAATTATGTGATCAAAATTCAGATGCTTGGCAACTGGTTCATATTTATGAGCATTGCTGGATCCCAAAGCCATGTGATTACTTTTTGCAAACTTCTCAGAAGCAAAATCAATGGGGAAGCCAGGTTTACTTAACAACTGGGTTACTAATTTATTAACTGCAGTGATTCACTTAACTGTGGCAAGAAAGGTCATAATATGGGGCAAAATTCACTTAACAAGTGTCTCCCCTAACAACAAACATTTTTGGGTCAATTGTGGTCATAAGTAGATCTGCATTACCCAATTTCCATAGCCACATTATTATAATCAAGAAATGTACACGGCTCTATCTGCTTCACTTTTTCATTTTGTTTACATCGGTCAGGCAACTCATACTTATTTTGTTTTTATGGTTTTAAGCCATAAAAAGAATCCAAAGTAACAATAATTAAATGAATGAAAGGTGATAATAAATTACTTCAGTAAGATATAAAATATAAAAATAAAATTCTTCAAGAAAGTTGATCTCTTTTAGACAGAAATGGCATATTATATGTTCACCAACTTGTCCTCCTCTAGTTCATCAGATACCTAAGCTGCGTATAGTCTCTTCATCAATCTGTTCCTATATGGACCTGAGCATCTTTTTTCTCTCCTTTATTGCCTATAACTACATTATGGACACTATCATATGCACTACTAGACAGAAAAGAATCAATTGCTCCAGTCAGCAGTATGGCAACTTCCATCCGTTGGAAAACAGAGCTGCTAAAGTAGAGTACTGATTTAGAGCAATATATACAAATTCCATGACAAGAGAAGCTAATGAGAAAAAGATTCCTAAATGATTGTGAAGTTGTAAAAAAAGAGGTACTGGAAACTGAAAAACAGTTACAAGAAAGTGGAAAAAGGAAGACAACAGAAGATACTATTAAGATTCATAATCAAAAATAAAGAAAGAAAGAAAATACAGAAAACAAAAATAACCCAAATAGGGAAATCAGGGATAGGTCACTAAGGAAAAATACATAGAGGAATTCTAAAATTGTAAAGATGGTGTCAATAAATTCACAATAAACTGAAGTTAACATTATATGGTTAAAATTTATTGGGTGAGTTCAAAATAAAAGGAATACAAAAGGAAGAGTGTCTAATACTCAATGAAGACAGAAAAAAATATATTAAGAGGTAACAAGGAAAAGACCAAGCTACTTAAAACCTACTAATAGAATTTGAGTTCTATCAAAGAATTGTGAAGACCAGGAATGAAGAGCAGGATTCCAGCTGGTGCTTGATAAAATAACTGTTGAATAAATAGAGACCTTGGATGAGTCCAAATCATAGCCAGTTGGACTGAACTTGTTCATTGCTTGGATATCCATTATTCTGAATTACTAAATGACTGGAAGAAAAGTAATATTATCCTGTCTTTTGAAAGAGCAAAAAGAAGGCCCTGTATAATCAATCAGTCTGATATCAATACCTGGAAAGTTGTAGTACAAATCATATACCAATTTGTAAGTATCTTGATACAATGCAGTAATTACTGGAAGTCAGCATAGATTTATCTAGAGTAAATATCATCAAGTTAATCTTATTTTTTTAATTAGCAATTTCCTTAGTAGTTTGTGGGAATGTTAAGGATACAATATTCTACAATTTCAACTAAGTATTTGACAAAAACTCCATGGTATATTACTTACAAAACTAGTTAAAGTCTGAGTGATGTATTAGTTGGATCCACAGCTGGCTTGAAAACTATATTCAAAGGCCTTATATCCAAAACATACTTAGGTAGTTTAAGGTGTGGTGGGATTACAAAATGGGTTAAAATTAATCCAGAATAGGTCCAATTATGTGATGGTTAAAGACTTTATGAGACAGGCTCTGTTGATTGACTTTGCATATCTAGTCCTCCAAGAAAAAAAGAGTCAGAAAGAAAGAGTAGCAGGCTTCTCCATTACAGTATTCATTGTCAATTTATCTTATTTCTCTAGAATTTGGGAAGAAAGCAAAATAATAACGATGTTCAAATTTCATTCCTTTTAGAATAGAATGGAGAATGTGGCAGGGAAATGGGGAGTGTTCCATATCTCTCCTAGACCAATCTAAAACTCCTTGCTTCTTTATGGAAATAGTTTGGCAGATTCCAAAAGTAAATCATCCGAAATAGAAGTAAATCAGACTACCCCAAATTTGATATTCTGGATCAAACAGCAGGTTTTGTATATGCCTGCAAAATTATCTTCATGGATTAGCCAAATAGAGTGAGAATAAGTTTAGGACACTGTTTTCTTTTTGTGAGGAATCACAGATGTTCATTTATATAGAGAACCAAATCCTAGTCAATAGAATTAATGCATGTTTTGTCAAATTCAATATAGTATTCCAGTAATAAAATACAGCATCATTACAAAATAAATGAAGGAAATATTATTTCAGCCTCTGAGCAAGTTATATGATAATCACTTATGGACTTACAAAGAATAATTAGCTTTTCAGACTTTAGTTCTGGAATCCTCATTTCTAATTTAAGATTTAACACTTTTATCTCAGAGTCAGAGGTGTAAACTATAACTTTGAAAACAGAATTTCATTAACGTGATTATATTTTAGATTTATTAGGAAGAAATAGTTAATGCAAGAACTATTTTTTCCATGACATAATTATACAAGTACAAAAATGCCTAAATAAATGGCTTGCTTATTTTATCATTTCATGTATGGTATGAAAGAAAAGTTTCTTTTCTTAGCTGTCTGAAAGTCAGCCTCAAAAGACCCAATGGATTTAGTATGTCTGTAAGTCACATTAATTTCTTTCTGCTCTTTTAATACCTTGAGGTATTTGTTCTACTTTCAAGAAAATTGCCCCTACCCAATCAATAAAAGTATAAACAGAGAATATGAATCTTTCAGAATCGATGGTGCATATAATTACATGAGTAATGACTGAAAAGTTTGGTCAGGGAAAACAATACAAATAAACTCAAAATCTTTACAAACTAGTAGAAAAACATGCACACTTACCCTTTTTATATTTACGAGGCAATATCAAGGTTAGGTATTATATAGATAGATTAAAAATGAAGTTTAATCCATTTCTACAAGTACTAAGAAATTTTTGATGGGCAAAATATTAATTTGATACAAAACGAGTATATGTGAATCCCCCTGGGTGATTGTTCACATTGTATTATGAAGTTTCAACTACCAATCTTTAAGAGACATTGGTGGCAAGTGATACAGCTTGAAAATAACTCAGTGTGGAAACTGTGGATTTGATATAATTGTAGTCTTTGATAAGACATTTCTTTGACAAATCTCCAGTAAAGTTCCTCAGATGGTTTATCAAAGAGACAGCTCAATGAAATATTGAATTTGTGCAGTGACCATTGGCTTCAGATGTTTCAAAAAGTGCCAATAAATAACTTAAAAAAACCCTTCACATTTCTACTGCCTGATCTTCCAGTATGATGGCTGAAGTGGAATATACAAACTGTTCACATTCTCCCATACACTTTCTGCTTTGAACATTAAAGTAGAAATGCAAACGGTGAAACATAATCCCCTCCTTTGCTAATGCCTCTTGCAATGCCATGTGTCTGATCTTGGTGTCACCAACTCTTCGGTGCCTTCTGATATAATTTAATTCATCTCCTCTCCTTCTCCTCGACCTGTTTATGCTGCTCAAAAGAGATTTACAATATCGGGATAGTTTTAAGTTTAACAATGTTTTCATGTTTCTAGTACAAACTAGCAAATTACTAATAATCTGGTAAATCTAGGATATCGCTAACATGCTTTTTAAAGTTATTCCAAATTCTGGAAATATGCAATGTGTTTTTTTTTAAAAAAAGGTTGTTTGAAACAAATATTAGTACACATATAACTCCTATCAGTAACTCTTAAAACAAATGCACCTTTTCCAAGGATTGTACACTAGGAGGCACTTTTGCAAGTCACAAATTATTTAGGGAATCATCAGCAGGTGCTACCTGAGTACCCATTCATTCCAAGGTGTCTTTCTGCTTTTGAATACAAAAAATTGCATAACTATTAAATTTTGCCTGGATCAATATATTATTTTTCAATGTTTTTGCATTTTTTAACATTCAGGAAATCCACTTTCATTGTTCACTTATTTATTCATCTGAACTTTCTTTAATATGCTGAAATGAATGAACCACAAATAATTTTGTACTCTGTTTTCCCTAATGTATCCATTTTAAAACACCATGGCCTTAATATATTCTTCTTTGTGAAAACATTGAGCTAAATATAACATATGCTAGCAGATTCTGTTCACTGCTGCATGTCTGTACTATGAAGAATTGCTTTTATTAAATTGTCCCATCCTCCTCTGTTGAAATCATTTGCAAATGTCTTTTACATCAGAATACAAACAAATATTCGATCTGTAAAGAAGTAAATATCACAATTGGAAAATGAAAGGGAAAGCAAAGTTCAATTAGATACAGATAATCCATGGCAATTGCATGGAGAGGACTCTCACTATCTTAGGATCTTATCAAGATAGCATAACCCAGAAACAATATTATTTGACTACCTCATTAAAAGATGTTTTTATTAGGTCTACATAAATAAAGATCTTTTTAAGAGCTATTGTTTTTCTAATTTTGATCTTTGTGTTCATGGTGAACAAGAAGATTATGAAGCACTTTTGGACACTTGCCCATTGGTCTTTGGTGCTATTCAGCAAACTTATGGCTTTTCTGTTGGTGCTAATTCATCAACAAATCAATCAGTTTTGCTAATCTCAATTATCTACCAGGAATGGGTTAAAATATTGCCTGCTGGCTCCTCTGTCTCTTGTGTTTGGGTCTGATTGTTCTGTCCAGGCTTATTGCCTTCTAACAGTGCTACCCCCTCAAGGTTCAACCTTAGACATTTTCCTAGATACCCTTAAACTCTTTTTCAATACTAGCACGGGACAGGTTGCCATTCCAGCATTGTAAATGATATTTCCACTTCTTGCCATCTTTGCTCATGGTCATTGCAATTCAGTTGCTTTCATTACCACTCATCTTCTCTGTTTCCTTCCATCCTTGTCCCTAAACTTCTTCAGCTTCTGCTAATGGACAGGTGGCTATATGCCAAAGGGTAGGCCACCAAAAGGAAATGGTGTGCTCAAAGGTGGGGCCACTTTAAAGATCTCAAGAAGAGGATGGCAAGCCAGTTCCTCTTTCCATACATTTTGCTAACATTTTTAGGCTGAAGAACCCTTTTTATCCTTAATTTATGCTTTTTCTCATGTTTTAAACACTTTTCTTTCTTAAAAACAAAATGTCTTTGCAATATTGGGATTTAGAAAAAACTATTTGCTACATTTTATTTTCCTCCTTTGTGGATTACCAGAAACTTGTAGACAGATAAATGACAATATATATGATTATTACTATCATTCATTTGCTGTAACTAAAGATGGTGGCAGTCCATTATAATAATCAATTATAGGTCTTCGATATTATAGAAATACTTACAGTGTTTCTATAGTTCATTTTAAGGTGTAAGGTTCTTTTTCAATAGTTATGCTTTTTTTATCTATAAGTATTAGTTTCCTGGAAAGACAAATTACTGGGTAAACCTCTCCACCATGCATATAGAATAAGGATGTCTATGAGAATTAGTCCTCCTATTTTCCCACAGTAGAAAATATATCGGTTATAAAATCCAAGGGCAGATAGAAAGGGCAAATGACAATTATATAGACAGGAAGAAATACAAAACACAAGAAGATATTAACACCATTTTATATATTGTACATGGCTAGTTCTTGAATCATGTTAGTTGCTGAAATTCCTTTCTTATGGTTCCTATTTTTTTAGTGTTACTTTTCCTGTATTTTTTGTGTGACCTGACCTAACTGGTTTATTCCTGCTTATGTTCTGAAGACTGACAATGGCATCTAATCTTAAATCAGAGGCAGGTATTTGAAGAACAAAAACCCATTGAAAATTATGTCACTTCAAACTTGGACAGCCGTTTTAAAATCATGGAATGCCGTCCGACTGTACGGAGTCCACTGAACATGTTTAGGTTCCTTTTATTCTTAAAAAAAAATCAACTCTGTAAGGAGTTAAGCTGTGATGGAACAGTGAACAATATAATGACTCCAGTATACTACCAATCCTAGGAATGACTTTATTTTTTTCAGATAGAACCTAATTTTACTGTTTTGATTTTATCTGGTTTCCCCTAGATTATTTCATTTTTTTAAACCCAATGTAATGCTTGGTTGTCTTTTTGGTAATCTATTTTGCAGTGTGGTTAGGACTTTTCCTGAGTGTCATAAATGACCTTCCCTGTTATATTACATATGATAATGTCTTCTAAAGGGGCTTCATACCATTTCCTTCAACCTAACAATATTGTGCCATTAACTATTGTAAGAACTCCATGTTCTTATTATAAGGGCATTTTGATAAATTGCAAGAGTCCTTGGAGAATGACAAAGATGGTGTTTTCTCTCTGGGTATATTTAATATGAATAATGTTGGCAAAGTCCAATGTAGATACTAAAGGTATTGCATTTTATTTAATAAATCATAAAGTTCTCAATTCTTGGTGTGAGTTAACTATCAGACTGGGCAATTTAGTAGAATGCAGAATCTGAATTTGCTGCTGTATTTTGGTGTAAAGCTATGGAACACACCATTTACTTGCATGAAGTTTTGTTTGTTTATTTGTTTGTTTATATTTAGATGTCACCCAGCTTGAATCAACTTGGGCCACTCACAGCAACAAAATTATTTCGGAAATAGCAAAATTCAGAAAGATGAAACTCAAATACTTTGGCCACCTAACGAGAAGGAAGGAATCACTGGAAAAGAGCCTAATGTTGTGAACGATTGAGGGCAAAAGAAGAAGGGGAAGACAGAGAATGAGGTTATTGAAGTAGTCTGTGTGAGCTTAAATGGACTTTGGGGGATGGTAGAGGACAGGAAGGCCTGGAGGAATGTTGTCCATGGGGTCGTAATGGGTTGGATATAACTTTGTGACTAACAACAACAACAACCTGTCATCATTATAGTAAATTGTCTAAAGTGCTTCTAGAAATATTTTACGTTCTGCTAAAAGAGAGTAGATCTTTGTTAAATTATACCTCTTTGACATTTTGAATTCCTGGTTTTCAAGTGCTTGATTTACTAATTCTTGATTGGCTATGCTGAGGACCATATGGGTGGAATTTAAGGCTTCTGGAATAGAATTTCTTCAATAGGCTTGCAGAGTAGACATTTTCTTTGCCTGTTTCCAGGTTGACTTGATAGTTCAGTTGATCAGTTTTTTTAAGATGTAATAAGAACTTTCTTGTAATCTGCCTCAGGGTAGGAAAAGGAGGACTTGACCCTCTACCCTAGAGGTTTTTTTCTTAAGTATTCCTCTCATACTAACTTTCTGGATTTGGAAAGCTAGGATTAAGCATTCTTGGGCAATCTCAGTTACTAACTTTTCTCTCAGGATGAAAACATACATGGTAAGGGCTTTTACTTAGTTGCTTCCACCTTCTTTAAACATGTATAGGACCCCTGTGGCTATCTTCCACAGAATAACTTAACAGCTAAACCCAATAGACACCAGGCATATTTCTTTGTAGGCAAACAGAACTAGGTAAACTAGAACTAGAACTCTTGTCTAGCATATTTTTCAACATGTTTTAAAAGTTTGATTCATTTTTCTTTTTAATCCATCTTTCTAGGTATGGTGAAAGCTAGTTCACTCTTGCTTTATTCTCAAACTTTCTTGTAGGTGTTTCAGTAATTCAATTGGAAATTGCTCCCTGACTAGGAGAATTCAATGGGAAATCCTCAATTGACTAGGGATTTAATTAGATTATCTGCTATTCCCTTTGCCAAGCTGGTCTTCAAATGATGGCCTCCATATACTAGATGACATAACTGCAGATCACCAAAATATATTGGCCCCTTTAATAGTTTTGGGAAGGAGTTTGCTGGTATTCCTGGCCACATACCTTTAGCAATCCCTGTTTAATGTTCAGCATGAAATCCATTGTTTCCCTGCCCATAGATGTCAACAGATGATCATACCAACAGATGTTCATGTGCTAATATCAGAATATATTTGTAAAGTGCCACCAAGTACTTATTCTCTTTTGAAAAAGAATTTCATTAAATACAATATAGAATTCCATTGAAACATTCATAAATTGGCTTTGTACAGATGGTGCTTAACTGATGACCACAACCAAGCCCAAAATTTCTATTGCTAAGTGAGTTAGTTGTTAAGTGAGTTTTCCCATTTTATGACCTTTCTTGCCACAGTTGTTAAGTGAATCACTGGGGCTGTAAAGTTAGTAACACAGTTGTTAAGTGAATCTAACTTCTTCATTGATTTTGCTTGTCAGAAGGTCACAAAAGTTGATCACATGACCCAGGACATGCAACCATCATAAATATGAGTCAGTTGTCAAGTGTCTGAACATGTCATTTTGAGAATAATGCAATGGTTGCAAATATGAAATGCAATCATAAATCACTTTTTTAGTGCCATTGTAACTTTGAATAGTAACTAAACGAACTGTTGTAAGTTGAAGATTACTTTATTCAAATACCTTGCTTTATTGCTGTTCAACCCTATATCAGAGGGAGCCAATTCTCCCTATTAGCTTTTCTAAAAATCTTTATGGAGATGGGTGATAGGGCTAAAAGGTAGAAAGCAACACACCAAGGGTCACTTTAAAAACTCCAGGGAAGGAAGTAGAGTGTACTGTATTTCTTTCTTTCAAGCCACCAAGATCTAAATTAAGGATATTTGATTTTTTATAATGTTATTTCTACTAGCAGAACATATCATGGTTTATCATATTGTATTATTTTTTGGCTATTGAATAAGAACAATATTTAGTTTGAACACATCATGTTTTCCATCTTTTATTTTCCTCTGATTTTGACATAGCTCTGTGTTTCCTTAGATATATATCTCTTTTACACACCTACCCACAATCTATATCCTATTTTTCCCCAATACTACTGTTTTCTAAATTATATTTGAAGAGTCCATTAGACCATAGATTAATGAGATGTAAAAAGTGTAGGAAAAAATTGCCCTTGAAACTTCACTATTTATGTTGTTGTGGCCAATTTCAAAGCCAGTTAGAGGACTATAAACAAAATTCAAATTAGGAAAAGAAGACACTGGCAATGATTTTTCTTTTCATATTAACATTTCAAAGTGTCGCATTGAAAGTTAGTTTTATCAGCAGGAGCCTTCATTTTTAGATTTCAAATGCTGAAGAAGATGACTTATTTAGTACCTTGTTCACAGAAAGATGTGTTTCTTGGGAAAGAAAAAAAGGAAATAAAAAAACCACTTTTCAGGTAAAATGAATACGTCTATGTTTCTATGTCCTTGGGCTGCTCAGAAGACTGATAAAATCATTTAGAAAAAAATGAATAATATTTATATATGTTTATGTAGTTCTATTTTTCTCTTCCCCATTGCTGTAACACTACAAAGATGGCACTTAAAAACAAAGAAGCATTCAAGAACAAAATCCACAATGGAGAGAAAATATTGCAGTACTTCTCTATTTCATATACATATTTTATTCAGATATTTATTCCCAAGCTTTGTTTGGATGCAAATACTGCCTCTAGAACAATGGCTTGCCATTCAATAACATTTGTTAGAAAAAATGCTATCCTGATTTTTTGCCACAGTAGTTCTTGTCTTATGACCACATTTCAGACTGGAATTTTTGTTCCCAAGAGATGTGGTTGTTATGCAAGTGATGTGACTGAACCCAATTTTACAATTATTTTTACCATAGTCTTTAAGTAAATCATGCAATTGATTTGTGAATCACATGGTCATTAAGCAAATCCAGCTTTCCTCTTTGCATTTTCTTTTCAGAAGTTGGCTGAAAATTGTGATCATGTGACTCCAGGATACTGCAATTGTGCAAATACAAACCAGTTGCCAAACATCCAAATGGTGATCACCTGACCACGAGGTATCAAAGTATTGTAACTTTGAAGAAAGGTCATAAATCACTTTTTTCAACACCATTGTATCTCTGAACTGTTGTTAAGCAAATGATTGTAAGTTGAATACTACCTGTAACACAGCCCTTGCCCTATAATTTCTTAGAAAAATGATTGTAGAGAACAGGGGAAAAGAACTTTTCCAGGTGCCATCATGTGAGTTTGCAGAAAAATACAATATATGGTAAAATGGTAGAAATGTTGTTCTCAGTGTACTAAATGGTTGTCCATAAAGTCTAATTTACATTAATTAACCAGTCATTGGTTATACCAATTCCAAGGTCTGTTTTCATTATATTCTTCTTAACTATAAAAACAATGTCATTTCGTCTTTGTTCTTCATGCCCTGAGTATCGAATTATCAGCCCTTCCAGGTAAACCAAACAGGATGAGTTAATTCTATTTTTTAAATTTTTTTTATTGAATTTTAAAAACAAACATAAACAAACAAAACATAAAACATAAAAGATCTTTTTTGAAAGCAGCTTGATCCTGGGTTACATCTCTTCATACAGACGCAAATTCAAGTTCATGCTTATTTTTATATACCATTCCATATCTTATTACCATTCTATATTTTCTATATAGCTTCTCCCCTCTTTTAACTTTCTTAATTTTATTTTATTTATTTATTTCATTTCAATTCAGATCATTATACTTATATTCTTTGACTGTCCTGTTTCAGCTATTATCTTTTCTCATTAAACAAAATTTCTCCTGTAATCACTGATTGGAGTATGACGCCTTTATATGTTTCCCCTAAATTTATAACACTTAATATAATACATAACTTCCATTCGGATTCTGCTTAGTACATTCTAAAGCTACACACTATATTTTAAAAAGAGAAAAAATTATAAGTATATAATATAATTAAAACAACAATCCATACTAATTCAATTATATTGTTAATATTAATATTCATTTAAATCTTAAACATTTTACACATTACTTTTCAAATAGGTATCATGCTTCTATGGGGACACTTACAAACTTTCCATAGTTACTTCCCCCCCACTTCACTTATATTTTAAAACATTGTATAATTAAAATGTTCCCATTCCTTCTTAATTCAATTCTCTCATTTATTTCATTTCATTTATTTTATTCACAAAAGTTTCACTGAATTACACTGAGTATTTTATCCCACTTTTTAATCATATGTTGTTTCCAATTTTCTAACATTATTTCTAATACAAGTATAACCATACAATCTTATGTAGCTTTGCAGAATCACTTTTTCAATTAAATTTTTACCCATTATCTCTGAATAAGTCCTGTTTCTTTACATCTTGCTCCACACCTTTGTAGCTTCTCTTCCCTTCCTTCCTCCCTTGCTTCTTCTCTCTGCCCTTTTTACCCCCTTGTCTCTCCACCTCCATTTCCCTCTTCATGTTCCCCTTTTCTGTTGCTTTCTAACATTATATCCACTTTTCACCTTATTTTTCCCTTTTTTTGGTTGTCTTTTTAGGTCTTAAATTCTCCATTCTCTTCCCCCCCCTTTCTCCTTTCTTCCCTAGAAAAAGTTGTTAATTAAAGATGGCTTCTTCTTTGTCCCAATCTTCTAGTTGCGCAGTGTTTTCTTGTAGTTTTTTGTAGGTACAGATCGCCATTTCTAAAAATTGAAAAACAGAGCCAAGAGAGCCCTTCCCTTCTTGTTCTTCTTTATATATATATGGCATTTGATTTTCCAGTTTAATTACCTGTTGATGCCAAAGCGGATTTTTCCAATTTCTCATTCATCTCTCTTCACTGTCAACATAAGGAAGGAGAGTGGAAAAAAAAAAACTTTCTCTTTTCACTTTCATTCGCTGCTTCCAAATCTTCTTTGGGAGCAATGTATCTTTTATAAAATTTAAATTCCAGGATACCTTAGTTGTTGCTTCTTATCCCAGTCAGCCAAAACTTTCATTTCTTAACTTCCTCCTGCACTTTCTTTTCCGGATGAGTGCTTCTTTGAGGTGGCCATTTCTGACCACCGCTCTTACCGCCTTCAGGAAAGGGAGTTTAGCCAGCTGGGGAGGAAAGATGCGGCTTTCCTCGACCCTGCTGGAGTCTCCCCCCCCTCTTCACCATCTCTACGGGGTGGCTTAGCCCCGAAGCTAGTTGGCTCAGGACGCTCCAGCGGCGAGCCCAGGCAGAAACCGCGCACTATCGCGGATTCCTGCTTGCCACCAAAACCCTCCAAACCGGAAGTTTGAGTTAATTCTATTTTATTGTAAGGCTACATTAACAAAATCTTGATCTTCTGACTGCAAGTGTCAAATCCCAATCCCTCTCAATTCACTGATGCCTAAAATGTCAAGTTTGTAGTTGTTTCATTTCATCCTTCACTGTGTAAAGTTTTCTCATGTACATGCTTTTTGTGATCATGTTACCACTGTAATTCTCTATCCCAGAGTGGTGAAAGTATAAATGTTATAATAATGGGCACTTAACATGTCTTTTAAATCAGTCTTATTTATAGGTTACTTTATCTTTCTTAATGGTAGAGGTAGTTCTTATTTCACCTTGAAGATCAGGTACAATATTAAAAATGGAATATATTTCTATTCTATTCTAAAAAAGTCATATCATACCGTGTGTGTGTGTGTCCTTCAAATGTTTTGTATAAATTTAATCCATCACATCAAGATGACAAGAAATGAGGTTTTAATGCACTGATAAATTACAAAATATGAAAAAAACTAAGTTATCATGGGAATTGAAATCCTTGTTAATACAGTTTATTTCAGCACAGATGCTAATTGCAGAAGAAAATCCAAAAGATTCAAAGGATTTGTATATGTGTGGATATGTGCATTATCATATTGTTATGCAGACAAATAGCACGCCTGATTGCAGAATATGGGGAATTAATATTTGCAAATCATTATTGTACAAAGAAGTGCCAATAATGAAAAGTAATATTATTTGCAAACATTGTTTGGGAACACCAGCTCTAATAAATACAATAGCAGATGGATCTAGATTGAATATAAGTCACGAAGAGACTCCAGAGGCTCTGCTTGTTTATGAGCAGCTGCTGAACCTTAAGAGGAAATTTTACCCTGGGTGTCTTCTATTGTTCTAAATGCTGGATAAAAAAAAACAGGGGAGCAGGAGGCATTATACTTTGTGTGTAGGGAGATATTGTTAAATATCTCTGATCATCTTACTGGGTTTTCTGTTTCATTTTACTTTCCCTACAATTTAGAGGAGAGATAATTAGTCCTGAAATGGCAGGAAATAAGGCCAGTATAAATTCTTGGTCTGAATCATGTTGTTTGCTACAGCTCTTTTTAAATCATTAAAAAAAAATACTTTCAAATGCTGAATTTTTGTTGTATTCACCCTAAAATATATAATTCTTTACAACAGCAAAATTTTACTTATTTCCAAGAAATGCATTCATTGCATTTGTATGTCCAGTGAGTTCCAGATTTAAAATTATGCAGCTACATGATTTTATGTTGTTATTTGATTTGCATTTGTAAATTTCTATAGATTTTCCTTCAGGTACAATCTTGATGTAGTGGCTAAGGCATCAGGATAGAAACAAGGAAACCATGATCCCGCCTTAAGCATAAAGCCAGTTGGGTGATCTGGGAGAGGAATCCAGTCACTGTCAACTAAAAGGTACTCCTTTGGTCTTTTTAGCTGCCAGAAAAAGGAAGTGGGGGGGAAACAAGGCATTCCTTAAATGGCTAGATAATCACCCCGGCAGCCCAAAGTTGTCCAAGTATAAGAGGTTATTGGAGATCATGATGGATGACTCTTGGAGATGGATGTATCCCATTGGAGAAGTCACATCCAGGGGGAGGGGGAAAGACCAGGGTCAAGGGGGAAATGTATCGTGTAATTTAGTATTGGCTGTATCCAGCTAAATGCCAACATGGCCACTTCTAATAAATCAATGTTCTTTTCTCTGAGATGCTGCTAGAGACTTCTGATTTGAATGGGGGTGGATTTGTTGGAGCTCTGACAGCCAGCGGAGCTAGTTACTTTCTCTCAGTCCTAGGAAGCAACAACTTCTGAAAAACCTTGCCAAAAAAACTACAAGGACTTGCCCAGGCAGTCTCTGAGAATTAAACATGAAAAAGAAATACTCTTATGAGGAAAGTAAGGGTTAGAAAACTATCATGGCAAATATATATTGTTGATGAAGAAATTCTTAATAACTGAAAATAAAGGAAGTTATTCCAGACACTGGAATGAATGGAACTTCCATTTTCATGCTTTGAGTTTATGTATTGCAAATCAGGAAATTATTAATTTTACCATTTGCATAATAGGCAGAAGGACAAATTAGTGGAAGGGAAGAAAAACATTAATATTCGAAGCTTGAATGGTGGTATTTTTCATGGAAATCAAACAAATGTTAACTATGAGTTAATGGGTGGGCAATTCAATTAATGAGTCCAATTTATATGTTGTTGTTACAAAAATACTAATAAAATGTTAAAGGTAGTTAAAATATAAAAACATATATCTTTAGGATACAGACCATTGAAAAAAAATCATTGCAGTAAAAGTATCTTATGTATCAACTTCTTTCTGTTACTGTATTATTGTCTTACATTGAACGATACAATAGAGAAATAAGACCTAAGATTAGTCACTTGTACAGGCAGAAAACTATTTCTCCCAACTGGAAATAATTATATTAAAAAGAAGGGATACCAATTTCCAGCCCAATACTTGTGATCCCTTCTTACTGATATACTGATGTAGCATAAAACACTTTATTTTATTTTGCTTCAGATATACATATAAACTTGCACAGAATTCACTAGGAGCTTTAATGGAGTTTAATGTTTCTGATATCTGACAACTTATCAAAGATTCTACGTGCAAAAAATGAGATTAAAATGAATGAAATATTCATCTTTCTATTTTTTGTGTGAAATACAATATTTATAATGCAAAATTCTGTGGCAAGTATTTATGTTTATTTTCATTTATTCCATGCAAGCCTTATTTGGAATGGTTTTTAATATGTATTAGTGCCTTAGAGAATTGAGTCATGGAACAACTCAAATAAAACTTTCTCATATTGATAAAAGAGTTGAATTCCCTTATCTCTTATATTCAGGCTGATACTGCTTAGGCCGAGTAATAACAAAGTTGATTTGTCCTTTTTATTGTACTTTGACTTCATGGTTTCATAAGAAAGAAAGAAAGAAAGAAAGAAAGAAAGAAAGAAAGAAAGAAAGAAAGAAAGAAAGAAAGAAAGAAAGAAAGAAAGAAAGAAGTTGTTAAGAATGATTACATAAATAACAATAACAGTAATTTATTAAATTTATATGCTGCCTGATTCCCAGCCATTCTGGGTGTGTCTTAACAGTGTATTTTATTTGTTTGTTAGTAATGTATTTTTACAATTGCTGAATTACTAAATTCTATAAAGTAGTCTGTCTGTCTGTCTGTCTGTCTGTCTTTCCTCTTCCTCTTCCTCCTCCTCCTCCTCCCTCTCTCTCTCCCTCTCCCTTTTACAGCACTCTATTTCTAAAGATTACAGACAACTCACAAGAAATAATATAAATCTATTAGAGCCTAATGACAATTATATAAACTTAAAGAACAGATATGAACAAATATTTGACACCTCTCTGCCAGATCTCATAGGATAGGCAAATACAACTTAAAGAAAATTGTCTGAAGGATATCCAGCCCTTGACCCATGTAGGACTTTGAAGGTAACAGCTAGTACCATGAATTGCACCCAGGAAAACATATCGCTCTGCAGTATAAATATTTCTGTTTTCATAAATTTTCATTGGTCACATTAGGACTGTTTCCTTAGTAACATTCCTTAAGATTAGATATTCAGTGGCACATATACAGCTCCTCATTACCCCTCAACCAGTCTTATGTTGATCTGTCTTATGCACAGTCAATACGATTTTTAATCCTTTTTAAAATTTGTTTTTTCTTTCCAGTTTCCTGATCCTTCCTTATGCATTTCAAACAAAAAACAAAATCTTTTGCCTACTGTGATTTCAAGATCCTTTCAATCTAAAATTTTGAAAAGCCATGTAAATATTCACTCTCTGGAAGAAATACCTAGATATAGCATCTAAGAAAGACAAATTCATCTTAATTTGGTAAATGTTATTTCTTTTAAACATTTTTAAAATTTTGAATCAAAATACATTTGCATATTGTTAGCATTATACCTTAAATACACAAGGAAATTGTTCACATCACAATGGTTTGTGGTTTAAGGTTGTTTATTATATTAGAAGGTTACCAAAAGAAACAAACAGAACCTTAACACCACTCTTTAAATAGATTGTGTCTGGTATGTGCTTTCTGTATTGTGTTAATTTAAAGTATATTCAAATAGCTAGGAAGCCTTATTAAGATGTTAGGAACCATATTGCAATCAAGCTTGTCTTCTTGACTAGTGTCATGTTGGTCTACGTATTGCTAAAAACCAAGACAAACTTTGGAAAAAAAGTTTTTTATAAATTATGAATGTTACACCATCACAATGATAATAAAATCATGCAAAGATAAAACACATTCTGTTTGTGCTATTGATCCATTTCAGGAAGAAGGAGGGACCTTGTACTTAGCACTAGAACAAGTTGTTTACTTTGTATATAAAATGTACAAAGTTACTAAAAGGAAAATAATGGCTTCCCTGATAATGCTATTTTTAAATAAATGTATATTGAAGTGTTCATATTCCTATGGGGAAATTGTAGCACATTTATTTATTTATATACCACCCAATTCCTAAAACTCTATGTGCTTTTCAATGATTCATTTATCTATTTAAAACACTTGGACATTAACTCAACAAAAACAAGCGGCCCAAGGTTGTATAGTCATAAAAGCAATACCACAAAAGCAATTACTAATGCCTGCTAAACTGTTAAGTGTTCCTCCCTTGCCTTGTGCATATGAGCTGGGAAGATCCCTGCAGGGGACCTGCACCTAATGTATTTGGGAGCCAAACCATTAGAAAATTATAGGTCAGAACTCATAATCTATAATCCAATGTGTGTCAGGTGCAGGAAACCAGGAACCCGGATAAAGTTCAAAAGTACTATAAGTTTATTTTATGTTACTTGTACACAAGACTCTTATCTACCACTGGTGAAGGCAAACTGGTGCCAGATAAGAGTCAACAGACTTCAAGGGGTGCTGGACTTAGATTTTTTATGGGGGCATAGAGATTCCAAACTGATAGTGTGCTTGACCCTCAGCCTGGTCATCTGATACAGCGTGGGAACTAAGAATTGGCATTATATTGCAGTATGTTACTATAATCTAAGTGAATGTGGATGAAGGCAAGTCACTGCAGCCAGAGCTTCGCTATCTAAACAAAGTGTGCAATTGGTGTAGCAGCCTAAGTTGGACATTTCCCCATCCCATTGTAGATTTTGCCTGTTGTTCCAATTGGTGTTGTGAACCCAGGAAGGTTATAGATCGTTTCATTCAAGATGAACATTTTGAAAGCTGCCTTGGTGGAAGTCTTCAGATGGTACTGAGCTATTTGGGCTAATTCAGAATATGTTCATTTTATAAAATATGAAGAACAAATATGCTAACTGTAATTTATGCAAATATTGCCATTGTTGCACATGTTTTCATTATAAATGTCTTTTGCTTTTTTTCTATCCTAAATGACTGTTTTTTTCTTCTCTATAAGTGCAATATTTCTCTTTCTCTTTCTCCTTCTCTAGAATCAAGCTATTCTTCAATGTGAAATATCACAATATGCATTTGTCGTAATACATCTCTGAGAACAAAAAAATTAACATTATTGGAGAAATCACATCATTTTGACATTCATAATCTTTGTTGAGTATGTTGAATGAGGGAGACTAAAGGGGGTAGGAGTCGGGAAAGGGAGCCCTGAAGTCAAAGGGAACTGTTAAACATTTTCCTTGTCATCAAAGTAAGCAGGTTGAACCCCAGCCACACTTTTGATTTCATGCCTGAGTTATGGATTCTCTCTTTAACCAATCAACTATGAACCACCCACACAGTAGGTTCTAGTAATTTTCAAAATATGATATACATACATTTCACTTTATAATCTTGTGATCGGTGCCACTATGGGGAAAATAATAAATCAAGTTCTATTGTGCTGCTTTGTATGCTACTGGAGTGCATAGCTGCTGTGCAGATATTTGATTGATTTGTCACACATGGATAGGGATACATGGATGGGGCTTATCAGTGTCACTTTTGGTTTTGTAAGCCTACAAGGCAGTCACAAGCCTCACACCATGCTGTGATATGTTTTTCCCTGACACACCTATTTATCTTTATTTATTGAATATCCTCAGGTTGCTTCTGGGAAGAATCTCTCAGTGTAAAAAGAAAGCATATTAGTAAACTTGATTAAACACACACACACGTCTGAAATCTTAATTAATATTATTTTATAAGCCTCATTGAATTTGGTGGCAGTTATTTCTATATATAAATATAGATAGAATTGGACTTTGTGAAGTGTCTTTTGAAACTATCATATTTGAAATTGTCATATGATAAATTTAATCTATTGGAATGAACAATATTTTAACAGAGTCTCACTTAACATCTGTGGTCAATACTAGGTACAGAAATAATGCAAAGGGGTCAGCAGTGCCATGTAGGTGGATATCAGGATGGTGATAATAGTGATGGAGGTGATGCCTGGTTGAGGTAAAGGACATGAGATTTTTATTTCTTTTGAAAGGGTTAATGCTGTTTTTGCCTAAGCAGAATATAGCCAATCTAAGCTGATTTTGCAAACTAAGTAGATTTGGCCCCAGGTAGTACTGGAATGGAACTCCAGAACTGAACACTGGAATGGGAAATTGGAGAAAAAAAAATCTTTAAAAAAGCAATTACTTCCATAACTCTGCTAAGAAAATGGCTTGTAAACTGTTATCTAGGCATCAAACACAAGTTGGTATTTCTTTACCTTTTAAAGCCTATTTTAGGATTTACATTACAATTGTAATGTAAATTGAAACACAAAACGGTTTCAAAACAGTGTGAAAGCATAGTTCCCATTTTCAATAGTAATGTCAGAATGATTTTGGGTGCCACAAAAACAGGGAAGCAACATAAATGCACTTGATTCCTTGTATTTCATCTCTTTTGTGAAAAAGAGTGGAGATAAAACTCTAGTTTTGATTCAAAATAAATTGCAGTTTCTTCTGTTCAATCAAATCTGTGGTCTATGCAAGTTAGTTAACAAAGCAAAATGTCAAACTCCGGTTTGACTCCTATTTAATACCAGATGGTTTGGATTATAATTCATAGGTAAAGCAAATGACAAGGAAATTCCCATGAAATGAGAATTGTTTTCTGATTTTTGGTGTTTATTTAACTTTTTGAATGTGTGTCATTAAATTTGGACAAACAAGATTAACATATAAAACAAATGCTGCATATCAAATAGAAGGATTTTTTTGTTATATATTTACCTTTTTTGGAGAATGTTATGTATTATGAGATCTGTTCTGAAGACATAGAATCTTTAACTGTCAGGCACTTGATCATATTTTCAGAGTGTCATTGTAGCTTCTCCAAAAATGATATACAGGATGTTTTGGTATGTGTATAATCTGTGAGACTAATTCAAAGAATACATAAATGATAAAAAAAAATACTATGGAAAGAAATATCTGTTTCTCTTTAATAAAAGCATCACCAGTTTATTCCTGTGTGTCACAAAACATTTAACACTTCCTGCTCCTCTTGAATGCACTTTGACATCTTTGTTTTTAGCAGCCCTTTCAAAGAAAAGGATGTCAATGCTTATGTGATAATGCATTTTAAGCTTGTTACCTATCACCTTCTACATAGTTGACATATCTATTACCAATTGTTAAAATCAATCTACAATGACTTTAAAGAATATGAGAAAATACAGGTTATTTTTTTCATTTGCACCTAGAACTTAGTTAGATTAAGCAATGTTTCCTCTTTGAGTAAGGTGGGCTGCTCAGAAATGTGCAAAATAAATACATTTAAATTTCAGTGGGATTTACAATAGAAAAAAAAAAGACTTTGGAAAAAGTGCAAAGAAGAGCAAAGTAACTAAGATGATTAAAGGCCTGAGATGATTTAAAGACTAAAACATATGAAGAATGGTTGTAGGATTTGGGTTTGGCTAGTCTAGAAAAAAAAAGGAGTAGAGGGAATGTTATGTCCCTGGAACTCTAAGGAGTTCCCACTCAGGTCCGTTCGCGTTGCGGGGGCGGCTGCCCCCTCGCTCATTGGTTGTTTCTCCCCAGCAGCCAGCTATAAAAGCAGGCTGCGGCGTCCAACCAGTTGCTGATCGCTGCGAGCCAGTTCCAGGCTTGGCTAGCACGTTCAGTCCTTTATTATCTCAATAAAGTAATTGTTGCACTCATGCTCTGGTTCAGCCTCTCATTACCCAAACTTAACACTGGCGACGAGGATGGGATGGCTACCAGAAGCACAATGCAACCACTGAATCACTAACCGCCGATCCGTAGCCAGAGAGAACGATCGGTAGGCGATAAGAGCAAACGCTGATCCGCAGCCAGAGAGAGCGGTCAGCAAGCAACAAGAGCGAACGCTGATCCGCAGCCAGAGAAAGCGGTCAGCAAGCAACGAGAGCGAACGCTGATCCGCAGCCAGAGAAAGCGGTCAGCAAGCAACGAAAGTGAGAAGCATCTGTAGCCGCTTGTTAGCCCAGCTACAGGGAAAGTGAAGCGCTGCGAGCCGCAGCCGCTCGTTTCTTTAGGCACGAAATTCAAACGGCTGTCATTGGAATTTCTGCCTTAAAAGTACAGCGCGGTGCTGTAATTCAAAGTCACTGACGCCCACGCAGGCGCGAATTTCAAAACGCTGCCAACGGCCGGCAGCCTAACCTCGTGTTTGCCCAGAGAGAGAGAGAGAGCTGCGAAAAGCCTCTCCTGAGCTGAAAGTCACTTGCCTGCCACAGGCACAAGAAACCTTCCTGCTGCTGCCCCAGAGAGATTTTTCCTACAGATTATACAGCCTGAATTCCTCACTATGAATTCCAACCCAGTCTTCCCAGCGTTCAAACCGGATGAGGAGAAGTGGGAGTCATACAAGAACCGTTTTAACCATTACATCGACGCAATTGGGCTGGCTGATGCAGGGGAGCACCGGAAGAAATCGTATTTCCTGATCTACTGTGGAGCCATCGTTTTTGACACTGCCACAGCACTCGTGGCTCCACGTGAGTTAAAAAACGTTCCATGGTCAGAACTGTTAGAAATCCTTACTAACCACTATTCTCCCAGACCCTCACAGATTGCCAGGTGATTCACCTTCCGTATGAGGAAGCAATCAGACAAAGAGTCCATCAACCAGTACATGGCCGCCCTCAGGACCGCAGCACTCCATTGCGGGTTTGGAACCTATCTGGAGGACATGCTCCTTGATCAGCTAGTCTGCGGAGTCAAGGATCTTCACCTTCAAAGGTGCCTACTTGCTAAGAAGGACCTCAACCTCGCACAAGCCATCGAGGAGGCCCTGGCAGCAGAACTGGCAGCACACTCAGCCACCGAAATCCAAGGTCCTACTTCCAAGCTAAGGGCAGTGCCAGTCCACTCCGAAGAGGTAGTCATAGAAGAAGACTCCAGTGAGACAACCGACATCCACCGCCTCGCCAACGCAAGACAACCACAGGTAGGAGCCAAGCAGGAAAGCATCAGTCCACCCAAGCACATCACCCTGTGCCTATCCTGTGGTGGATCTCACCCGAGGGCCACCTGCAAATTCAAAGGAGCCACCTGCAACATCTGCCACAAAAAGGGGCACATCGCTAGAGTCTGCCAAGCCTCTCACAACTCGGCACAAAGGCATCCTCTCTTCTCACATTCTGGACCCCAGAGGCAAGTATTGAACTGTCGCACTCACCACCATACCAAGCACACTTGCCATACCGTTAGTAAAATCTCTCTCTCCGTTTTGTTAGAAGGTAAACCTTGTCGCATGGAGGTTGACACGGGGTCAGCGCTCTCAATTATCTCGTGGAGCACCCTCAAGAGGCTACAGCCCAGTCTATCAAGAAGCCGGCTCCAGAAGTGCCAGTTTAGCCTGAAGGACTACCAGGGGAAGGACATTCCTGTAATCGGCAGAGGCAAGTTCCTTGTCAATTTTAAAGCTTTCAAAGGCCACCTACCTCTAGTGGTAGTTAACGGCAGCCTCCCCACACTCTTGGGGCTTGATTGGTTTCCCCATCTCGGCCTAGGGCTAACAGGAGTCCATGCTGTCTCAACCTCTGACACTGACTCCTTATTCGCTGACTACTCAGATGTATTCAGCGATGAGCTGGGGTGTTATAACGGTACCCCTATCTCATTCTCAGTCGACCCCCAAGCAGTCCCAATCAGGCTAAAACCGCATAGAGTCCCATTCGCTATTCGGCCTAAATTAGATGCGGAATTGGATAAATTACTAAAACAAGGGGTCATTGAGCCAACAGATTTCGCCAAATGGGAGACGCCCATTGTCACACCCCTCAAAAAAGACGGTAGCCTGAGAATTTGCTCGGACTACAAGACCACAATTAATAAATTTTTACAAGTTAGCGCTTACCCAGTGCCCGTCATTCAGCATTTATTACACACTTTTGAACCTGGCAGCATCTTTGCCAAATTGGACATGTCTCAAGCGTATCAACAGTTCCCTGTTGACAACCAAACAGCGGAACTCCAGACCATTGTCACCCACAGGGGTGCTTTCCGGTGCAAGCGTCTCCAATTTGGCGTAAGTGTTGCCCCAGGCATTTTTCAATCCCTCATGGAGCGGATTTTGCAGGGCCTCCCTGGTGTAGTACCCTACTTCGACGACATCTTAGTCTCGGCCAGGGACAGACCCCAACTCTTCCAGAGAGTTCGAGCTGTGTTAGAGAGGTTCAGACAGCATGGCCTCAAATTAAAAAAAAGAAAAATGTGCCATTGCCACTAGACAGGTGGACTTTCTGGGTTATAAAATTGACGCCTCTGGCATTCACCCCCTGGAGTCCAAGGTAAAGGCAATTCACGAGGCACCCACTCCAACCTCCAAAACTGAGCTGCAGGCCTTCTTGGGGCTATTGAACTTTTACGCGTCCTTCCTGCCCCATAAAGCATCAGTGGCAGAACCCCTGCACAGACTGTTGGATAAAAAATCGCCTTGGCACTGGGGTCACAAAGAAGACTCCGCTTTTCGCGCCGTCAAATCACTACTCATGTCAGAGGCGGTCCTTATCCAGTTCGACCCCAACCTTCCATTAGTGCTAGCAGCAGACGCATCCCCTTTTGGAATTGGGGCAGTGTTAAGCCACAGGCTCCCCAATGGCTCCGAGGCTCCCATCGCTTTTTTCTCCAGGACGCTCTCTGCAACAGAGTGCAATTATAGCCAGATCGATAAGGAAGCTCTAGCAGCCGTCGCAGCAGTGAAGAAATTTCACGAATTTCTCTTTGGCCACTTTTTTGAGCTGGTCACGGATCATAAGCCTCTCCTGGGTCTACTAGCTGGGGACAAAAAGACCCCTCAAGTCCTCTCTCCTAGAATGACGAGATGGACCCTTTTCCTAGCGGCATACTCATATAGACTCATACACCGCCCAGGTAAAACATTGTCCCATGCAGACGCCCTCAGCCGCTGCCCCCTGCTGGCTCCAGCTGAAGACCCTGCTCCGGTCCATGCTATCTTTGAGGTCACCCAATTGGACCTCCCCATCACCGCCCTTGACATTGCGGCCAAATCCAAGACTGACACAATGATCGCCCAGGTACTGGACTGGGTGAGGAGGGGGTGGCCGGGCGGTGATGTTGAAAACAAATTTACACCTTTCAAGACCCGCCTGCAGGAATTATCCAGTTTGCAGGGCTGTTTGCTGTGGGGCACTCGAGTGGTCATCCCGACCTCACTGCGTACCCGAGTTCTGGAGGCGTTGCACGAGGGGCACCCTGGCATCGTCAGAATGAAGGCATTAGCACGCAGCTACGTATGGTGGCCGGGCCTCGACGAGGACATCATCAGATGAGTAAGCTCCTGCAATCCCTGCCAAGAATCCCATCCAGCTCCTCCAATTGCCACCCCTACTAAGTGGGAAAGCGCCAGCGCTCCGTGGTCCAGAATTCACATCGACCTAGCCGGCCCATTGCACGGAAAAATGTTCCTAGTGGTCGTGGACTCCTACTCTAAGTGGATTGACGTGGCACAACTATCCACAACCACCACCCTAGCAATTACCAAGGTATTAACTCGCCTGTTTGTAACACACGGGCTTCCAGACTCCATTGTTTCTGACAATGGCCCCCAATTTGCATCAGCCGAGTTCAGCCGTTTCGCTGCCAACCTGGGCATCCGCCACATCTTCACGGCACCATTTCATCCTGCCAGTAACGGATTGGCTGAAAGAGCCGTTAGGACCACTAAAGAAGCTCTAGCTAGGTTCAGCAAGGATGACTGGCACCATAAACTCTCCCGTTTCCTGATGAGCCAGCACTCAACTCCGTGCACAGTCACTAATAAGTCCCCAGCTGAGCTCCTGATGGGCAGACGCCTGCGGACTGTATTAGACAGGCTTCACCCACATTACTGCCCTGACTCTCCCCTCACTTCCACATCGGGGGTTAGGCATTTTGTCTTACAGGAACCCGTATTCGCGAGGAACTTCGCTGGAGACCCACTGTGGATCCCGGGCGAGATCGTGGCTATCACCGGACCCAGGTCATATCGGGTTAGACTGGAGGATGGTCGAGTCTGGAGAAGACACCTAGACCAGCTGCGAAGGCGTCACAGCACCCTCGTCAGGAGTGACTCAGAATTACAGACCGGGGCATGGCCACAGCATCAACCCCACATCAGCACCAACTCCGGTGACCTGATTACACCAGCAGCCGATCCAGGGAATCCGAACACGGACAGCGACGTCCAGATGGCTGACCAGTCCGAACCGGTCGACGGAAGCACGTCCCCAGTGACCAGCCCTACGAGTCCCGAACCAACCCGAACCGAGGGGCACGTTCGTGACTCCCCACCGATCCTGCCTTCCCCTTCAGACTCTGAACTGACAGACAACCCACCCGAGTTGCGCCGTTCTGGGCGCCAGCATAAACCTCCTGCCTACCTCAAAGACTATGCGTGTTCGCATCTGGGGGAAAGGGGTGTTATGTCCCTGGAACTCTAAGGAGTTCCCACTCAGGTCCATTTGCGTTGCGGGGGCGGCTGCCCCCTCGCTCATTGGTTGGTTCTCCCCAGCAGCCAGCTATAAAAGCAGGCTGTGGGGTCCAACCAGTTGCTGATCGCTGCGAGCCAGTTCCAGGCTTGGCTAGCACGTTCAGTCCTTTATTATCTCAATAAAGTAATTGTTGCACTCATGCTCTGGTTCAGCCTCTCATTACCCAAACTTAACAGGGAACAAATTCCATATTTGAGAGGCTACCACAAAGAAGAGGGCACAATTTATTTTGGATTTTGGTCTGCAATTGTCTTGTAACTGATTTTTGCTTGAATATCAGTGAAAACCTTTGCATAATCTGGAATCATCATAATACAGCATATTGCTCATGTGATCATTTTTGAATGCATCTAGCAAACATGAATAGAATCATATTGTATATACAGGGAAGATATACATTGTAGATACAGGGAAGCTAGAAACATTTGGGTAACATATGTGATTCCATTCTTTTTACTTAGGCTTATGCTTTAGTTAGTCAATAGGGCTTCTGTGCCTATTATAGACTTTATATTTGCTTTTCTCCACTGTATTTTGCAACCATAACATATACCTTTATTCAACTTTCAGCAGGCAATATTCATATCCAAGTTGTGGAGCAAGAAATAGGTCCTACATTTCTAAGTCTAATTTATTTGCTAAAAATGTACATTCAGGTGAATTTTGTGTTACTAAATTCATGTATTTTCAGTTCTTGTTAGCTGGAAGTTAATAGTTAGTTTGGAATTGTTCACCAAGTCCCTTCCAACTCCATTTCAAATTGCTGTATTTTTCCACCAAATGTACAGGTATATGTTGTAACACTTTGTGCTTCAGGCTTGTTTTCATTTTGCTGAAATTTGCTGCACCATATAAGCCTTTATTCCTATTCCTATACAAGGAATCGTGTAACTGAAAATGTTCCTGTTGTGATGGAGAAAATGAAGAATTATAAAGACTAATGCCACAATTTAACGCTTCACAGAAAGAGTGTATACCATTCCTTCTTTGTGGACAAGCGCACTAATTAATATTTATTGCACCTGTCATACCTGTAGCCGTGGTCAATCCATTGCTGCAGCAGCTCAATGGAAGGCTGAGCACTGTGTCTCTCCTTGGCAGGCATGTTTAGGTTATCAAAAAAGGCAAAAGCTCTTTTCCC
This sequence comes from Pseudonaja textilis, assembly GCF_049901715.1. Classification (NCBI taxonomy): domain Eukaryota; kingdom Metazoa; phylum Chordata; class Lepidosauria; order Squamata; family Elapidae; genus Pseudonaja; species Pseudonaja textilis. The sequence goes on along the minus strand of NC_141994.1, from coordinate 42,601,066 downwards.
TAGCTGAGTGCTATGAAGCCCTCTTCTTTCTCCTGCAAAATTAAACCATTAATTTTATTCATGCTAATATTCACCCAGGCCTGGAACAGCATTGAAAAAACAGAATGGAGAGAAAGATATATAAAAGGCAAACCTCTCTTTACAGAGAAACTGCCTGGCATTAGTACTACAATTGGGTCTTCTGGAATCCATGACCTTTGATTTTTATCGGCTGTGCCTTAAAGGTCAAGGAAGCATAGGGAGAACATAGTTATAAATCCACATGGAGTTTAATCAAAGGTGGCAAGCTATCCTGAAGTAAACAAGCTAATAAAACCATTCTAGTTTAAAATGCTTGTTAACAAAGTGTCAACAAAAGTATGCTGTCATTATGTGGATAGGAACTGAATTCATTAAGCAAGAAAAATAAAAATAAAGTGGCTTGGTTTGTCTCAAGCTATAGGAGCAGAAGTGGTATTCTGACCAGTTCTGGTGAACTAGTAGCAGAAATTTGGAGTAGTTCGGAGAACTGGCAAATGCCACCTCTGACTGGTCCCACCCCAACTCTTCTCTGCCTCCCGAGTCCCAGCTGATTAGCTGAGTCTTCTTTTGTTGCCCTGCACAGGAGAACGGAGCTGGAAAGCAGGTTAGTGGGGTTGGGAGGGAATGCAGATTTTGCAGTAACCTTCCCCTGCCACGCCCACCAAGCCACGCCCACCGAGCCACGCCACGCCCACAGAACCGGTAGTAAAAAAATTTGAATCCCACCACTGTATAGGAGTATTTTGGTAACCTGATTTAGATCCTTTGCTTTAAACTAACATATAATATTCTCCTCTTTTTCTGTTTCCTCCAATTTGGTTTTTGTTTATCCGATCTATTAGTAACAACAGTTATAACAAGAATAACATCTACCAATAGAAGTCTTATCAAAAGCTGTATCCCTGAATTCTAAATTTACAATATATGGAAGTAAAACTTTTAAATAAAAAGTTACATGAGAGCAATTACATGAGAGTTACATGGGCTAGATTTTTCTTGATTGTTTATTCAAAGTATTGAGGGGGAAATGCCATCCTAGTTTTGCCAACTATATGTATAGAATTTATCTGTCTTTCTGTACCTCCCTCCCTCTCTCTTTCTCTCTCCCTTCCCTTCCCAGGTCTGTGTTCCAAACTATGATGACATCAAAAAAGATAAAGCATAAATCATAACCTATAATAAAAGTCCCAGATTTTCATAATTCAATCATGACATCATAAACAATGGTCAGAGTTTACATTGCAATGTTATGACACATATTTCATTACTTGAATCCTCTTGTTCCTCTTGATGATGTCTATGTGTCTATCTCTACCAACAGATGGAAGACCTAGTTTGAATTTCAGAACTAACTGGATCAGTACTTAAATGAAGACATTAAAACATGTTTTTTTTTAAAATATAGACAATATCATAACAGAAAAAGGACAAAATTTAAAAATTGCATAAAAAATCTTGCCAGTTCTCACCAATGTTGCTTTTAGAAATCCTTTAATTTAGGTCACCCGTTAAAATCAGCTCAGGAAGTGTCGGTACTATACAGTAAACTCTTGCAAAAGTGCAATGCTGTTAAAATGTAGTAAGTTGAATGCATGGATTTATTTCCAATATCAGTAACACTTGGACAGTGCAGCTTAGACTGAATATTTATTTTTGCATTAAAAGACATAGAAACACATTTAGCCTTCATAAGTACAAATCAGTACCCTGAAGAGATCCTATACCATTTCAGACAAGTGACTGTCCAGTCTCTTCTTAAAAACCTCCAGTGATGAAGCACCCACAACTTCTGAAGGGAATTGTTCCCCTGGTTAATTGTCCTCACTTTTAAGAAGTTTCTCTTTAATTCCAATTGCTTGTCTCCTTGATTAGTTTCCATCCATTGTTTCTTATCCTGCCCTCTGTGCTTTGGAAAATAAATTGACCTCCTCTTATTTGTGGCATCCTCTCAAATACTGAAATACTGCTATAATGTCCCTCCTGTCCTTTTTTCTAAACTGGCCAAGCTCAAATCCTGCAATTGTTCTTTATATGCTTTAGTTTCCAGGCCTTTAATCATCTTAGTTACTCTTCTTTGCACTTTTTCTAAAATCTCAACATCAAACTGGATGCAATATTCCAGGAATGGCCTTGCTAAGTAAGGCTTTATAAAGCTGTACTAATACTTCATGTGATTTTGATTCTATTCTTCTGTTTATACAACCAAGAATTGTATTAGCATTTTTTGGCTGCTGCTACATACTGCTAACTCATGTTTTAGTAATCGTCAATTAGGACTCCAAGGTTCCTCTCACAGTTACAGTTAGGTTTTACCTAATCTGTATTTGTACCTTTGTTTTTTCCTATCCCGGTGTAAAGCCTTGCTTTTCTCTTCATTAAATTTCATTTTGTTAGATAGGGCCCATTGTTCAAATCTGTAAAGAACTTTTTGGATACTCTGTAAATTTGATGAGTTCTCCTTCTATTCCCTCATCTAAATCATTTACTGTGCGTAGGATGGAACCTTGTGGTACTCCACTGCTTATGCAGATGTAGTACTGTTATAGACTATTCGTTGAGTATGGTTTGTCAGCCAATATCTGATGCTGTCTATCCCACATTTTTCTAGCTTACAAAGAAACAGGCTGTGGTCTATGTCGTCAAATGCCTTGATGAAGTCTAAATATACTATGTTCACAGAATTTTTCTGGCCTACTCATTTAGTCACAGAATGTGAAATAAGAAGAAAGAAAGAAGAGAAAGAGAGAGGAAAAAAAAAAAAAACGCTCGGTCTTGCGACCGAAAAAGGAGAAGAAGAAGTATAAAAGAGAGAAAAGCAAAAAACAAAAAAACAAAGAGACGGAAGAAAAAAGAAAATACGTTAAAACCAGACAAATATTCTTTTTGACAGTCTACAAGATCCAATTCTCCTACCTTACTTTAAATATACACATCTTATCGCTATTTATGGATATTTATGCTTATTTATGCTCATTAAACAGTTTATCTCTGATATAACCAATTATACCATGCATTCCAATTATTATCAAATGCTGAAGACTCTTTATTTTTAAGAGCTATGGTTAAATTGTCCATTTCTGCGCAGTCACATATTTTCTGAATGACCAATTGATCTGTAGGTAAACGGGATGATTTCCAGCACTGGGCAAATGCTAATCTGGCCGCAGTTAGAATATGAATTATTATGTATTTCGTCTTTTTAGGAAAATGTTTATCAGAGATCCCTAGTAGGAAGAACTCTGGTTTGTATTCAATTTGATCTTTGGTTATCTCCTCCAGCCATTTTCTAATTTTTGCCAGTATTTCTGGGCTTCTTTACAGGTCCACCACATATGAAAGTAGGTTCCCTCTATGTTTTTACATTTCCAACATTTTGGACTAGAGTTTGGGTTCATTTTCGCTAACCTCGAAGGGGGTAAGTGCCATCTATATAACATTTTATACATATTTTCTTTGTACGCGCAGATTTCGTAATCTTAATGATTCTATTCCAGATCTTTTCCCATTCTGTTAATGTAATGCTTCTTCCAATATTCCTACTCCACATTATCATGTTCCTTTCACTATCTCTTGCTCTAATTCTACCTCCAATAAATATTTATAAAATTTAGAAATATTCTTTTTATTTGATCCTAATAAGATTTTATCTAAGTGTTGTAATTTGCTATAAATTCCAAACTCTTTGATATCTTGTTTGTATCTACTATGGATTTGTATATATAACCACTGATCAATTTTAAATCCCTGTTCCTGTAAGTCCTGTCGAGTTCTTAGTTTCCCTAAAGGATCTAATAAATCTTTATATTTAGTCATTTTTGTTATATCCAAATTGTTGGGATGAACCATTGCCTCCATTGTTGAAAGCCAAATCGAATTTTTAAATAATGTTTTTTACATATTTTTTTCCAATTAGTTAATAGTGAATCTCTAATAAGATGTCTATGAAAGTACGCCTGTTTAGTTTTCCCCACATCCCATAGAAATGCGTGCCATCCTCTCTGAAGGTCGTGCCCTTCCAAGGCTAGAGTTCTTTTATTCCGTAAATTGACCCAGTCTTTTAACCATAGTAAGTTGGCTGCCCAATAATATAATTCCCAGTTTGGAAGCGCTAGCCCACCTCTACTTTTTGCATCTTGTAAGGCCTTAATACTGATTCTAGCTTTTTCCCTTGCCAAATAAATTTAAGAGTTACCTTATTTATATCATCAAAAAATTTTTTTGATAATTTTATTGGGATTGTCTGGAATAAGTAAAGGAGTTTTGGTAAAATGTTCATTTTGATTGTGGCAATCCTGCCCAGTAAAGAAAGCTGCAACTTATTCCAAGATTCTAGATCTTTCTTAATTTGCTGTAACAGTTTATCATAATTATTCTCTTTGAGTGATTTACTATGTGGTGTTAACCATATGCCTAAATATTTGACCTTTTTGTTGCCTGTATCCCCATGGTTTTTTCTAATTCTTTCCTCTGGTTCTCTGTTAGATTTTTAGTCAGTAATTTCGTCTTATTTCTGTTGATCTTTAGTCCTGCTACTGAACCATATTGTTCTAGTTCTTTTATTAGATTATGTCCCTTCTCCATGGGATCCTCTAGGAAGAAAACCATATCGTCTGCAAACGCCTGTAATTTATATTCCTCTGCCTTGACCCTAACCCCTTGAATTTCAGGATTTTGTCTTATCCGCGTTAACAATGATTCTAAAGCAAATATAAATAAGAGGGGTGAGAGAGGGCAACCCTGTCTAACGCCCTTTTCAATGCTTAGTGGGCCTGTTTGTTCACCATTAATTAGTATATTGGCTTGTTGGGTATTGTAAATTGTTGTGATAATATTCTCGAATTTAGTGCCCAGATTCATGTTATAGATTTTTGTATTAAGAAGTGCCAATGTAAGTTATCGAATGCTTTCTCCGCATCTAGAAACAAGAGTGTAAATTGTTTCTCTGGATGAGCTTCATAATATTCTAAGGCGTCAATAACGGTTCTTAAATTGTTTTTAATTTGGCGGAATGGAAGGAAACCATTTTGGTCTTCATGAATGTATAAATTTAAAACTTGTTTTACTCTATTCGCAATAATTGAGGTAAATAATTTATAATCGGCATTTAAAAGTGAGATTGGTCTATAATTGTTGATATATCTGGCATCCACATCCTCCTTCGGAATTAACGCAATCAACGCCTCCCTCCATGAGTCTGGCATTTTGGCAGCCGAAAGTACTTCATTAAACACTTCCAGCATCAGAGGCCCTACTAAATCTAATGTGGCTTTATATAATTCTACTGGAATCCCATCTGGACCAGGGTTTATTATTACATTGATTTTCCATTGCAGATTTTAACTCAGACCATGTAATATCCTTATTTAGTAATTCTTTGTCTCCTTCCCCTATTGTTTTATCATTCGTATTCTCCAGATAAGTTCTTATTTTATCCTCATTGATTTCTTCTTTTTATATAATCTTTGGAAATAGTTTAATATAATATCCTTTTTCTTCTCAATCTCATGTTGTGGGATGCCTTTCTCATCTATTAATTGGTGTATCAATCTCTTTTCTTTTTCTTTTTAAGTTTATAAGATAGCCATCTTCCTGGTTTATTGGCGTGTTCAAAATAGTTTTGTTTGGACCTTCTCAAGCTAACTTCTAATTTATCTTGTTCAATTAAATTCAGCTTATGTTTGGCTAGTATTAACTGATTTTGTAGTCCTTGGGTCTTAGGGGTTTTTGTAATTGTGTTTCTAAGTCTTGGATTTGTTGTTGTAACGCGTTTTGTTGGGCATAAATTCTCTTGTTTCTCATAGCATTATAGGAAATTGTTGTGCCTCTTATAATTGCTTTCATAGTATCCCAAATGTTCTGTTTTGAAGTTGTTTCATTATTATTATCTTTTAGAAAATAATTTAGCTCCTCTTTCAGTTTATTAATATACTCTTCTTCGTTTACAATTTGGTTATTTAGTGTCCATCTTTTTTTTATTCGTCTCCTATCCCTCCAAATTAGCTGTATTGGGTTATGATCAGCCCATTCATTCGGTAGAATTTTGATTTCTTTTATTTCATTAGCCAAGTCCAAATCCATCCAAGCCATATCTATTCTGGTCCAAGTCTTATGTGGGTTAGAATAATATGTAAATTGTTTTCCTTCAAGATTCCGTTCCCTCCATAGATCTTTTAAATTTAACTCTCTCAACATTTCCTTACATGCTGCAGAGAGTTCCTTTTTCCCCTTCTTGTTTTTCCCCATATTACTATGGTCTTTCTGGTAGTCTGCAATGGAGTTAAAATCGCCAATCAAGCAAATGTTTCTTTTTTCAAAGCCTACTATTTTTTGGTGAAGGTGTTTAAAAAATTTCCCCTGGTCATCATTTGGGGCATAGATTGCTACAAGTAAAAATGTGATGTGGTTTATCCAAACTTGTATAACCAGAGTTCTTCCTTCGGGATCCGACCAGATTAGTTCTGCCTTTACATCTTGTTTTACATAAATTGCAATTCCCTTTTTCTTGTGTTGGTCGGCCGGTGCTGTAAAAAGTTTACCTAATTTTGGACAAATTAGATATCTTTCGTCATTCTTCGAAATATGTGTCTCTTGAAGACATATTATATCTGCGTTATGTTGAATAAGTTTTGAGAATATCCTTTTTCTTTTTAATAATGAATTTAATCCGTTTATATTGATGGAGAGCAACTTCTTCCCCTCCACCATTTATCTACTTCTGCTTAGATTTTTGCCTAGTAATGATTCGGTTCTCTTGTTGTTGTTGTTGTGGGATTTGCTCTTCTCTCCCATGTTGTGGATTATCACTTCTTGAAATTGAAGAAAGTCGTTCCTTTTGGGTTCTGTGATAATATCGGACCTCCTGTGGTCTTGTTTTAGGTTCTTCTTTGGTGGGTTGACTATTCTTATCTGTGAGCTGTTGATGAAAAACTTGGGCCTGTTCTATCGATTCTATTTTGATTTTCCTCTCTTTCCATGTAATTAACATCCCTTCCGGGATTAACCATTTAAAATGGATTCCTTCTTTATTTAAATCATTAGCTAAAAATTTATAATCTTGTCTTATCATCCTCACTTTCTTTGGAATTTGTTTTAAAATCCTAATTTCTCTGCCCTTATATGATATTGTTTCCTCCCTAGACATTTTCAAAATTAAATCCCTCAGACATCTCCTAGAGAAGCGGATATGAATTTCTCTTGGACAGTTGTTACGCCTGGCGTAGCTTGTGCTAACCCTATATACCTCATCAAACTCTTTAATTAGATCATCTTTTTCCTTTCCTAGCCATTCAGCCAATATTTCTGCCATCAAATGTTCCAATTCTTCATTTTTGGCTTCCGCCACATTCTGGAATCTTAAATACGCCATTGCTTTGTCCATCTCGAGGTGGATCAGAGAGTCTTCCGTTTCTCTAAGTACATTTTTAAATTCCTCATCCATCCTTTCAAAGTTAGACTCCATGCGTGTTGTTCTACTCTCTATATCTTTTATTTTCACTTCGTTTCTCTCCATGGCCTGCTGTAGAGACCCTATCTTACCCTCCACCTTCGCTATATCCGCTTTCATTTCAGCCTTCATTTTCCCCATCTCATCTTTCAATTCACTTATATCTGCTCTAGTTTCCTTGTGATTATTAATCATCATTTCTTGCATTTTAGATATAGCTTCCTGCAAGGCTAATATGGAAGTTTGTATATTAATATTGGGGACATTGGGCTGCTTTTCCCTATTAAAGACTCCTCGATAGTTTTTGAGATGTTGGTGGGGTGGCTGTCAACGTAGTCGATAGGGTCGGGATAGCCTTCTTTCCTGTTTTTAAGGCCATAGTTGTTGTGGATGTCATCTCTCTAAGTATTTGTTTTTGTTGATGCACAATATTAAATATATTATCCCAAATCACCATTCAGTATTTGGGTTCTGTACCTGAAAGACTATTCACGTATTTCAATTTTATATCTCACTCCACAGTCTTTTCCCCTATATCATAAATAGAGATCTGCAACAATATTCTAGTCAATGTAATAAGAAAATTGGTCAACAATAGTACATCAATTAACACTTTAAGGAATTAATCTTAAATGTCGTAAGTAGTCTAAATAATTTATAAATAGATTATATCAACAAAGTTTATCCCTTTTTACTATTAATACTTACAACAGTAAACTCTTAACTCTTTGATAATAGTGTATCCTCCTCTTCCCCCAGTAAGTAAAATTATGTAAAGTGTTTAGGAGATACAATAGGGAGGCAAGGGGCAAGATAATAAGAGAAGGGTAGAAGAGAGATTACCACAGCTTCAGAAAATCAACAAACAAACAACCACAAGGAAGTCATCTTAAAGAGAAAATAGTGCCAACTTAGTAAACTTAAGTAGTACCACGTAATAAAGAGAGCAAATTGGGTGAGCTAAAGTTCCATCTTCCAGCTAGAGGTTTCTTTTCAGCCTTCCAATCAGCAAATGGTGAAAAGTGCTGACTAATCTGCAGTCCCAAAACCGTCTTTACCAGCGTTCTGTTCGCCTCTGGCTTCTTCCTCTTGCTGCTGCTTCTTTCTTTGCTTTCCAACTTTTAAATCCACATACAAATCTTCCAAAGTCCAATATAATGCTCAATTTATCTTCTCCCCAATATTAAGTAGATGTAATAGTAATAGTCATGTTGTGCTCAGACCAGTTCCGGATCTCCAATCTCCAGGTTTTAGCAATCTCTCTCTTTCCCCAAAGCTTCCCCAATTGCTTTTCTGGCCGCTCTCCGCCCGACTTCCAAGAGGTGCTTATCACAACCAGGAGAGAAGAATTTATGCTATCATTCTTCTGTCATTCTACTCCCTTCAGACTTCAAAGAATCCAAGATATAAACCGTTTCTCTGTTCCTCTTACTGGATCTCGCAGGCTGTCACTACTTTGCTTATTCACTCAAGTGGCAGACCGGATTGGAAGCCGCCATAAAATGACAGCTTACTCTTTAGCGCCGAGCTCGGGAGCTTCCCTCTTCACTGTTGGGGAGTTGCCTTCCCCCCTCTGCAGCTCGAGGATCTCCACGTTGACACGAACCTCTCCGGGGTTCATGTATCCCTGGGGGATCGCTCCTGACGCCAGAAAAGGTGTTCGAAGCCTGCACCAGACTTCTTCACCTCCGATCTCCTGTCCTCCCACTTGATGAATCTCCCCAACTTCTTTCTTCTTTTTCTCTCTCTGTTTCTTATGTAATGTTGTTATGTTATTTTTTTAATTGTAAATTCAATAAAATTTATATGAAAGAATGTGAAATAAGATTGATTGGAATGGTCTGTTTTGAACAAACTTGTATAGGCTACTAGTTATAACTTCATTTGTTTGCGGACGTTCACAGATCTGTTTTTTAATTTTTTCTAGTATCTTCCCAGGTATTGATGTTAGGCTGATTGATCTGTAGTTTTCTGGATGGTTTTTTTTTTTTTTTTTGAAGATGGGAACCACTCAGGCAATCCTCTGGTAGTTCCCTGGTACTCCAAGATTTTTTAAAGATATGACATAATGGTTCTGAGATGACATCTGCTAGTTCTTTCAGAATTCTGGGATCATCAGGTCCAAGTGATTTATATTCATCAAGGTCAGAAAGGTTTTCTCTTACCATTTTCTTGCTTACTTTAATTTTTATTTCTAATCTGTCTTTTACAGTTATGTTTTTGGTAAGTTGGGCTATATCTCTTTTTTGCATGAAGACTGATGCAAAGAATAAGTTAAGCAGCTCTGCTTTTTCACTACTGCCTGTTACTTCCTTGCCATCTTATCTCTTTAAAGCAGGGGTCGCCAACCTTTTGGACTTCAGGGACCACCAAACTCATAATTTTAGATCCCAGGGACCACTAACCGGTTCTGTGGGCATGGCCTAATTTGTGGGTGTGGCTGGCTGGGCATGGCTAGTATGTAAATATTATAAATATTGAATTTTTTATTTAAAAAAAAAGGACTTTTACCCAAAATCAGGCAAAGCAGGCAGACTGAGTTGCTCACAGAATCAGAGATTCATTCAGGGATGCCACTGGCTAGCTCAGTCTGTCACATCAAATTTGCTTGCAAGCAAACTCACAAAATTAACTCACAACACACCATGCATGTAAATATTGAATTTTTTATAAAAAAGAGCAACTTGTACCCAAAATCAGGCAAAGCAGACAGATTGAGTTGCTCACAGAATCATTCAGAATCTATCTGCCATCAGCTAGCTCAGTATCTCAAATTTGCTTGCTGTGAGTCTGCACTGAATTTGATTGTAAGCAAACCTTCAGTCCTAAGGGAGGTTTGGCTGTGCTGAGCCAAAGATCTAAAGACTAGCTAGAAAGCAAAAAATCCAACCATTTCCTGCTTCCTAGCTAATCTAAATCTCCCAGCACAGCAGAACAGATGATGGTCGGAAAAAGGAAAAATAGCAATTTAGCAGGCAAGTTTACCAGGTAAGGAGTGAGTGGGTGGGGAGGGTTCCTGCGGGCCATGTGGGCTGAGCAGCCTTGTGTTTCTGCGCAGCCTGGATTAATTGCTTTGGGGGGGGGGGTGCTCTGGGGGTGAAGCCCACCAAAATTTTCTCATGGCCCACCAGTGGGCCATGGTCCACCGGTGGGCAACCGCTGCTTTAGAGGACTGACTGTTTCCTTTTTCTTGTTATTTATATGTTGAAAAATATTATTCTTCAATAATATTTATATTATTTATAAATTTATATTCTTTATAGATATATAAAATTTATATATATGAAAAATAATATTTAATGGATTAATTTCAGCTTTAAATCACAGGACATAAACTTCATATTCTTCAAAATTTGAGTCCATTAGTTGAAAGGAATCAGAGTTCCTAATTCTTTGTGTTATATTTTATAGATATTTTAAATTGTTCTTTTAGCTTTTAACAGAAAAAAGGTTTAGATTCTGAGATTAAATTTTCTGCATAAATAACAGATATTTTAAAAGATGTTAAAGCAGTAAGTGTAAACTGAGCTATCAAAACATATTTAAACAGAATATATCTCAATTTTTGTTTTTGATGGTAAAAAAAATCTGTTTGCAGTTGCTGAAAAGACTAAAAGCAATAATTAAATGATAATTGATTCACTGTACTTATATCCTTTTGTTCCCATTGTTTTCCACTAAAACATATTACCATAAACATATTATTTTTACTTATTTTTAGAGTAGAATTATGCCAGTGTTCATTGGTTCTTTCTCAAAAGTAACCTTATAACTTAAGAGGGTCCAAATGCTATTGGCAGAGTTGGGGATGCTAAATTATTCCTAATAAACGAATGCGCCTAGTGATATTAGGGAAATATGAAAGGTTAAAACTCCCGTGTATCATAAACAAATAACGAATTATTTGTTTAGGAAAGGAAATTCTAGGTGTTTTTTACTTTCCCAATTAAATATTCTCAAAATCTTATCAATATGATTAAATAGGGGTGGAGGCATGAGGAATAAACATAGGTATCACTCTTAAAACATACAAGTCTAGGAATTATATTTATTTTAATTACATTAAATTACTGACCAAATTAAAGGTATTCTATACCATTTACAAAACCTAATGTAATTTGTCCCAGCACTATCTTGATATATTAATTTTGACAAATGTTAAAATATTATTAGGAATGCAGTATAAATCCACTAAATATTTAATAACATTAGTAGAATTTATAAATCAGTCATTGACACATGGTTTCATACGATTAAACTTTACTTATTAGGGATGGTAATAATTAAAAGTAAAATCAGCATATCATTGACATAAGGAAAAACCTTGTATTCAAAAGAACCAGTCTTTATCTCACTTATATCAGAAGCTATTCTAATTGGTATCACTGCTGGTTCTAAGACTAAATTAAAAAGTAAAAGAGATAATGGGTATCATGCAATTTGTAATAATTTAACAATAGGTGATGATTAATATATGGATCTCTATCTAAGAGAATATTGGGAATCTATATCTAATCATGACCTGTTTCTAAAAATTAATATGAACTAATATCAAAGACTTTTTAAACATTTAATTATATTAACACTGAATTATTTTGTGTTATTGTTAACAAAGCTTGTGTAAATTGTGGAAAGCTAGATTGAGCTGAATGAAAATATGTGACAAAACTTTATTGTAGTCTTGAAGCTAAAATACCAGTTAAGATTTTAGTGTCCATGTAAATTAATGATATAGGTTTATAACTGGTATATTGACTGGAATCTTTCCCTGGTTTTAAAATCTGCATTATAGGTTTCATAAAATGAATCTGGTAGTGTCCTGATTTTTACTGCTGTCTTTAAAAAGCCCTATGAAAACAGATGCACAAGATCTTTGAACTCCTTATATGAAATACATGAAATAAATCTGGGCCACTATTTTGCATCAACATAAATATTACATTGGGGTGCTTCCTAAAACCTAAACAACTGTGTTCTGAAGATGTTAATCTTTGAAAAATCTTTCAGGACCAGCTCCTTGCCTAACCTATGGTCACAAGCCATGGTCATCGCCATCTTCAAAAAGGGAGACCCCAGCCTAGTCGAAAATTACAGACCAATCTCCTTATGCTGCATCACCTGTAAAGTCATGGTATCAATTATTAACCAATCCATTATCCTCCACTTAGAGACATACAACCTACTCTCTAATAAACAATTTGGTTTCAGAAAAAAAACTATCCTGTAATCTGCAACTCTTACACTGCAAAAACATATGGACTACACAACTTGATCAGGGCAAAACAACAGACGCAATCTACATAGACTTCTGTAAAGCCTTTGATTCAGTGGTACATGACAAACTACTCCTAAAACCAAAATCTTATGGTATCTCTGGACAACTGCATAACTGGATAGAAGCATTCCTGTCAAACAGACAACAAATGGTCAAAATTGAGAGTGTCCTATCAAATTCTGTACCTGTCAACAGTGGTGTCCCCCAAGGCAGTGTTCTAAGACCAACTCTCTTCCTACTCTACATAAATGACCTCTGTGATCATATTAAGGGCAACTGCATTCTCTTCACTGATGATGTAAAGCTGTTCACCACCACCAACAATACTGCTACCCTTCAAAAAGATCTTGACTATGTATCAGAATGGTCAAACAAATGGCAACTTCAAATCTCAACAAATAAATGCTCTGTCTTACATATTAGCAAAAAAAATCAGAAAATAAAATACAAGCTGAATAGTCAAGACCTTGTTGATGATCCAAGCCCTGTAAAGGACCTTGGAATACTCATCTCTAATGATCTAAGTGCTAGAGCCCACTGTAACTACATAGCCAAAAAGGCATTAAGAGTTGTTAACCTAATCTTACGTAACTTTTTCTCTGGTAATATCACACTACTAACTAGAGCATACAAAACATTTGCTAAACCAATACTCGAATACAGCTCATCAGTCTGGAACCCACATTACGTATCTGTTATTTGCACAGTTGAGAAAGTCCAGAAATATTTCACAAGAAGAGTTCTCCACTCCTCTACTCATTGTAGAATGTAACTTGTCTTGAACAATTATAAGTTTACCTAATATTTTTCATATATTCTTCATTAAATTAATGAGTACAAAGCCCTTAATATATTTATTCAAGCCTGCTTTCTTAATATCAACATATAATTTCCTGAAGAATTCTACTATTCTACAGAATTCTTCTGTAATTTCCAGACTCCTGTATGCTAATTTATTCTTTATTGTTGTTACTGTCCATTTTTCATTTTCTTTTCTAATCTCATATGCCAAAATTTTCCCCAGATTGTTTGCAATCCAAAATTCTATGTTTAGCAAATGTTATCTTTTGTAGTTTTCCTATTTCCATGAATTCTAATTATTACTTACGTTTTTGCAATTTTTTCATTTGCTTCATTGGATTAGTCCTATGAATTTTCTTATTTTTTCTTCCAGTTGTGTTTTCTTCTATTATATTCATTTTTCTATTTTGCCACACTGTTTATAATTTTTTTTCTTATATGAGCTTTGCCTGACTCCCAAATGGTTGCCTCTGAAACTCTTGGTGTTATTTGTTTGTTTGAACTCCTCTTTTCATTTCTGTAGAATGCTTTTGTGAAATAGCAATCTCACATTCATCTTCCATCTAAAGAATAACTTTTCCCTAAGGTACCATGTTATTAATGCTGGATTGTGATTAGGATGCAGTATGTCATAGGAAAAATCCATCTTTTGATGGATAGTGATATGACCTTGGAATTCTAGTACATATCAGTTCTGTATGTACTTGAAGGCACAGTATGATCTGTGTCTTGCTGGGGAAAAAGGTAATTTTGAACTTGGTTTTTAACTGAAATTTATAGTATGTTTTCTGGTTATTGATAAATATGGAGTTAAACTTGTAAGTTGTACATTATGTTCTATTACTATTTATAGACGCAAACATTTTGATATGCATTTTAATCTATATAGTGGCAATTTATAAAAAAATGTTTGTCATGTAAATTATACTTTCACTTACAGTGGCTAGTAAAATTTACCAGCAGCATACTTTAAACTGAACGTATAATATATTTAATTATTTGCCTGTCAGAAACAACTAAATTGCATCATGGAAAATCTTCAGAAGAATAGACATGACATGGCAAGTAGTTACTCTAGTATCTGTAAGAGAAAATGATCTTTCTTCTCTGATGGCTTTTGTGATTGCAGCATTATTCACCCAAATAATTCTTAATGTTTTATATATATATTGCAAGTTACACCTGAGATAATGAAAAGCAGAAGAGTCTCCATGTTTATCCACTATGTGACCTTTTAGAATGATTACTGGACAATTATATAACTGTATCTAACAAACAATTTGGGGTAAAATTTTGGTAAATTAATGTTTACCAACCCCCTGGAGTGGAGGGTTGTATTTTTGGCTTGAGAATTAATGTAAGAGATGCTAGATCACTCTGACATTGAAGGAAGCCTGTAATGATCTATTGTGTTAGATGAACATAACAGGAAAGCATGGTGGTTTCCCAGAGATGGTGGTTTGGGAGGAGTTAAGAATGGAAAACTACCCAGAACTACCCAGGAAAGTCCCTAAAACTTCTGTATGAACATAACAGGAAAATTATGTACTCCTTTGAATATAAATATCCTATAAAAGGTTGTAACCATTTTAAGGGCGGTGTCTTCATCTCCCACTCATTTTGGGGAGATGGGTTCCTATTTGCAAATATCTTGAATAAAGAAAGATTTTTATGGTTTCTTTGGTTGTCAAGTCTGTTTTTTATGCAAACTTCTCTCACTTAATAAGATGTAAAATTGCACCCAGAACCAGATCCTTTCAGGAGAAGCATTTTCCCATTTTAATACTAGGGCTAAGGTCATATAAACAAATAATAGGTTTATATTAAATATCAATATCAATGGTTGTGTTTAAAATAGCTAAAGTAAAACTTTAGGTTCAGTATCTAAGAAACATTATTTTTGACTAATGTAAATCATAATTTACATGGTTTAATATTTCTTTTACAGTTGACTTTTGGTAAATTAATATTTGCCAACCCACAGCACCAGGTGCAATATAAGTGCAAGAATAAAACTGTTTTATACATTTAAATGTTCAGTGTGATGTGGACTAATTATGCATTTTTCAGATTTTTTTGAAAAACAAAGCCTACAAAATATTTTAGTAAAGCAGTCATTCTGTCATTCCTTGTTGAATAATTAATATCATCAAACCCATGGTGAAAAAGAATGAGCCTAACTTAATATCTAAAAGAAGATTGGAACAAATCTCAGATATGGGAATTTTATAAATCAGGTACTGTTGCCAGAACACCAACTTCTTCTGTCACTTTGCATCAAGAAAATAAACTCCTAAGCACTAAAGTGCTTTGAAGTTTCAAATGGGTGATTTGATGTGATTAATCATATCATGTGCCTTCAGAAACTTTAGAGAGATTTGAAGGTGATTTAGAAATTCATTGGGTTTCCTGATGCTTTGAGCTTTGTAGAGTCTTGCAGCTTTTCTTCCGTATGAGGATAAAGCTGGAAGGAAGATCAGTGATATGATGAACTTTCTGATATTGACATGAATAGCTGGCCAGTGAGCCATGCCAATAAACCTACCAGCATGAAAAAGCAAGCCAATAGAGGATGATAAATTCTCTGATCTTTACCAAAGCTTACTTTCTAAACTATTTTTGAAAGTTTTAATTTTTAAGCCAGAAACATGACTTTCTTCAGTGGTTCAACAAAAGATCTCCAATTGTTCTTTTTGGAATAATTTAGAGGCTGTTTGTGCTGTTCTTTTCTATTCCCTGATACAACTTCTATTCACTGAATGCAATACTGTTGAAGACCATTACAACATATTTTTACTTGAAGTCAAAAGAGTCATCAAACTATATGTACCAATAACAACTCCCAAAAGCAGAAAAAACAAATTACCCATAACAATAAGGAAGCTTCAATCCAAAAAGAAATCACTATGGCGGAAAAACAAATCTGGTCATGTTGCCAACTTCAAAAGCAAATACAAAAATTTATGCCACCAGATAAAGACAGAATGCACCAATTATCACATTAGACAAGAGGAAAACCTTCTGTGCACCAATTCCCCCCTCACTTTCTACAATTTTGTAAACAACAAACTAAAAGACTCAAGGTCCATCCCACCCCTGGGATGGTAAAAGACGTAATGGTAAAGACTGCAATGAAGACACCATTAAAGCCAACCTCTTTAACACATTCTTTGGTTCAGTATTTGTAAACAGCAATGGATCATGCCCAGTATTTCCTAGTTGAACCACTGACAACTACAATGATCTAATACATATCAATTTTACAGAAGACAATGTTAAAAAATCTAAATCTACACAATCTAAAACTGTCTCTATCTATTGTACCAGACAGAATATGTGCCTACTTCTTAAAAAAGCTATACACTGCCATAGCCAAACCTCTAAGAATAATCTTTGAAAACTCTTTCAGGACCAGCTCCTTGCCAAAACTATGGTCACTGGCCATGGTCATCCTAACTTCAAAAAGGGAGACCTGAGCCTAGTTGAAAATAACAGACTAATCTCCTTATGCTGCATCACCTGTAAAGTCATGGAATCAATTATTAACCAATCCATCATCCTTCACTTAGAGACAAACAACCTACTCTCTAATAAACAATTTGATTTCAGAAAAAAACTATCCTGTAATCTGCAACTCTTACACTGCAAAAACATATGGACTACACAATTCGATCAGGGCAAAACACCAGACGCAATTTACCCAGACTTCTGTAAAGCCTTTGATTCAGTGGTACATTGCAAACTACTCCTAAAACTAAAATCTTATGGTATCTCTGGACAACTGCATAACTGGATAGAAGCATTCCTGTCAAACAGACAACAAATGGTCAAAATTGAGAGTGTCCTATCAAATTTTGTACCTGTCAATAGTGTGTCCCCCAAGGCAGTGTTCTAGGACCAACTCTCTTCATACTCTACATAAATGACCTCTGTGATCATATTAAAAGCAACTGCGTTCTCTTCGCTGATGATGTAAAGCTATTCAACACCACCAACAATACTGCTATCCTTCAAAAAGATCTTGACTATGTATCAGAATGGTCAAACAAATGGCAACTTCAAATCTCAACAAATAAATGCTCTGTCTTACATATTGGCAAAAAAAAATCAGAAAATAAAATACAAGCTGAATAGTCAAGACCTTGTTGATGATCCAAGCTCTATAAAGGACCTTGGAATATTCATCTCTAATAATCTAAGTGCTAGAGCCCACTGTAACTACATAGCCAAAAAGGCATTAAGAGTTGTTAACCTAATCCTACGTAGCTTTTTCTCTGGTAATATCACACTACTAACTAGAGCATACAAAACATTTGCTAAACCAATACTCGAATACAGCTCATCAGTCTGGAACCCACATTACATATCTGATATTAGCACAGTTGAGAAAGTCCAGAAATATTTCACAAGAAGAGTTCTCCACTCATTGTAGAATACCTTATGCCACCAGACTTGAAATTCTAGACCTAGAAAACCTTGAATTATGCTATCTTCAGTCTGACCTAAGTATGATATATAAAATCATACATTGGAATGACTTACCTGTCAATGAATACTTCAGCTTCAACCATAACAACACAAGAGCACACAATAGATACAAACTCAAGGTAAACTGCACCAAACTTGATTGCAGGAAATGCAACTTCAGCAACAGAGTGGTCAATGTCTGGAATACTCTACCTGACTCTGTGGTTTCTTCCCCAAACCCCCAAAACTTTAACCTTAGACTGTCTACTATTGACCTCACTCCTTTCCTAAGAGATCTGTAGGGGGCATGCATAAGTGCATCAACATGCCTACCGTCCCTATCCTATTGTTTCTTTTTATTTTTCTTATATGTATCCATTTCATGTACTCATAACTATGTTTATACTTATACCTGTTATCATATAATCGCTTGACAAAATAAAATAAGTAAATAAATAAAAATTGCCTAAAAAGTGATGCAAGATAAATATTTTCAAATATTGCAGTGAAATCCTTGAAATTATATGGCTGAAACTGTGAAAAAAGTTGGTGAAAATAGTCTGCATTCTATTGTTTTTATTCATGCCAATAGAAAAAAAATAAGAAAGAAACTAGTAACACTTTCTTATGATCCTTTATGTTTGTATCTTTAATCATATTGAATTTTGTTGCTTTTAAACCTCAAGTTTGAATTGAATCTTGTTACCTTTGCACATCAAATTTTGCATCTGAATCATATTTCAGTTAATTTACAGATACCTAAGAAACACCTAAGAATCTGAAAGGTATTTTAAAATATCTTGAATATTGTATAGGAAGATATAAGTTTTTAACACAAAAATTGCAGGATAATTTTTGTCACTATGTATATGCATATAGCATTAGGTATTTAATCTATTTATATATTTCTTTCACATGTATCAGTCAAGCTTGAAATTATAAATATTATATTTTTTTCTATGGATGCTTATATTAGTAGTTTCATACTTTGGCATATCTCTATGTTCTAATCTAGAATTGGTACTCACAAGGAATTATTCACTTAAGATTGCATGGAAACTCATTACAGATAATCAATAGCTGAAAAAACATTGGCAGTAGGATATTTGCATCTCTCACCTGTTCAGAAATGAAAAACAGATGGCATGCATGTCATAAAGTAAGGGATGAAATCCAACGTGTTGGTGGCTTGTCCTCACATTGTTTTTTTTTTAACAAAACTTGGCAGTACCCCAGACTGAGTTAATTTCCTCATTACTTGGTCATTCATACACAGAACAAATTCAACTATATGTCTTAAAAGACATGAATAGATATATTTATTGTACCTATATTTCTGTATGATGTTAATTGTAAACCTAAATGGACAAGCTTATTCCACATTGCACCCTCAATACAAATGAAATAAGTATTCTTTCCTTTACTTAGTTATTTTAGTTTTTGGTCCTTATATTGTGCTTTATTTTTCGTTAGCCATGCAAAGGTGGTTAGAACTGGAAAATAAATAGGGATAAATACTGTAAATAAATAGGGAAGCCCGAGTCCTCCAATCAGCACAACCTTCTGAGCAAGCTCATTACAGCCTCAGCCGGGAATCTGATACTTCTAAGTCTGCCTGAGAAGATGCATTCTGATGGAAGAACTCACCACTATATGCCTCACCACAAAACTTATGTAACTAGCCAATGCCAATCCAATACAGATTGGGTTAAAAAGTTAAAGTGGCAATGAACTTTACTAGTCTCAAAGACTGACAGGGAAAGGAACTGAATTAAAGATATGTATTTTCTCTTGGAAGAAAAACAGATATAGACAAAATATTAATGTCCAGAGACATAACATGAAGAAAATGGTACATATGGTTAATATGGTTTTTCCAGTTGTAACATCTGGCTCTAAAAGCTAGATCATCGGAAAGGCTGAATGAAGAAAAAATGATGCTTTTAAAATTGTTATGCTGGAGAAAATTGTTGAGAATACCTTAGATTTCAGCAAGAACAAATAATTTGACAAGGGAAAGGAAACAGATTGCTCCTGGAAAACAGCAGTAATAAAACTAGCTTTGAAATATTTTTAAAACATAATGCAAAGGCAGAAAAACAATTGGAGACAGTAAAAAAAGAAGCCGACAGAAACAAAGTTAGCTAGATTCTATCACTGATGACATATGTAGGAACTTACAAGCTACTGTTACTGACAGACAATTTTGGCAAATAATATCCATCAGGTCATAAAGATTTGGAAACAACTAATTGACAGAACAATAATACATCTTGTAGCTTGGGAATCAAAACTTCATATTTCATTAAATGCATAATGAATGGCTGATCCTTTGATCCTGTGTTTAATAAACACAGACCAAGACTTCCAAGCAATCAGGATGAAAAAAAAAACCATTCTGGCACAGCAGTAGGCTAGACCCAAATTTAAAACAGAAACGGCTGTGAAAGTCTGACTCACAGACGGACACAACCAGAAGCCTGATGATGGCAGATGAGATTCTGCTGAAACGTTGCTACAACTTTAAAAGCACAACTACAATGACGTGGGAAAATACCCGAACAAACTTGAATGCCATACACACACACACACACACACACACACACACACACACACACATACACACACACACACCCATATACATACATATACATATACATATACACATACACATATACATATGTTGATTTGTCTATTTTAAATGTATGTCAAATAAATGTTTTTTTCTAGAATAAAAGAAAAATAAAGTAAAAATTTTGAACCTAAAATTTAAACAAAATTTAAAATCGATCCATTATAAAACTAGATCATTGTAAAAAAAAAAACTTTCTGTTTGGAGAATGGAAAATACAGTGATTTTTTAAAAAACAAGTTTCAATTCATGTTGCACTTGTTTTTCTGCCATGTGATAAATTTTAAAATGTATGAACTGGATAGAGAAAATACCAGACACAATCCCCTAGACATTGCAGTACTTTTGGCTGATCTTTTAGCCCTCCCTATATTGGCAAGGACCACCTATAGTCTATAACTCTAAGCAGCTCTAACAGATGGTTCTCTTTAATATTCCCTATTCAATCTGGCAATTCCAGATTAATATGTTTGAGACTTGATGACTTGCCCTGGATGAGCAGTTAATTCATTTCTTTTTTCCAGTAAGGATAGTATAAAGAAATAGTTAAGTCAACACATTTTCTTCGCAGCCTATCAATCAGAAGATTGTCAGTATTAATTAAAGCATAGTTTCCTCAAACATGAACAGTATAAAGAAAGACATATCAAATTTCATTTATGGTCTGAGAAATTGAAAGAGATAGCTACATTATTTTCAGTAAACCTCTTTGAATAAGTGTAATTATGCAATTGTTTCTAATTAGAATATTGGGTGCTTTTCAGATTTTGTTAGGAATGTATTCAGGGTCTGATTAGTTGAGATCTTATACTGAGCAATTATTATGACATCTAACATATTTTCCATGAGTTTACTGACACAGAATACTATCTCTCTTTCCAATCTCCACAGTATTATGAAAAGTAACATCTTTTCTCAAGTATCCTATTTTTCAGGAAGTATATCTGCACAGCAGCTTTGAATAGGTATAATAAAGCCAGCAATCTCTCAGTATAAAAGGACCCTCTCCTTACAAAAAATGTACATAAAATATGTTTAATTGGCAAAAGTCAGGGGTGGGATTCTGATAGTTCGAACCGGTTTGGGTGAACCCCTGGCTCTGAAGATCAGCTGGGAGTGAACTGGTTCTCTCCTATGATCATGTGGGCCCATCTGCCCTAGTGCTGCACTGACCTTTATTGTCCTAGCTGATCAGTGTAGAAGAGCGGTGATGCCACTCCTCAGCTATGTTACTCCCCTGAAGTAACATAGCAGGTAAGGATTTTTGCATTGCTGTTCATGTGTGCACAGTGCGTATCAGGAACTTGCATGCACAAAGCACATGTGCACACACGAAGCACATGATCACTGAACTGTTTGTTATACCTGCAGCTTCCAATCCTTGGCCAAAAATATTCATAAGAACAACTTAATTACAAAAGGTTTAGAGCATGATAAAATTCTGGAGACATTAAATTATAGTGGAAAAAATTATACAGTGTACCAGATTATTACTTTAACATGATGGGAGGGTATATTGGTAACATATCTCTGAAAACACTACCAGTTGAAGAATGAAATTGTGGTTAAATCACCTTTGCTAGTAAGGTTGAGAGGAAGGAGGTAATCCACAATTGAGGTAAATCATGAGAGGTGATGAAGGCATCAGACTAGCAATCTCATTTAGGAGAAAGAACTGCAAAATCAAATTTTGTAGAAGTGAAGGCAATGACAAATCTTTTCTGAACTATGAGCAAGAAAATTGTATGAAATAACAGCAGATGATGAGAAGGAGGGAGTGAAGAAAGGAGGAAACAAGAGGAGGTGAAGTGAGGACAGGAAAAAAGGAGACAGAGAGAGAAAGAGACAGAGGGAGGGAGAGAGAGAGGGAGAGATTTCCAACACTCACTGCCAGTTTACCGCAAGTGAACTTATTGGGCAAGCCAACAGGAAGACAGAAGTTGCTTCGACTCCCAGTGAATTTTGCCCACTCATGGTAATTATATTTTTCTGTTTAGATAAGGAAATATCTCTGAAACAATGGGGTGTCTTTGGCATTGAGCAGCAGTAGCCAAGCAGCCGCGGCCCACTGGTGGGCTGTGAGAAAATTTTGGTGGGCTTCAGAGAAATCTCATCCCCAGAGCACACACCCCCAAAGCAATTAATCCAGGCTGCGCAGAAACACAAGGCTGTGCCGCCCACATGGCCCATAGGAACCTTCCCTGCCCACTCACTCCTTACTCAGTAAACTTGCCTGCTAAATTGCTATTTTTCCTTTTTCCGACCATCATCTGTTCTGCTGTGCCGGGATATTTAGATTAGCTAGGAAGCAGGAAATGGTTGGATTTCTTGCTTTCTGGCTAGTCTTTAGATCTTCGGCTCTGCTTTTAAGTACAGCCGAACCTCCCTTAGGACTTGCTTGCAAGCAAATTCAGTGCAGATTCATGGCAAGCAAATTTGAGAGACTGAGCTAGCTGATGGCAGATAGATAGATCACTGAATGATTCTGTGAGCAACTCAATCTGCTTCGCCTGATTTTGGGCAAAAGTTGCTCTTTTTTAAAAATAAAAAATTCAATATTTACATACATGGTGTGTTGTGAGTTAACTTTGTGAGTTTGCTTGCAAGCAAATTTAATGTGACAGACTGAGCTAGCTGATGGCGATAGATAGATCTCTGAATGAATCTGTGATTCTATGAGCAACTCAATCTGCCTGCCTGCTTTGCCTGATTTTGGGTAAAAGTTGCTCTTTTTTTAAATTAAAAAATTCAATATTTATATAAATATATTTACATACAAGCCATGCCCAGCCAGTCACATGACCACCAAGCCACACCCACAAATTAGGCCACACCCACAGAACCAGTTAATGGTCCCCGGGATCTAAAATTATTAGTTTCGTAGTCCCTGAGGTCCAAAAGATTGGCAACCCCTGACATGGAGTGTCTTTTCTTTTTTCCCCTTTTTTCCAAGTTTTTTAGTTTATTTTGCATATACATCCATATCAATGCATGAACAGTGTGGCACCTGGGCATTATTCATTCTAGTACAAACAACAATAGTAATCATAATCATATTTGTTACATTAATCAATCACATCAATCAACAAAAATCAAGTCTATGTAATTCTGATGTTAATACACCTATTTATATTGAGATACAATCTTCATTATTTAATTATTCAATGTTTCAATGTACTATTCTAATGCCAATCACAATATTATTTAAATATATGCAATAATACTAATCGTATTTGTTACATTCATCAAGCCTATGTAATTCTGATTTGTACACATATTTATATTAATGTATACTCTTTCATTATTTAATTGTTCAACATTTCAATATATTATTCCAATACCAATCACTATATTTATTTAAACATACATAATAATATCATAATTCATCCTCTAGTTTTTCCATTTCATTTTTGCTCTTTTATTATATAAAAGTGTATTTGCTAACATTGCTTCATTCTCTTATTTCTACCTCTATTCTAGCTTTTAATCAAGCCACCATTATATTAAAAGACCTTTTTTTTCTACCCATCATCTCTTGTTCACTTCAATAATTTAATTTTTATTCTTTTTTTTTTTTTGGACTTGCCTGCCATATTCCTCTCTAGGATTTTTATCTCTGTCTGCATCCACATCCTGACTATTCAATCTAGTTATTTCTCCCATCCTACCCTCTTCTGCTGCCAAGCTTTCAAAATATCTGCCCAAGCCCATATCTCCCTTTCAAAAATATCTTCTGCATCTCCAGTTCTCTTTTTAAGTCTCTTAAAATATTTTCCCCTGGTTTAATTCATTAATCATTGTTTTTATTGTTGTCTCCTTATCTCCTTCTTTTGTTTGCTGGTTCACCGGTTCTATTTTTTCCTCCATTCTTTCTGTTTGCTCCTTCCTTTCCTGGATGTCTTGATCTTTGATCATTGCCCCCTGTATGATATTTTCCAGTTTTCCCTCTATGCCATGCATTAGTTTCATAATCTCCTTATGTATTTTTCTCATAATGTCCTTTATACTTTGAAACATCAACACTATCTCTTTCAAAGTTTCACTCATTTCCCCCTGATGGAGCATCTTGCCTTATTTTAATAAGTCCCACTTTCATCCAATAGTCCAAGAATCATATATTCAGGCCTAAAATTGCTCTTCAAAAAAATACACTGATCATAATTCTTTATGTCCCATAGTTAATCAGTCAGTTCCATTTAAGTAGTCCAGAGAGTTATCCAAAACCTCTTTAAATCCTCTTTATAAATTCAATCATATATCATAGCATTCAGGGGTCACTTTAATTATATGTCTTCCTTGTTCTCATAATTAAATCCCCAGTAGTTGTGGAATAGATGCATATAGCACAGTAGATAGCATCACAATTCGCCAGATAAATATTCCCAGGCTGATAGTAATATGTTAGTTATACTTTCCTTTCATCAATAGGTGGTGCTCTCAGCATGAATTTCAATGTTGTCACAGGTCCCACCAATTTTAGTCTGTTTTTAATTATTTTAATTACAATTCAATTGTAAAAGCAAGGTTATTTTTTTAGGTAGATAGTTCCAGCATTTTAAAATGCATTGCCAATACAACGTCTTCCCAGTTTAAGAGTCAATTTCCTATTTTTTTTTTTAAAAATGTGTTTTTCTCCCCTTAGTACTTTTCTTTCCAGTCTGGGATTTTTCTCAAAATAGTACTGAGCAAAACAGTTGTCCTGGATTTTCCTTTTGTGGTTAAATTTTAAATAGAAAGAAATGTTCTCGCCCAGTTCCAGTCACTGTTCTTCTCCAACACTCTAGCACATCCTTAGTTGCCTCAGCTGTCCCAGCTTCATGGCAGCCATGTTTAGACTGCCTCTTCTCCTTGTCATGGCTGAGAGGGAAAAAAGCCCCAGTCAGGCAAGAGAGTTGTGACTTTCTGCGACCTCGCAGGGTGCCCCTCTTTGCTTCTCTGCCTCTACAGAGTGGCCTTGGCTTCTTTCAGAGGCCACCTTCAGGGAGAATTCAGCACAGGAGTATGGAGACTTGCTCCTCATGTCCGACCTTGCTGCAATGTTAGCCAGAAGTGTTGGAATGGAGTGTCTTTTCAATGATCCAATAGGATGTTGTGGAATAGGCATTTGCAGGAATAAAAGAATGTCTTTTGGCAACATGGCGGTTTTCCAGAAAGAGTCCCAGATTAAGAAACTATGCAGTCCCAAACTGAAGGTGGGAAAATAGATTCAGTATAGCCACTTTAGAATCTCTTAGTATTTATATAGTAGGTTAGAAAATTATAGCTTTAGTTGGCAAGATTCTGTAAGCAAATAAAGAATTGAACTCAATTGGATTTCTGTGTGTCATCTCTAGCTTGGAACTGATATGGATTGTCTAGTAGGTTTTTAAGAAGTACCTTAGAAATACTTTTACTAAAAAAGGAGTTGTATAAGAATTTATAGGAAGGAAGAATTACCAAGGAAAAGCACCAGCAAGTGTTATATATCGTTTCTGACGTAGGTCAAATCAAGAAACACTACAGAGATTCCAGAATTATACTTTATTCTTGAAGATACAATAAAATAATGTTAAAAACATTTCCAAGCTTCTGTCTGTCCTAAACAAAATCAAGGCAGATCAACCTTGTTACATGGATCAACCTTGCTATATCTGGACTAGTGAACACAGAGGTGGAGAACTATAGACACAAAAGAGGAAACTGTATAGCAAATGTTAAGAGACACTAAATACAACTCAAATAAAGGACATAACACTACTGATGGGAAATTGGAATGTGAAAACTAGAAAAACCTGGAATCAGAGTAAGATTTGGAATGATTAAATGCAATTATGTAGGAGATAATTAATTGAATTTTGCCAAGGGAAATCTTCATTTATATCCAGTACTAGCTTCAGGCTGCATAAATGGAGACTCTACATATTTATATCATTGGATGAACAACTTGAAAACAAATCATCTACATAATTAGTAACAGAAAATGTAGAAATACAATCCACTCAGCTAGAACATTTCTAGATACAGATAACCAAACAGACCATGAATAATTTGTGTTAAATACATAGTAAAAACTTAACAGATTTAGGTATACTAGTAAAATTTTAACCTGGAGGGATATATATAATTGCTCTAGTGTTGGACATTGCAACATAAATTCAAATTCAAATCAGTAGAGTTGTTAATATCACTTTAGTCTAGTTGCCATGTGTGTGTTTTTTCACGACATCCTCAGATTTGGAATCCAAGGATTGTGAATTTTAGAGAAATGGAAGCTGGATAAGAGAATTATCATTCAACAATGTAGGAGAAATCTATAACTGATTTGTATCAATGAATACAAATCAGGTCAACATTGATTCTCCCCCCCACACACACACACAAATATAGAAGACTTCCAAGCAATGGAATCATTTTGAGTCTGTTTAAAACATAATTTGGCATCATCTTTATGATTATTATGTTTGAAGTTACATTAATTCAATAATTAGTGTGGGAAATGGTTATTTCTTTCTAATCTTGATTAACTCACACAGTATATTTATTTAAAACACAAATCACTCCAAGGAACTGGTTTTATGCACTGACTTTTATAGGAAAAAAACCTGAGGAGCCATGAGAAGAGATATGAAAACAGAAACAATATTTTTTTCTTAAAATTTCAAAGAACTAAAGATCCAAGTGGCTTTCAGAACAAATTATCTTGATAGCCAAAGAGAATGGATGAAAGCCTTTGGCAACAAGGACATACAAAGACTGAATGCAAATTGTCAACATCAAGGTAGAATGAACAAAGAAATATACAAAGCCTATTTATTATTCCATTTGTACACTGCTGAATCTATCACAGCCTCCTGGTGCTTTACAATAATGAATAATACAACTAGAATATCCACATAAATTAATTTAAGCAAAACATCAAAATGACACAAGAATTAATACTAATATGTAAAAATTGATATAATTAAAAGCATCATCTTATTGACTGACCAATCAACATGAAGAATAACTACATACCTAACAATGGCACCTCTTTATTCTGAAGAGTACTGTCTTCATTAGTTTCTGGAACAGTTATCATATGGTACAAATTAAGTGTATAAGAGGAAACAGTTCCATTGGGCTTTATGACAGAAAAAAAAACATCTCTGGGCCACTAGCCCACCAATTCTGTTTCCTCCTAGGAAAAGTATATGGAATGGGCTGGTTCTGGTTGGGAAATGCTGTCCTGCAAGTATATTAATTCCAGGCCATATAGACCTTGACTATAAGAACACTTTAAACAGCTCTGGAAATTGACCAGCAACCCTTCACAATTGAGATTCCATAGATAAAAGCATTTTTACAAACATTGTGACATTCAGGAGCCAGCTCCACTAGAAAACACAGGGGGAAAAAGGCTGACACTAAACCACCAAACTGTTTCAAACTCTGGAGAAAACAGTTCAAGTGCAAGCAGTTTTACATAAAGAGCTAGGAAACAAGACTATGTACTCTAGAACTGAAAAATATTGGTATATATGCCATATTGACAAAGAGAGATGAAGGAGAATGAGCAAATTATTGAGTCACGGTGCTAAATCTAAACCTATACTTGAATACAGCTCATCAAACTGGAACCCATATCATGTATCTGAAATTAACACAATTGAAAAAGTCCAGAAATATTTCACAAGAAGAGTTCTCCACTCCTCTATTCATTACAGAATACCTTATGCTACCAGACTTGAAATTCTAGACCTAGAAAACCTTGAACTACACCGCTTCCAGTCCAATCTAAATATAGTATATAAAATCATACATTGCAATGTCCTACCTTCAAATGAATACTTCAGCTTCAATCATAACAACACAAGAGCACACAATAGATACAAACTCAAGGTTAACTGCACCAAACTTGAGAGCAGAAAATACGACTTCAGCAACAGAGTGGTCAATGTCTGGAATATTCTACCTGACTCTGTGGTTTCTTCCCCAAACCCCAAAAACTTTAACCGTAGACTGTCTACTATTGACCTCACGCCTTTCCTAAGAGGCTTGTAGTGGGCGTGCATAAGCGCACCAATCACGCCTACCATCCCTGTCCTATTGGTTTTTTATTTTTAAGTATTTATCTCATATATTCAAACTATATTTATTCTTATACCTGTATCTTGTAAGCAATTGACAAATCAAATCAATACTAAATACTAAAAAAATCCCAACACAAAAGGCATAGGGACCTGACATCAAAAGCTAACATAAGTTAGACGAAGGAAGAGAGGAAGAGAATTTGCTTTATTGATTCCAGCAAGATCTTATGTAAATCAAGCCAGAATGTGGAATATATTAAGGCTAATTTGTGGGCCAGAACCTGCTTATTTTTCTGAATGACCTTTACAATGAACAAAATACAAGGAACAACTAAGAACTGAAAGTGGAAAAAATGTGAAGCAAGGATATATACTGTACTAAGATCTGTTTAATTTATGTAGTATATCTATTTGCTTTATAAAAACCCTGAACTGATGTTATATGCACCTATGAACTTATTTCATACTGATGTAAAGGAAAGACTTTAACTAACTAATATGTTTTATTTTAAAAAGTGTATTAATAGATTTGCATTTGACATTACCTATGCTTTTTTTCCTTTGTATGTCCTTTAATATATTTTTGTTTCCTTTTTCTATGTTATATGTATATTAAAAACCATAAAAAGGAATTAAATAAAGATGAAAACAAAATAAAAGGTAGAAATATTAAAGAAATATAGATATATTAAGAAATATAGATAATAGTATTTTTGCAAGCTGAACTACTTTATTAGTTTCAGAAGGGGAATTATGAAAATAAAAAAATGAAAAGTAAAAAAAAATGGGCCAATGCTCAATATGTAGAACAATAATAATATTAACCTGCATGCTTAGAGAACTTTTAGCTGACAGCCAAGAAGAGAAGATTTTTCATAGCTTTGTTTCTAGGCTAAGTATAAAGGTGCATAGTATTTTGGTGAAGAAAAGGATAGAATCATTCTAGATAAGACAATAACATGAAGGATAAGACCATTTTTAGACAGTAAAGATAAGAATGATTAAAACAGTAGTTTTTTCCATGCCATAGTATATTGGTGAAAGCTGAGATAGTGAGAAAGTGTAGTGGGGAAAAAGAAAAGAATATAGACGTTTAAATTATGGATTTAGAAAAGCTTTCAATGAATATCATGGATTATATGAAAAACTAATCAATCAATTCTGGACTGAAGAAAAGATTGACTGTTCCATTGAGGCAATGATCAGCAAGCATAAACACACTTACTTTGGTCATGTGCTGTGAAAAGGTGATGAACTAATAAAATATTTACTCTCCTTAGGAGACAGAATTAATGAATAAAAGGGATGAGCATAATGTGTTTGAAAGAGCTATAAACTATTACCAGAAGCAGAGAATGTACTTTTCCACACAAATCAGAAGGGTTGAACCTCACTCGATGGCATCTAACTAAGTTTAGATTATAAAGCTGATGAATCATAATATAATTTGTTTGGAATATTTGATACAAGAGAAGAATCAGATAATCAATCCCTAAAGCGTTAGGTTATATAGTGAGTGGACTCTGTTAACTGAACACATTTTTATGCTGCCAGAGTTATTTGTTTGTGATATAAGCTGCTTTATAAATATGATGAAATAAATAAAAGGTTCAATGTGCAACCATAGGTTTTCCCTTCCTGGCAAAGCACCTAAACAATCAGAAAGAAATCTAATGCCATAGGCATAACAGAAAATACGTTTGCTGATTTGACTTACTTTTTCTGCATTTCACACTTTAAACAAAAAAAGCCAAAAGTCTTTATTTCACAAATAAAAAGATAAATATTTTTGTCTTGGAGTAAAATACTGCATCTAACTTATTTTAGTGTTTATTGTATCATTTATTTTTCAAAGGATTTGCTTGTGTACTCAAATTATTTCACAGATATGAGGGTTTACAGTGCAATGTTTCTTATTGGTTGTGTTGTTGAAGTTCATAGAAAATGTGTCATATATTTAGTGTTCACTAATGTAAATGGAATAAGAACAGTAAGATGTAATGAAGCTCATCTATGCACATCTATGACCATAATAAATATTCAATTTAATTTGAAGCTCATCATTTCTTGTCATAGTAGAATAAGTGTAAGATTTGTGAGTTTTCAGACTGTAGGAAATGTTGAACTATGAAAAGGCTGCAAGGGGCATTGAATATTTTTTTCAGAACTCTAAAACTTCTGGCTGGGAATTATGGGGATTGATCCACAAAATCTCTGGGAGGTGATATGTTGGAAAAATATGCTATAAAATGTATTAAATATTGGAATAGCAGACTTTCCTGGCTATGGGGCTGTGTAAGCCAGGAGAGTAAAAAAAATCTAAGAGACATATTTTAGAAAAAAAAAATGATCATTTAATTGTTATCCTATTCTTTAGAGTTTCTTGCATACTGACTTCTTTGTTATAATTCCTTTGCATCCTCATCTCTTAAATTTCTGCCTGTTCCTCCTTAACACATTCAAGGTTATATATGTTCACACTATACAGACTACCTAAATCGACAATTCATATAGTGAAGAAACTGATCTGAGGTAAATGTTAGGAAGGTTGAACTACTAAATCTTTGCCTGGACATTCACTGTATTTTTTGCTGAATTGAATTGCTTTTCAGATATTCACTCAACTATCCTTCATGTCAAAGTTCAAAATAATATGAGAAATCTTTTATGAGTACAATTACTACTGTGATTTGATAAAATAATCTTATAAAATAATCTTCCTTCTCTCATACCATTAAAAGGGTCTAATGTATTGTCTATTATTCTCTTCATTGGGAAAAATGTAATGTTGAAAACTTTATTTTAACATTGTAAGGTATGTCATTTGTTTGTTTTCCCCTTCCCCGAATATTAAGTCACTGGGAGGGGAAATACAATGATATATCTTATTTTTATAGCTTCCATTTTTTTGTACATAAACAAGTTAAAGTATCCTTAAGATGACATCTTATTCCTATGAAGGAAATTAAAATTGTTAAGTCCTTTTTATTTTCTATTCTGTGTGGTCCAAATACTAGGAAACTTTTATATAAATTGCTTTTATATTCTTATTTTATGTGGATGGAATTGAGTTCCATCAATTAAAAATGACATCTTATGGGACTCCAGAGACACATCTTGCTTCTTGCAATCTTTGCCCTTTGGAATAGTGTCCCTTTTGAAATTCATAGAGTCCTGTAACTGTTGGCTTATAGGAAATTACTTGGCTGTTCCTGCAGGCTTTGGATTAGGATCGTAAGTGGCCCCATTAACAATTATACTAGTTATGCTCATCTGATTCAACATGGTGAGTTTTTAACATTTTGAGGTATTTTCTTCACTGTTTCTAAACCTTTGTAAAACACCCAGAATCATGGCAATTTTGAAATTGACTAAATATGTACAAATAAATTGTGCTACAAACCAATAATTGTAATAAGAACAAAATAGTTACATGACTTGCATTTGTACACTAGAGATTTTCTAATTTCTGTATAAAGGGGATATACAATACCTTATATTCTTTGGCCTTTTGCTGACCTTCTAAAGAATAATTGTGCTTCATATGAAAGCTGTTCCATTGCAAAGGTCTGAACAGATTCCCACAAATCATCTGTCTTCAATAAGTGCAATACCTAGGTCAAAAGAGAAAAACATGATATTTTAAAATAATTGTAATGATATAGCCTCAAACATGAACTATCATGGTAAGATACAAATGGGATTTAATGTCAATCAAATGTACAACTTCCACAAAGATTGAAAAGTTGCAGAATTTGGAAAGCATTGTTGTAAAATGCTTTTCAGAATGTTATTTGTTTAATATTTATATTTCAGCCCATCTGTACAGAAGCTGAAACTTATTATTGTTGAGTTATATTGTAGTATAGTCATGTAGACCAAAATAATTGTTATTATTTGTAATAATTGTAAATAATTGATCTTGAAGCCACAAGCTATTGCAACATATACAGAAGAAACAATTCTTCAGTCCGGATACTTTCAGGAACAATTTGAAGTAGAATAATTTTATAGAAGTAGATTTTCTGATTAAAAGTTACATCAGCCTGACTACAGCAGGTTCTTGTTGGTTATTCTCATAACCCTGCATCCATTTATATTTTTTGTGCTTTCAAGTCAGTCTGATCTCTTGACCAGTCCTGATTCCATGGCCAGGCCAATCCCTGAAATTTCCTCGGCAATATTCATTTTTGTGTTTTGCCATTGTCTTCTTCCTTGGCCTGAGGAAGATTGGATTGGATTAGAACAGAACTAGAACTCACAATCTCCTGGTTTATAGCCCAAGGCCTTTTACCATTACACTAAACTGACTTACCTGACTTTGATTGGGTACAAAAATACATTTTTTGCTACTAATGATGAACATTGTATTGCAAAGGTATATATAAACTGTGTTTTAAAATGAACCAGGAAGACAAATATTTTAAAGTGTATGTGATTAAATGGGCAAAAAGCTTTAATTATAATATTATGCTTGATCAAAAAGAAAATATATGGATTATTGCTGAAGAGATGTTACCTAGTTTGGTAATGAAACATCTGCAAGTAAACAACCAAGGTCAGAGAGCACCAAGGATCCCACTACTGAAGAAAACCATATAGCACTATTTAGAGGATGAGGTCCAGAAGCTGAGCAAGAATATTCAAACCAACAGAGAACTGGGATTGGTATAGATAAATCTAGAACTAACCTAGAAGGAATACAAGAATTGTCAGGTAAACTTCAACTTAAGAAGGAAGAAAGGATGAAAAATAAATTAAGATAGCTCTTAATATGAGAGGAGGCAAAGGGAAACTCTGTCATTATTCCCTACAACAATGGAGAAGAGTTTCAATAATCCTTGGGACATCTATTTACATCTAAACTAACTACAACCATCTACAAATTGACTTTACTGAAGATAACGTGGAAAATACAATACTCCACCTTAAACCATCCTTATCTATTGGCCCTGATGGCTTATGTTCATTCTTCTTAAAAAAAGCTCTCCACTACCATAGCAGAACCACTAAGCATAATATATGAGTTATCATTCAGAACCAGCTCCTTACCAAACCTATGGTCTTTAGCAACAGCCATCCCTATTTTCAAAAAAGGTGACCCCTGCTTGGTTGAAAACTACAGACCAATCTCATTGTGTTGTGTCATGTACAAAGTTATGGAATCAATTAGTAATCAATACATTACTTTCCACCTAGAGTCAAACAACTTACTCTCCAATAAACAATTTGGTTTCAGAAAAAAATTGTCCTGCAATTTGCAACTTCTCCACTGCAAAAACTTATGGACTACACTTCTTGACCAAGGTAAAGCAATAGATGTAATTTACATTGACTTCTGCAAAGCATTTGACTCAGTGGTACATGACAAACTACTATTAAAATTAAATTCTTATGGCATTTCTGGATCCCTTCACAAGTGGATTACTGCCTTCCTGTCAAACAGGCAACAAATAGTAAAAATAGGAAACGCCCTATCAAGCTCTGCACCAGTTATCAGCGGTGTCCCACAAGGGAGCATTCTAAGACCCACACTCTTTACACTCTATATAAATGACCTTTGTGATCACCTTATTAGCAACTGCGTCCTCTTTGCTGATGATGTAAAACTATTCAACACCACCGTCAATGCTACTGTCCTTCAAAAAGACCTTAATTATGTGTCTGAATGGTCTAACAATTGGCAACTCCAAATCTCTACCAACAAATGCTCTGTCTATATACCAAGTACAAGCTAGGCAGATATGACCTTGTTGATGACCCTCACTTTGTCAAGGACCTTGGAGTTCTCATATCGAATGACTTAAGCACCAAAGCTCACTGCAACAGTATTGCCAAAAAGGCTTTAATAGTTGTAAATTTAATTTTACGCAGCTTCTCCTCTGGTAATACTGCTTTGCAAACTAGGGCATTCAAAACCTTTGCTAAACCAATACTTGAATTCAGCTCTGGTGTCTGGAATGTGCACAGTATATCAGACATAAATATAACCGAGCGAGTCCAGAAGTATTTTACCGGAAGAGTACTACATTCCTCTATTCACAACAGAATACCCTACAGAACCAGACTTGAGATTCTAGGCTTAGACAACCTTGAACTACGCTGACTAAGATTGGACTTAAGCATAGTACATACAATCATATGTTACAACGTCTTACCAGTTAATGAATATTTCAGCTTTAACAACAACAACACAAGAACACACAACAGATATAAAGTAAATGTAAACCACTCCAAACTCAATTGCAGGAAGTACGATTTCAGCAACAGAGTGGTCAATGTCTGGAACTCTCTACCTGATTCTGTTGTCACGTGCTCAAACCCCCACTCCTTTACCCTCAAACTAACCTCTATTGACCTCACTCCATTCCTAAGAGATCTGTAAGGGGCGTGCATAAGCGCACAATCATGCCTACCTTCCCTGTCCTATTGTCCCCAATTATTAGTCCTATTTGGTGTATTTAAACTTATGTTAATCTTGTTTCTGTTATATTGTAAGCTTTTGACAAATAAATAAATAAAAATATTTTTGAACTGTCCTTCCTGAAGGACTAAGAGTTCCAGAAGAGCATGGAACATCAGATCATAAGCAGCTCAAAAGTTTACCTGAGAAGGGAAGACGGTAGACAATGAGAAAAAAGAGAGAAAAACTGCAGTTAATCCTTAATTCTGGAATTAGAATTAAGGAATAAGAAAAAATAATGCGTGCTTAACAAGTAGGATTGGACTCAGAAGTTTAAATATCCCCTTCCAACTCTATGAGTTTATGATTCTATCATTGTTTGAACTGATCCTCTATGCAGGCAAATTTTATTTAGCCTCCAGGCTACTTTATTGAGAAATACATGTCCTGAATAAGAATCAACAAAACTTGGTGGCTGCTAATGAGGAACAGCCTGTTTAGTGGAAAAGAGAAACTATGTGTAAGTGTAATAATCACAGTTCATTTAACTTTTTAGTTTAAATGTATTTTATTATCTGAATTGAAATATATTCCCAAGAAACTTTTATGTCTAAAATAGCTGTCCTTCCATCTAATTACAAAAAAAAGAATCTAAATCTTTAAAGATTATCAAATAAAGATCTAATTTATTAGTCCATTATTTTGTCTGGAATATTCTGGTCATATTTAACAGTTAATAAAATGGAAGGTCAAATAAGAAATACGAAGTATTATTCAGCTGAAAATTTCTGTATAGAAATTTTGTATAGACATATAATTTATAGATTTATTCTTCAAAATTTGTTAATTATTATTGATATAAAATTATGTTATTGTTAATTCAACATGCAAAACTTCCATATCCTTAAGATATCAGAACTGATTCATGTAAGTGTGTAGTAGGAGTGAGGGAAATGCTATGGCATTTCTGGATTTAAAAGAATAAAGGACATTGAGTGTTTAGCTAGCTTTTCTATATTAAAAACAATATTGTATAATAAAACCATTGTATTGCTTGATAATAGCAAACGTTCTATATTTGAATGTTTGGCTTTTTGTTTTTGGATTTCTGAAACTTATCCAAAGACCTATTTTTTTTAAAAAATAAGGATAATATTTTAATTTGAATTATAATCAGAGGTAATTGTAAAATTCAATGAATATAGGTCCCACTGAGTTTAGTCCAAAGAAACTTAAAATAATTTAACTGTGTTTCATGAAACAACCACACGCTAACATCATGTGGATATCTGAGCCATATTGTCACAGTGAAATGCTAATAAAATGTGTACATGCAACAGAGCCACAGTAAAAATTAAAATGCTTTCACAAATGCAACCTCAAAGCTAAAGGAATAAACTGATGCAGTAATATCTAAAAATAAACGAATGGCCAGCTACTGTATTAATCTAGAAGATACTGTCAAAAATAGATGCTATTTTTACTCATTTTAAAAAGTACAGTTTTAAGAAGATTTCTAAATATTATTCCAAAGTGTATTTAACTGTGATTATATACTATATGTGCAGACACCAATTCATATGGATATCCCTATAAAAAAATCTATCTTGTCTATTTTTCTAATTTCTAATGACTGTTATTCTATTTTTTTTTCCAGATAAAATTATGTTTCATTTCTGCTTAGTGCTGACAATTTCATTAGTTCTCCTGAATGGGAAATCTGTCAAATAATAATAAGAAACTTAAGCATACTTAGATTGAAACATTTAGTCACTGTCAGTTCTTAGTCTTCAGGCCAAATATTTAATTGTATATAGATTTTAATAATCATATTTCTGTTGTATATGTGGTTAAGGAAGAAGAGGCTGAAAATTCTTCCTCTTGAATACCAGCTCTCTAGTGGAGAACTTTTGGTTTATATGCCTTATAAATATATGGCTATGTTCCCATAAGAATAAAGAAATTTTACTCTCTATTTTTGTTCTAGATGCTTTGCTGTGGTATTGCTATAAGTACTGTATTTAAATTAACTTTATAAAAATAATAAACTTCACTTCAAAATATTATTTACTACTTTTTAGATTTTATACTCCACCTTTTATTTTATACAATCCAATACAGCATATAATAATCTCTGTCGCTCTATGTTCTGCATCAAAACAAACCTGTATGATAGGTTGGGTTGAGATGATTGCCACGATCCCCTGTTTGGTTTCATAAGTACTGAATGGCGCATAATCTTTAAAAAAAAAAAAAAAGCAAAACTTTACTTTTTTCAGACATGCTATTTTCTGTGGTTTTTAAAAATGAAATGGAATGGCTTTTAAGTATATATTGTATCACTTATTTAAAAAATAGGTACAGTAAAAATTCTATAAATTATTAATGTAGTTTGTATATAACTACAAAGAAACAGACAGAAACAGACTGAGAAGTCAAAAGTAATTCTTTTCATTTTAGGTTTAAAAAAGGTTGACAGAACAAAAATGAGAGAACATAACAAGGTTACAAGGAAAAGTGGTGTCAGAATAACACAATAAGAGAGAAGGGATCTTGGAGGTTTTCTAGTCCAACCCCCTGGTCAGGCAGGAACCCCCTATACCATTTCAGAGAAATGGGTGTCCAATCTCTTCTAAAAACCTACTGTGTTTGAACACTCACAACTTAGAAGACAAGTCATTCCACTGATTAATCCAGGTACACATGAATGAGACATGGTTTCACAGTAAATACCTCTTGTGGGTGTACAAAGTTTCTAATTTATGTCTGGAGGAAAATAATTTGGGTGGAGTTGCAAGAATGATATTCAGTGCCTAAAGATTGAAAAGAAAACTTGTGTGATACCAGAATACCATATATGTATTACTTTTTTTAAAGTAAAGAAACAACTGCTTTTAAAAACATCCTGATTAGAAACATTAACATAACTCAATGGGCAGACATTGATACAAAACAGTTGAAAAATTTAGTGACATACAATATTCATTTAATTGGTTATATTATCTTAATTAGTTTCTGTTGGTTTTTTTAAGAGTTCTGAATAGAAAACCATAAACTTATGCTTCTATGAGAATAATTAAAATGCAATCAAATCTAACTACTTGCAAATTATATGTGAATTGCCAATTATTATTATTTGGGCTATGAAAAATATAAAACCCTTAATCAATTCTCACAGCTTTGCAATAGGTTTTTAAGAAGTAGATACATAAAATAGATCACTAGATCAGTCTAGAACCTACCTTTGAATACCTACCTGTTGAATATTCTCTTCCTATAGTTGCCACCAAGATATTCATAAGAAGCCCACAAACTGTAAAAAAAGTATTTGAACTGACAGTTGTAATAGTGAAAGTATATAGTCATTATGGCAGTGTGAAACTTCAGTTCAGAGATTCAGTTCAAGGTTGACTTGATTTATTTCTTACCAAGTTGACTTTCTGAATTGAGTCAGACAATTGAATCAAATCTAATGTCTCCAAACTAGTTTGGTGCTTCAGAAAAGTGCAAAAGCCACCCAATGCTCTAAATTTCAAATCATCAAATAGGACTGAACTGATGATCTAAATCAAGATGACAGTTCAAATTGGATCAGAACCAATCCTCACACTTCTATTGATCATGATTAATGGTCACTGATTGTTTTAGTCTCTCTAGTCAGGTCTTAGCTGATTAGGGATAGTGAACCTCATTGTTTAAATACATATAAGCAAAAATGTGCCTTTATCTGCCTTGAATCTTTAGGTTTGTTGGATGATGCCAACTTCCTTTTCTATTAATCTTGATCAAGTCTTCCAATAACAGCCTTTTTCCTAAGTTAAAAAAATAAATAAGCATTTAACTTAAATTAAGAAGCTTGAAATCTATATCCTGCAGAGCCCTTTATAACTATAGCCTCACCACTTTATTAATAAACATTTCCCAAAATTGAAGGTTACAGGTAGCATGGTAATTGTCCAATTACATTGCATCTGTGCCTGACCTCTTAAGGAGCAGGTGAACCAGTGTCTCTTTAAAGACTTCTGACATCTCCCCTTCTCTCAAAGACACATTAATTATAGTCCAGATACAGTTGCCCTTCTCCTCCCTGGCCATTTTTAATTAGATAGATGGTATAAGTGTCTTGGATCCATGTGGCACAGTTTAGATTGCAGATGATTCTTTTCTTTTACTTGGGATTCAGAGGTTCAAAAGCCTGTGGAACACCACAAAGCATTACCTCTGTCATCTGAATATATTAGCTTATTCAGCTTCCAGTTCAGCGTGGATCCAAATAATTTTTCTGTAATATGCTTTACCAGATGATCATAACTTATACTGGCTTCTTCTTTCAGTCCATCCTTCCAAAAAGGATATGAAATTTTTAAAGTAGTAATAGTATAGTAAAGTAGTATAGTTTCTTGTTGTGACTGGATTGATCCTGCTGGGAGTTTTGACTCTGATGACTGTTAGATCGTGGATTGATGCCAGAACTAGAAGAACCAGGAAATGTCAATCTGAAGGGAGGCGTCAGGACAAACATTGATTGGAGCGAATGAGAAGGGCAAGTCAGTAAATTAGCACGTTGCCTTAATGAGTATAAAAGGACACAGCTGGGCTGGTACATTTCGCCAGGAACAAAATAACTATTTGAGTGAGGACGTTACAGCAAAGAGCTCTGAGGCTGAGGATTTATTGCCAGGACTGGTTTGCCAGACAGAGTAAAGATTTATGCTGTGGTTTCTGCCAGCCGTTATCTTGTAAGACTTCTTTCCGTTTGATTTAATTGTGAAACGGCTGCTTTCTGTTTTGTTCATTTGAATTTCGAAGGGGAGTCATAACATTATTGTTCCTGGCCCAAACAAACCATCTTTAAAGCAAGATGGATTCAAATCAACTGCAGCGTTTGGTAGAGCAGCAACAACAACAAATTAATCAGCTACTGCAAAGCAATGTGATGCTTCAGAATCAGGTAACACAATTGCTGAATTATGTTTCCAGCTTACCAAGCCCTGCTGCTGTTCCCCCTGCCCCTCCTGTGAGGAAAAGCCCAGTATCCATGCCGGAGAAATTTTCAGGACAAATGGACATGTTTCCGGCATTTCTGGGGCAGTGTCAATTATTTATGTCCTTGAGGCCTGAAGACTTTCCAAATGACCGGGCTAAGATAGGATTTATTATTAGTCTTTTGTCTGGGCAGGCTGCCAAATGGGCTACTCCCTTGTTAACTCAAGATAGCCCTTTACTGGATAATTTTCAGGGTTTTCTGCAACAAATGAGGGTTATGTTTGAAAACCCAATTAAAAGTCAAACTGTGGACAGACGGTTATGGGACATTAATCAGGGGAAACGTTCCCTGCAGGAATACGTTGCAGAATTTCATTTGCTGTGTATGGACTCTAACTGGAACGAACCGGCTCATATGGCTGCATTCCAGGAAGGCTTGTCTGATGCCATCAAAGATGAGCTGGTCCATGCAGAGCGGGCTTTAACTTTGGATGCATTGATAGTTCAGTGCTTACAGATTGAAGCCCATTTACAACAGCGCGGAAGCAGACGGCCCGTTGTGGAACCACCTTCTCTTTTTCGTTCACAAGCTACGGTTAAGACGGAGGAGCCGATGAAGTTGGGAGCACTCCGCCTTCGCTTAATGGCGTGAGAACGTTCGAGAAGGTTTCAGGAAGGCTTGTGCCTTTATTGCGGGGGTCTGGGACATTTTGTTAATTCCTGCAAACGGAGAGGGACCCGCAGACCTGTACCTGAAACCACTCTTGGCTCGTCGGGAAAACAGGGTAGACCTGACCTCAAGGAAACCCTAGGTCGGGCACGTTTCACATCCCCACCTCAAATTGCTGAAGCAAATCCTGGCCCTCCTCGGCATTTACTTTTGGACACTCGAATTTTTTTACAGTCACAGAAGGAGGGAATTCCCGCTGTTGCGTTGGTGGACTCAGGGGCTACAACCAGCTTTATGGACCAAGCTTTTGCTACACACTATGAGATCCCATTGGTTGCTGTGGATCCACCCATTAAGGTGGAAACCGTGGATGGGCGTGAGCTCAAGTCTGGGCCCATTCGTTTCGCCACCCAGCCAGTGCGTATGATCATTGGCGATCATGAGGAGGTGATAAGTTTTTCTATCACCTCGAACCTTCATCTCCCTTTGGTGCTCGGAATGTCCTGGTTGCGTTTGCATGATCCGTTGGTGGCTTGGTCGCAGAACGCCATTTCTTTTCCAAGTCTCCAATGTGTAGACCATCTGAGACAATTGGAACGAGCGAAAGCAGATTATAAATGTTTCGCAGATCATTCGCGTCGAGCGACGCCTCCATTGGCTGTGGGTGACAGGGTGTGGTTGTCAACGAAACATCTTCAAGTTGATCGTCAGACTCGGGGGAAGGGCCCTGCGGTGAGGGATAGTGTTGTGACTGGAAGGATCAATCCTGCTGGGAGTTTTGACTCTGATGACTGTTAGATCGTGGATTGATGCCAGAACTAGAAGAACCAGGAAACGTCAATCTGAAGGGAGGCGTCAGGACAAACATTGATTGGAGCGAATGAGAAGGGCAAGTCAGTAAATTAGCACGTTGCCTTAATGAGTATAAAAGGACACAGCTGGGCTGGTACATTTCGCCAGGAACAAAATAACTATTTGAGTGAGGACGTTACAGCAAAGAGCTCTGAGGCTGAGGATTTATTGCCAGGACTGGTTTGCCAGACAGAGTAAAGATTTATGCTGTGGTTTCTGCCAGCCGTTATCTTGTAAGACTTCTTTCCGTTTGATTTAATTGTGAAATGGCTGCTTTCTGTTTTGTTCGTTTGAATTTCGAAGGGGAGTCATAACAGTTTCTACTATTTCAGCTTTGCTCACATTTCTCACATAAAAGGTAAGTTATTTTATTTTATTATTTGTATGCCATCCATCTCACCATCAAGTGAAATGATATCTATTTTTTTCCTCTTCATAGCTTTCCATACATTAGATCTATGTTTTTGTTCCGGACTAGCAGGCTCGAAAGCCTGCAACTCTGATTGGCCCGCGAATAGCAGATCGTGATCTTGCCTCCGTTCTTGAACCATCCTCCCAGATCTAACACTGGCGACGAGGGTGGGATACGGAGGCAATGAAGTTTATTGAACTCGAGCTAGCTGAAGGAGCACGTGGCTGACAGAGCGCAACAACGGCGACATGGCCAGCAGCGCGATACCACCCGCCCCATTCGATCCAAATGTTCCTAGAGTCCAATAACCTTAAAGATGCCATGCCCAGCAAGAAACGAGCCGTTTTTCTAACGCATTGTGGACCTGCCGTTTTTAAGATGGCTAAAGCATTAGCGAAACCAGCTGAAGTTAAAATGATGGATTGGGACACCCTTGCTCCCATCCTGCACAAACATTACGCCCCAGCAGTACCAACTCTCATTCGCAGACACGAGTTCTATCAGAGGGACCAGCATGAAGGTGAGAGCGTTGGGGATTTTGTGGCAGACCTGAGGAACCTGGGTGGTTTATGTGGCTTCGCCAATCTTGAAGAAGCCATGAGAGACCGAATCGTCTTTGGCCTTAGAGATCCAACTGTCCAGAGCAAGATCATGGCCAGGGGAGACATCTCACTTGCAGATTCCATAGCAGACGCCACCGCAGCAGAAGCCACTCGTAAATCAGCAGCACGAATGCGCCGAACCAGCGGGACCAACCGCCAACCCACCAACGATGCTGGGAAACCTTCAGACAAGTACACATCGACCACCCATCATGAAGATGTCGAGTCATCCTCAGACAGCGAGGAGGAAGAAGTCAACAGACTCCGGTCAGAACGTGAGCAACGGGACCAGCGGGGTTGTAAACCCAACTACCAATGCGCCGGATGCGGGGGAAACCATCCTCGATCCGAATGCAGATTCTTAGACGCCATGTGTCGTTTTTGCAAAAAATGAGGGCATATTGCGAAAGTATGCAGAAACAAAAGAAATTCCAGCCCCAGACGGAGAGGGAGCAGCCCAAAACGGAATGATGGCAACCCCACCACACAGAGGGACCGCCCTAGCAACCAGTTGAACCAGTACAGCAGACCCCGAAGGTTTAATGGCACACCCAGACGAGAAGAGGCTCATCAAACCATCACCATCGGCCACGCTTCATCGCTAGATGCTAAAAAAATCTGTGTAAAGGTCACCACTGAAAATAAACCTTGCATCATGGAAGTAGACTCTGGGTCCTCACTTTCCATGGTATCCTGTAAAACGCTCAAGCAACTGATTCCCAACATCCGACACCAAGACCTCAGCAGTCAGAGACTCATATTGAAAGATTATCAAGGCAACCGGATTCCAGTCGCAGGTACCAGCCATTTCCAGGTCTCTTTCAAAGGACATAATGCAATTCTACCACTCACCATTGTAGACAGAGACCGGCCAAGTCTATTGGGCCTTCAGTGGTTCGTGCCATTAGGAATCGGAATGGCTGGCATCCATCATACTGAAGACGATGACTGGGAGGCAGCCCTCATCCACGAGTTCCGAGAAGTGTTCAGCGAAAACTTAGGCAAGTACAAGGGGTCCCCTATTTCATTTAATCTTCATCCCGACATTGCGCCCATTCGCCTAAAGCCACACCGAGTTCCCTTTTCTCTCAAACCCAAAATTGATGAGCAACTGGACAAATTAACTGCACAAGGTGTGTTAGAGACCATTGACCACGCCCAATGGGAGACACCAATTGTCACC
The DNA here is from genome assembly GCF_049901715.1 of Pseudonaja textilis. Lineage (NCBI taxonomy): Eukaryota > Metazoa > Chordata > Lepidosauria > Squamata > Elapidae > Pseudonaja > Pseudonaja textilis. Next base: position 42,557,270 of record NC_141994.1, on the reverse strand, counting down.
CCCATAAAGCCTGATGGGTCCTTGAGAATCTGTGGTGACTACAAGGCCACCCTCAATCACGCACTGCAGCAGAGTGCCTATCTGGAAGCAGTCGTTCAGCATCTCCTACATTCACTTGGGGGTGGCAGAATATTCGCAAAATTAGATCTGGCCCAAGTGTATCAACAGTTGCCAGTTGATTCCAAAACTGCAGAAGCCCAAACTATAGTCACACATCGTGGTGCATTCAAATGTAACAGGCTCCAGTTTGGAGTAAGCGTAGCCCCAGGCATCTTTCAAAGCCTGATGGAGAGACTATTACAAGGCATAAAAGGGGTTGTGCCCTATTTTGATGACGTACTAATAGCAGCCCCAACAAAAAGTCAATTAGAGAAATGCCTCAGAACAGTCCTACAAAGGTTCAAAGATGCTGGCCTCAAGGTTAAGAAGGAAAAGTGCCAGCTATGCACAGAAAGGGTCGAGTTTCTTGGCTACCTTCTTGACAAACAAGGAATCCACCCTACAGAAAAGAAATTGGCAGCTATCAAAAATGCCCCAAGACCCAAAAACAAAACTGACCTCCAAGCCTTCCTGGGACTTATTAACTTTTATAACATTTTCCTACCCCAGAAGGCAACTGTTGCTGAGCCCCTCCATAGACTACTCGATAAAAGGACCTCCTGGATTTGGGGACGTCGGGAGGAAAATGCCTTCCAGCAAGTAAAGGACCTCCTCACCTCTGATGCAGTGCTAATTCAATATAACGAGACACTCCCATTGACTGTTACTTGTGATGCCTCACCATTTGGGGTGGGGGCCATCCTGAGCCACATCCTACCAAATGGCTCAGAGGCACCAACTGCATTTTTTTCAAGAATTCTGTCAAAAACAGAAAGAAACTATAGCCACCTAGATAAGGAAGCCCTTGCTATTGTCTCTGCGATTAAAAGGTTTCATGAATATGTATATGGGAGACCATTTTCCATTATCACGAATCGTAAGCCATTACTTGGCATTCTGGCAGGTGACAAACCTACCCCACACATTCTCTCCCCCAGAATGACGTGATGGTCGGAATTCCTAGCTGCCTACGACTATCAACTAAGATATCGCCCGGGGAAATCCATTCCTCACGCTGATGCCTTGAGCCACTCGCCACTACCCGAGCCACAGGAAGACCCAGCTCCCATGCTCCCAATACTACAAATCGAGACAATTCCCTCACCTCCACTAACGGCCCAGGACATCGCCTTTGAAACCAAAAGAGACTCATGTTTGGCACGAGTTCTTGGCTGGGTGGAGAGGGGATGGGCAGAATACGAGCCCAAGGAAACCTTTAAACCATTCAAAAACAGACAGACAGAACTTTTCTCACAAAGAGGGTGCGTGTTATGGAGAGACCGAGTTGTCATACCAACTAAACTACAAAAAAAAGTCCTGCAAATGCTACACGATGGACACCCGGCCATCGTGCGTATGAAAGCTTTGGTAAGAAGTTACGCCTGGTGGCCAGGTATGGACAAACAAATTGAAACCTGGGTCGCCTCTTGTAACAGATGCCTGGAAAACCACTCAGCCCCACCAAAAGCTCCACCAGCAGAATGGGAAACACCCAGGGGTCGCTGGTCACGCATTCATATTGACTTTGCGGAACCTACTAGAGGCCACACTTTTCTAATAACTGTAGATGCGTATTCTAACTGGCTCGAGGTCAATAAAATGAAAACAACCACTACAGAGGCAGTCATCAAGAAATTGAACAGACTCTTTGCCACACATGGCCTACCCGATGTCCTGGTTTCTGACAATGAGCCTCAATTTACTGCCTTAGCCTTTGAACAATACCTAGCTGAACGGGGCATCCGACATGCACTCACATCGCTGGCTCACCCAGCAGCGAATGGTAGGGCTGAACGAATAGTTCAGTTCACAAAGAAAACCTTACAGAAAATGGAACAAGGTAACATCCATGATAAAGTCACTAGAATGCTGCTCCTCCAGCACATCACACCTAACAACACGACTAACAAGAGCCCAGCTGAACTCCTGATGGCCAGGAAACTCAGATCGCCTCTTGACCGCTTGCACCCTGCCTACACCCCAGAAAAGCCCCTGGGTTCCAGCAGCAAGCATCACGCCTTTAAGGTAGGAGACCTTGTATTTGCAAAAAAATTTTCAGGGGATCCCCTCTGGATTCCTGCTCAAATAACTCAAGTCACGGGTCCCCGCTCCTACCGTTTACTGACCACTGATGGCAGAGCGTGGAAACGCCACATTGACCAGCTACACTCCAGACTGACCACATCTTCCATCCCTGACCCCAGTCTCGACACCAGGGGGGGAGGGGAAGCCATGAACCCAGAAATAGTACCAACACCTGTTCCATCAGAACTAACCCCGAGATCACCACACCATAGCTTGCTATACTCACCAGCTGTGGTTGAACCTGGGCAGATGAACACTTCACCAAGTAGCAGTGGCCAAGCAGGTTCAGCGAGCCCGGGGAGCCATAGCGGTAGCAACGAAACTGATGACTCAATCACCCCGAGGACATCAGAGGAGAGTCCCAACTATGGCACCAGTTCACCATTCCAGCTAGATCTAGCAAGCAGTCCATCTGAACCCAAATTTGAACACAGACAATTGGAACTACGTAAGTCGGGTAGACAGGTATGAAGACCTGCCTACCTGCGAGACTATATAACTCCACCCCTTAAACGGAGCCGAGAGGGGAGGGGTGTTCTGGACTAGCAGGCTCGAAAGCCTGCAACTCTGATTGGCCCGCGAATAGCAGATTGTGATTGGTCACCGCAGACTGATCCGATTGGCTAGTAAACGGGCTGCCGCGATTGGCCCAGCCAAGAGCAGCAAACTCAAATCACCTTCATTGGCTGCCTAGCCGCAGCTAGCCCTATATAAGGGGCTGCAGTGGCTGGGATTCTTTGCTCAGATCTGAAGTCACTAATAAAGAGCTGTTGTTGTTATCTGAGTCTTGCCTCCGTTCTTGAACCATCCTCCCAGATCTAACAGTTTTAATTTTGTGATTCTCCATTAGCCATTGTGGTGCAGTGGTTAGAATGCACTACTGCAGGCTACTTCTGCTGACTGCCAGCTGTCAGCATTTTAAATTAATTATAAATTACTTTTAATGCCTGCTATTTCTTTTTGAAGGCAGCTCAAGTGCTGTACCTCAAGATCAAAATTGTTCCAGCTGTTGTTATTCCCTATGGTGCTGTATGGAAGCAAAGGTTAAGAAGCAAGATAGGAAAATATTGATCCCTTTGAACCTGGATAATACCATATCCTAAGAATATCATGGGCACACAAGAAAACAAACCAAAGAATCATTGACCAAATTACTTAAGAGTTTTCACTTCAGGCACAAATGATCAGCCTCAAATTTAGCTACTTTGAACACATTATGTCAGGCCTGTCCAACTGGCAGCCCACAGGCCAAATACAGCCAGTGCAGGCCACCCAGCTTTGCGAAGGCAACAAACATTCTGATACGTCACAATATGGCCTGAGATGGGATTGGGTTTGATATCTCTGTATTATATGAAGGCTCTAATACTGGGAAACGTAGAAGGAAAAAGAAAAAGAGGATGACCAGCAACAAGGTGGCTGGATTCACTTATAGTGGTGGTGAATGTATCATAGGGAGACTTGAAAGACAGTTTAGGACTAAACTGTGGAGTTCTTGATGCTCTACCAGCTTGATTGTTTGCTTGCAGATGTTTCATTATTCAACTAGGCAATATCATCAGTGTAAGTGGGTATGGAGTTTGCTCTGCCTGCCAATTTTGGTGGGATATGGTTTTTTTCTTGGTAGTTCCTTACTACAATATTGTTTTTGGTTTATTATTAGCCTACTGTTAATCCTTCTTTATCTGAGTGTTGGCAGCTGGATAAGATGTGCTCTAGTCTTTTTGTTTACTCTTAACTTTTTATTGTATCTTTTGAATAGTATATGAATAAAATATATTTCTGTGTCTATTGAAGAATATAATATAATGGATTGGAATGGAATGAGTGGTGGGATTCAAATATTGTTGCCACCAGTTTGGTGGGTGTGGTTTAGTGGCTCTGCTTTGCACACGTGCACACACTTTGCATGCACATGCATGCCAAATGCGCATTTTGCACAGGCGCAGAGACGTTTGCACACGCCCAGAGGCATTCTAACTCACCTCCTGCAAGCTGCATGATCTCCCGATCATGTCGGTAGCTGCTGCACGGCACTATTCAGTGCCATGCAAAGCAGTTGTGCTTCAGATTCAGCGGATAAAGGTGAATATGGGAGCCCGGGTGGGCAGGTGGGCCCAACAGCAGAGCCATTAGAGCAGCGGAAAGAACTGGTTCAGTCTCTGCTGCTCATCACTCTTACCAGCTCTCCAGAACTGGGCAGAACTGATTGAATACCACCACTGAATGGAATGGAATGGAATAGGATAGGATAGGATAGGATAGGATAGGATAGGATAGGATAACAGAGTATGAATGGAGGTATTTTAGTCCAACCGCCTGCTTAGGCAGGAAACCCTATACCATTTCAAACAAATTGTTATCTAATATCTTCTTTAAAACTTCCAGTGTTGAAGCAATTTCTGGAGGCAAGTTGTTCCACTGATTAATTGTTCTAACCACCAGAAAGTTTCTTTTTAGTTCTAGGTTGCATCTCTCCTTGATTAGTTTCCATCCATTGCTTCTTGTCCTGCCATCAGTTGCTTTGAAGAGTAGCTTGACTCCCTCTTTTTTGTGGAAGTCCCTGAGATATCACAACACTGCTGTCATGTCACCCCTAGTCCTTCTTTTCATTAAACTAAATATACCTAATTCCAGCAACTATTCTTTATATGTTTTAGCCTCCAGTCCCCTAATCATATTTATGTTCTCTGCACTCTTTCTAGAGTCTCAACATCTTTTTTACATCATGGCTACCAAAACTGGATGCAGTATTCCAAGTGGCCTTACCAAAACATTATAAAGTGATATTAGCACTTCACGTGATCTTGATTCTATCCTTCTGTTTATGCAGCCTAGAACTGTGTGGAGATTTTGTGGCAGCTGCAGCACATTGCTGGCTCATATTTAAATGGTTGCCCACTAGGACTGCAAATTCCCTCTCACAGAGACTACTATTGAGCGAAGTACCAATGTACTGTACTTATGCATTTTGTTTTTCTTGCCTAAATGTAGAACCTTACTTTTTTCACTATTGAATTTCATTTTGTTACATAGCGCCCAATGTTCAAGTCTGTCAAGATACTTCTGTATCTAAGCCTATCTTCTGGAGTGATGCCAGCTTGGTGTCTGCAAATTTGATGAGTTCCTCATCTACTCCCTTCTCTAAATCATTGATGAAGATGTTGAAGAGTACTGGGCTAAAACAGAGCCTTGGGGTTCCCACTGCATACTTTTCTGCATGTAGATGAAGTTCCATTGAGGACTATACGTTGAGCGTGGTTGGTCATCCAGTTATGAATCCATCTGGTGGTGATGCTATATAACCCACATTTTTTGATCTTATCAAGTAGTAGGTTATGGTCCACTTTATCAAATATCTTACTGAAGTCCAAGTAAATTATATCCACCCACATTCCTTTGGCCCACTAATTTTGTCACTTTGTCAATGCAATAAGATTTGTCTGGCATGATCTGTTTTTAACAAACCCATGTTGGCTTTTGGTTATTACTTTGTTTGCCTCTAGGTGTTCACTAATTCATTGCTTGATTATCTTTTCCAGAATCTTTCCAAGTATTGAGTCAGGCTGAGAGGTCTGTAGTTTCCTGGATCTATTTTTCCCCTTTTATTAAAGATGGGAACTACATCAGCTCTTTTCCAGTCCTCGGGTAGTTCCCCAGTGGTCCGGGATCTTTGAAAGATATAGTTCAGTGGTTCGGAGATCATGTCTGCCAGTTCCTTCAGAACCTTGGGGTATAATCCATCTGGTCCTGGTGATTTGAACTCACCTAGGGTGAACAGGGGCTCACTTACCATTTTCTTCCCTATTTTAACTTGTGTTCCTAATCTATTTTTTGTGGTGCTGTTTTTGGTAGATTGGACTTTTTTCCTTTGTGTAAAGATGAATGCAAAAAAGTGAGTCTGCTTTCTCCCTGTTGTTTGTTACATTCTTGCCACTCTTTCCCACCAATGCACCAATTGTTTCCTTGACTTTGTTCATTTGTTTGAATCTCTAGCTTCCAGGAATTCTTTAGCATTTTGGGGATTTGATTATTATAAGATGCTAAAGGTTTCCTAACTGAAACCTTGGTTGAGTCTGTTCATGTGAGATCAAGGAGTTTCCTTGTGTCTTCTGACTGCTAGATACACTCCGCTAGTCTTCTGCCTATCTGTCCTACATAGTAACTGTTCCAGGAGTTATTTCTATGTTGTAAAAATATATCACTGATGAATACCAGTGTTGTTCTTTTCACAGTTGTAGTGGATTGAGTGCAGGCACTTTTTGATAAAATTGTGTGGTTATCCATTTGTTAGAAGATGCTGTATAGGTGATTTGTTTCCTTTTTCTAGACTTCTGGACTGCTGCAGTGCATTTATACTTGTCTGAATAATGCTATTACACAATTCCTTCTGTGTGATGTTAGGTTGTTAGTTTGGTAATGGAGCAACTTGGTGGGTTGCTTTTTGATAAAGTTGTGTTTCCAATTGTATCATCTACTGATGAAGATATCCAGGAAGAGCAATGTGTTATTGCTTTCTTTTTCCCTTGTGAAATTTATTCCTTTGAAGATGTTTGCTGCTGCAGCTTGATTGCTTCTACCTATCTTAAACTTCCATGACCAAATACTAGGCTGAAGCTTGACCTTTTTCACACTTTGGTTCCTGGAGTCAGACAAAAGGAACAATGTTTTGAGGATGAGAAGTGTTGTTGGTCCAGGAAGAGAACCTTAGTTAAGAATATGCAGCAATCAAGCCTGGATTTACTGATTTTTGCCATGACAATAAATATGTCCTCTGAAACCGCTAATGTAAAGGAAATATAATAAGCCATAAATAAGATCTGGGCTACTTAAAGCTTCTTGTGGTTAGGTTGCGTATTCTATCAGTGCTTTGTGTCAATGGAGTTAAGATGAGCTGTTGAAGAAAGTTGCCTGTAGGAATATTGTTTATATGAAAATGACCCCATTGGGCTTTTTTATACTTAAATGTTTATATATTTTAAATAAATTATGACAAGTTAGTGCAATTTAACATGTTTATTTTATTTCAGCTCTTTCACTTGAACTTTTCATAAAAACTGTGATATTAAAATAATTAATTCCTAAGACTTGCCTGGGAATGAGGAGAGCGGCTTGAACTCACTGACCTAAGTGGCCTTTTCCAACTCTTGTTTTATTTGTATTAAATAATTCTTCTCTGTGCTAATTAGCACTCACAAAATCTGATTGACAGAACTATCCATTTGTAATGTGATCATGTAGTAAACAATGTCACATTTTAGTACAATATCACACACTATTTTTATTACTGTATCACACTTTAATAATATATAACAGTTATTTATTCAGAAAAAAATATTAAACAAAATTGAGAGGCTTGTGATTATGAGGTTTTCCATGGAGACATTATAAAAATGAACTACATAGACTACATTCTAATCTTCTGGTTCAGGGACAATTTTTTAAGAACACGTTATATTTTTTAAAAATATCAACAAGTTTACTTTTAAATTATTTATGATTTGTTTGTTTTCAATTTTGTTTTGTGTTTCCTTTGCTGCCTCAATGACTCCTATTTTTTTCCTCAAACTACATTGATATTTGGTATTTGTCCAGCATCTAAGGATGCTAAGCAGGGCTGTTTTTCCCATCCTGGGAAGACATCCCAGATGCAGCTACTGGTTTTAAATAACCTGGGAGGGAAACATGATTCTCCTCCAGGTCTGACAGAGCACAAGCTGCAATTTGGTGAATTCCAGTGAGCCCTGGTATGGCAGTGGTTAGAATGCAGTATTACAGGCTGACTCTGCCCACTGCCAGGAGTTCAATCCTGACCAGCTCTAGGTTGACTCAGCTCCATCCTTCCAAGGTTGGGAAAATGTAGGCCCAGATCATTGGGAACAATATGCTGATTCTATAAAACTGCTTAGAGAGTGCTGTAAAGTAGGGGTTGCCAACCTTTTAAACTAGAGGGACCACCAAACTCATAATTTTAAATCCCGGGGACCACTAATATGAATTTTGACTGACGGTGGCTTGCTGACATTGGTGGGAGAGAGAGAGAGAGAGATCTGATCTAACCTCTCTCCCTCCCTCCCTCCCTCTCTCTCTTTCTCTCTCTCTCTCTCACGCACACACACAAACACACAGAGTCAGGGGTGGGATTCAAATTTCTTAACAACCAGTTCTGTGGGCATGACTAATTTGTGGATGTGGCTTGGTGGTCATGTGACTGGCTGAGCATGGCTTGTATGTAAATATTATAAATATTTATATAAATATTGAGTTTTTTTATAAAAAAAGAGAAACTTTTCTCAAAATTAGGCAAAGCAGGCAGGCAGATTGAGTTGCTCACAGAATCACAGATTCATTCAGAGATCTGTAAAATCGGCTACCTGAGCCTGTCACATAAAATTTGCTTGCAAGCAAACCCATAAAAAGCAAACTCACAAAATTAACTCACAACACACCATGTATGTAAATATTGATATATATTTTTTATTAAAAAAGAGCAACTTTTACCCAAAACCAGGCAAAGCAGGCAAGCAGATTGAGTTGCTCACAGAATCAGATTCACTTAGAGATCTGTGTTTCTGTCATCAGCTATCTGAGTCTGTACTGCTTCAGTCCTAAGGAAGGTTCAGCTCTGCTTAACAGAGCTGAAGAGCTAAAGATTAGCTAGAAAGCAAGAAATCCAATGATTTCCTGCTTTCTAGTTAATCTAAATCTCCTGGCATAGCAGAACAGCTGATGGTTGGAAAAAGGAAAAATAGCAACTTAGCAGGCAAGTTTGCCAGGTAAGGAGTGAGTAGGTGGGGAGTGTCCCCCAGGGCCATGTGGGCAAGTGTTCCTATGCAGCCGGGATTAATTGCTTTGAGGGGGTGCTCTGGGGGTGGCATTTCTCTGTGGACCACCAATGGACTGTGGCCCACCGGTTGGCAACCGCTGCTGTAAAGCACTATAGGTATATGTCTAATTTCTATTGCTATTACACCAAAAATATTTTTTCTTATATGGGATTAGGGGTAAATGTGGTTGAAATGATGGAAAGGAAGGAAGAAGGAAAGAAAGAGAAGGAGGGAGGAAGAAAGGAAGGAAGGAAGGAAGGAAGGAAGGAAGGAAGGAAGGAAGGAAGGAAGGAAGGAAGGAAGGAAGGAAGGAAAAGAAAAACAATCTAGTTTGTTTTTCTAAGAAATAGACTGAAAGCTTGTGTTGAATTATTTTTCCTATTTGGCTGACAATACTTCAGTAGTAATAATTATGATAAATGAGTGATAGAAAATAAGTGCAGTTTTATCAAAGAAGCTAAACTATAAGTGAAAACATGAATAATAACCAGATTACATCTTTAATCTTTTTCCTTAAGATGGGAATTGCATTGCTAGATGTAATTTCACCTAAGCATTACAAAAATTTAAAGACAATTGTTACGTATCTAATTTGTAAAATAAAAAGAAAAGATGGACTTTTAAATTGCACAACTTAAAGATGTAAGAGTTCTTGAAATGGCATTTATAAAGAAATTTGTATATCATGTAAAAAATGAGGTTTTCCTACAGAGGTTTACCTCAGTTCTGCACCCTAGTTTAGATAGTTACATCATGAACTATATTTAGAAAGTCTCCTGTGTAACCATGGAAACAGCTTCTTAGGCAGCTGCATTAATTCATTCAAGATAAGCTAAGGATATAGGAAATACTTTCAAGTGTGTATAGAATCATTTTCCCCATTGTCAATACTGGAACAATTATATGTGAACAGTTTCTAGTGCATTTTTCTGCATTTATGTTAATGTCCATATCGGAAAGGAAAGAATATTGACATTTTACTCTCCCCCAGTATATCTTGACAACAGCTAGTATTTGCTGTTAATCACCAATTTGGGGTTGGTTGTGAATAGCAGGTGGTGAATGTTGATAATATCCATTAGTGACATTTATGAGAAGATGTACAATGTAGTCACATATATCCAGAGAAAATAGCACTTGTCCTAATGGCATCAGTTGAGTTTGATTTGATCCAAAGTAATGAGTCTTGAAGATGACTACATTTATTTGGATATTTATTTATTTACTGTGAGATTGTCTTAAAACTGTAAGCCAGTGAAACTAGAATAATTAAAAGTTAAGAAGACTGTTTAGGAAAATGTAAATGCTATAACATGTTACAGAAGTTTATAACAGCAGATAGATTGGTTATAGCCCCAGGCTTGTGGATAAAATAGAACACCTAGAGCACCAGTACAGTTCATGTCTCTTAATTTAGGTGAAGAAAGAATAGTTTACAAATCCTTTGATTTCACAGTTTAGTCCAAAATTCTTGAATAACTATCAGTACTGGAACATGTTTGGGTGATTCTATATGGTTTTTACAAATAAACATTTAAAGAGTATCACTAAGATGAATTTTACTTATCTGTGTGAATTTTTCAAGAGATGCAATTGCCTATATCTCAAATAAATGGCTACAGACATACTAAAAAGCTTTTTGTGATATTGATATGAGATTTATTTAACTAAAGATTTTCGTATACATCTATTGAATACTTCAGAAAATGCTTAAAGAGGGTTAGTTGTTATCCCCATTGCATTGGAAATGTAAAAGTGAGTGAAGCAACATTTAGTTAAATGATATGGACTTTTCTTAAATCAATATCCTTACATTTTGTTAATGTAGTTTTACATTAATATTGTTTAAACTTTTGAAGTATATAAAAAAACTTGGAACTTATCACAATATGAAGAATTATGGCTTTACAGAGCAGAAGATACAGCAAAAGGTATTACACTACAATGTTGAAAAAAACAGCACATTGCCAGATTTATGATTTGGTTTATTGATATGTGTTCACATTCAGTTTATGATGTAGTTCACTACTGACTTAATTGAAGGACTGATTAATATTAACGTACCTTGTCCGAGATTCCTTTATTCTGTTTCTATGAATATGTAGCACACAACATGTATGTTGTGGAGGAACTGGTACCTACTCCCTTGAGAATGGAAAAAACCTCCCTTTAGCCTGCAGTCTTTCTCCTTTTTTCGGGTGGTGGTGGTGTTAATCTGATATCATTTCAGGAAATCTGTCAAACAGACATGCACAGGAAATAACAGTAATTTGAGTTTTGATGCAAACATCTAATAGATGGAAAGGCTTCATTCATTCGTTCGTTCATTCATTCATTCACTACCAGTTTCCAAGCAATTCTAGTATCTTATATTTTAAACCAAAAAACAATAAAATAGAGATACAGAGCATATGTATTAAGAAGAAACCCTTTCAAATAAGCAAACAAAACATCATACAGGACCTCACATTATCCAAGGCCTAGGACAATAGCAAATCTTGCAATGACTTTCTCATCATTATCATTGATGCTAGGAGTTGGGGAGTTGCCATATCAGAGGACAGTCATGAAGACAGAAAAGGAAAACTTATTAAGATGCAATAGATGGCTTCTGAATACAGATCCATCTGTAATAAATCTCCCCTCATTCACAATTTAGTGCGTTTTATAAAGTTGGTATTTGAGGCAGTTATGAATAAGGGTCATGAATATTTATTGGCATTTGATACCAGGCATGGCAAAATTGAATACTCAGCAGTCACTCTGGGATTCACTAATGTCCAGTGATTTTTAAGATTCTTAAAATATTTTCAATGTTCTGGACAAATATATTTTGGTGTACTTGGTGATATAGTGATCTTTTAAGAAGAGTCATCTCTGTGTTATATTCATGTCAGAAATATTTTAGAATGACTCCACAAACATGGAACAATATGCATGGTTTCTCCCCCCCCTCCGGCCCCCCATGATTTTTTGTGCCATTTTCAGACTTTGATGTATTCACTTATAATACTCCCATGTTTTATCTCTTCCTCTTTGATTTTAATTTAAAACAAAGCAAAATATTCATTTTATAAAATCTCCTCAATTAAAAACCCATCAACCAAAATTCACACAGAACTTTTGAGAAGAAACATTGCAAATTCTCCCACTAAAATCCATAGATTTGGAAAAAAACAATGTAATCACTCTTATAGATTTCTTCCTTTCAATAATATAATTCGGGAGGGAGATTCATTCTGTTGATTAACAGTTGTAAGCCAGGCATTCTTTCTGATTTACCACAAATCACCAAGAGCTCTACTTGTAGATCCATATGCCTATTCTTGCCAAACTGACAGAATGTGCTCAGAGAATGTAGTATGCATAATTGAATAGCTATGCTGACAATTGAGATATGATGAACATCAAAAAGGAAAGGACCAACTTTTTAATTAAACTCAAGGGAAAGCAGACAGAAACTGGAAGTGTCCAGTTTAGGAACACGTGTCCCTAGAGAATTATGATAATGATGTTCTTGATAGTCCAAATAGGCATATAGTCAAAAACAGTCAAAAAGGCTTAAGGAGTGTAAGTACAAATTCACCCATCAGGAATATTTGGATAGAGATCATATAGCATTATTTTATGCTAATTCTACATGATTACAAGCCAAAATAGAGTTGTAGATATGGTGGGCACAACAAGCAAGTAAAGGAATAACAGCATGTCCAAGAAGCTAGAAATATTTTTAAAAGATGCTTACATAAAATCTTTGTGGATATTCAGCTACGAAACATGCTCCTATGAGGTATATTGACGCAACCAAATTGAACATCTTTAGGATTAGCAGATGCATGGAGATTATAAATATTAGTTATTTATTATGGCCAGAAACTATTTGATTGTTGGGTCCAGATCCATGTGTGGAAGGCAATATTAGTGTTTCAATTGTATCATCAAATATAAACACTGCATATTTAAAAATAGCAGTCCGATTCCGTGGACTTCTTTCTGATTTATAACAATCTGTTAATAAAGTTTAATAATTAACAATTATTAATATAATAATTACTCCACAGACAGCTCTAGATTATTGGCTAAGGTATATTAGTGTTTTGGGTGAAAGACTTTCTAAAGTCCTATATAGCATGTATTTATTGAATTTATTTCAGTTTATCCAAAAACTATAAATTGAAAGTTACCAGGCTGCAGCTGAAGTAATAGACACCAGTGATCACTGTTCCATGTATTTTTGATTGATATTTAAGGCCTCTAGGGAGCTCAGATTTGTATAACTTGTTTTTCAGTATTCCATCTGCCATGGGGATATTTTGTCATCAATTATAAATTGTTTATGATCATACAGAATACAATAATTTCAGCATAATCATCATGGTTTAGATAATCATGTACAAATGACTAGATTTGACAGGTAGATAAACAGACAGATGTGTTGTCAAGTTGATGCTGACTCTTAATAAACATAGAAAAGGTTTTTCTCTATCAAGATTTGTCCCAAACCTTTTTCTTTAGGTCTTCCAACAGTACACCAGTTGCAGAGGTGGTATTCAGCAGGTTCTGACCAGTTCTGGAGAATCAGTAGCAGAAATTTTGAGTAATTCAGAGAACCGGCAAATACCACCTTTGACTGGAGATTTTACAGTATCCTTCCCCTGCTACATCCACCAAGCCATGCCCACAGAACCGGTAGTAAAAATTTTTTGAATCCCATCATTGACAAGTTGCCACAATAACTAAGCCCATCCTTCTTACTCTTTTTTCCCTTTCCTTACAGCACTTATAGCATTAGAATCTTTTCCAGAGAGCTAGATCTTCAGATACGTCCATAGTAGGACAATCTGAGCTTGGCAATATTTTGCCTTGAGGAAAACTATGGATTGATTTGTTCAATTATGTCTGCTTTCTTGGTTGTCCATGATATTCAAAGGAATTTTCTCCAAAATTAAATTCCAATAGCGTCAGTACTCTTTCTATTCTGCTTCTTCAAACTGCAACTTCCACTTCCATAGAAAGTCACAAGGAATGTTGCTTCTTGCAATGTTATGATCTTGTAATGATAGACACATCATAGCATCTAAATATTTTTTCCAAGCTTCCATGGCTACTCTATTAAGTGCTAGTTTGTGGTCTATATCTTGACTGCATGCTCTTTTACTATTAATGGTTGATCCAAAAAGATAGAGAAGCTATTCATCACTTAGATCAGGGGTGTCAAACTCAAGGCCCATGGGCTGGATCTGGCTCAAGGGATGCTTAGATCTGGCCTGCGGAGCCATCCTGAAAACAGTGAAGGACCAACCAGTGCTTCTGCCAGTGAAAACGGAGCTTGGGAGGGCTGCCTGTTTTCATTAGCAGGGATTTGTAGGAGGCCATTGCAGCCAAAAATGGATCTTGGAAGCCTGTTTCTACTGGAAGAACGCTTGGGCCTCCACAGGTGCCCTGATGCGAGTGACATTGAACTGGCCATGCCCACCCTGACCACACCCACCCCAGCCCCCTGAAGTCAAACAATCCTGATGCAGCCCTTAATGAAATTGACTTTGATACCCCTGACTTAAATGGCATCATTATCAGACAATAATGTTTCATGTTCTTCAGGCATTGCCTAAAGTCAGCTGGAACAGTGGTCGCCAACCAGTGGGCCAGGGACCACTGGTGGTCCACAAGAAAATTTTGGTGGTCCGCAGAGCCAAAGCACTCCAAAGCACTCCCCAAAGCAATTAATCCAGGCTGCGCAGAAACACAAGGCTTGCGTTGCGAACAACATGATATAGTGAGGGGAGGGGGGGAATTTGCTCCACTTGCCCCATGTGCCTGGCCTGGCCTCCGGGCTGCTTCTTTCCACTTCTTTCTTCTTCTGGTTCTGGCTGCATGCAAGGAAAGCAGCAAAAGTCTTTCTTTCTGTCCCCAAACTCCACCAGAAATCAATCTTTGGGACCCTGCAAAGCACCCTGCTCCAAGAGGCTGTTATTTTTCAGTCACTAATGACCTTATAGGCAATTATTGTTTTTGTTATTTCATTTTCATCTATAAAAGCAATGTCTTTATTTTTTTTCATATCCTGTGTAATAAACACTGGCCTTCTGATTGAACATCTGAATTACATCTCAATTCACCAATCTCTAAGATGTCAATTTGTAGTTATTTAATTAAATTACATCTTTCATTATACTGAGGTTTACTGTGTTCATGCTTCTTGTGTTCTGGGTTCCCACTGTGAGTCTGTCTTTACAGATTTGGATTTTCTTTTCCTCTATGGCAGTGTTAACAATTAGAATAAATACCATTAATAGTTCAAAAGATTCTTAGCTCTTCTTCATTAGCATTTTAAGTGCCATCTTACATGAGGGGCCCATCATCCATCACTATATTATCAATAATTTTATATTTTTCATCCATACAGTCTTCCTGGGAGAAAAACAGGAGTGCCTTCTTCCATGCAGTAATTATTGATGCCTTTGCCATTGTCACCATAGTGACCAACTGCCTATAGCATCTTCCTACATTATTTTTGCCCAATATAAGTACCTACTTGCTTTAGCTAGGCAGCTGGAATGACTTTCATGCCTTGGTTGATTCTATCAATGGAGATATTCCCAACATTTTGTCATTGGCTATGGCCCTGAAACACTAGTTGTGTTCCCAGGAGCAGTCACTTTGGAGCCAAGTCCACAGTTCTTTAAAATAATATAATGTTAGAAGCTAAACAGCTTTAGCATTCTAATTTAATCTGATTTTGAAAGGTAATGGAAGAGGTTTGTGAGCATAATGCCCCTGGAATATGAATCATTCTCAGTGGAAGAAGAGGAGCAGTTGAAATACCAGAGAGATCTGATTTTGAGAGGCCATTTGTGGGGCAGTATCAGACTCTACTGTTCTTACTTTTGCCCCTGGAATCTCAGAGCCTGGGCCAGAGTCTCAGCCATTCATTCCATAGGAAAGCCATTTCTATCATGGGGAAAACTGGAATGAGGAAGGATGCCAGAAATCATGGTGAGATGGTTTAACCAATTACTATTCTTGAGTAGCCCAGCTCTTACAAAGTTGATCCAGTCTGTAAATTCCAAGTTCAGCATTATGTTGAAACTAAATTTTTGTAAAAGCTTGATTTTAGCTATACTGTTTTTAATTTCTAAGACATGTTAGTCTTTTTGAAAGCTTTGATCTTATGCCTGATAGTTGACAATGACTTTTCATTAGAAAAAATTAATCAGGGTTTTCTTAAGAAAACTTAACATGCAATTGGAAAACAATCTAGGATAGAGTATTACTATATAAATCAATGAGAATCTCCAAGTAGATACTATTTCTTTTGAAGGCATGCTGTCTTTTTAATATGGACAATCTACTCACAGTATCTCCCTTTCACCTGGATTGAATTTCATTCTTGTTTGCCCACATTCACTGATGATATGAGTTGTTATGGATAAAGAAGGAATATTAAAGCTAAGAATTCTGCTTTATAGTTACATGAAAGTTATTCCAGAATTTAACAGATAACAGATAATCAGAGTTGAAAAGGACCTCATAGTTCATCTAGTCCAGGGATCACCAACCTTTTGGACCTCAGAGACCACCAAACTCATAACTTTAGATCCCATGGACCACTAACTGGTTCTGTGGGCTTGGGCTAATTTGTGGGTGTGGCTTGGTGGTCATGTGACTGGCTGGGCATGGCTTGCATGTAAATATTATAAATATTTATATAAATATTGAATTTTTTTATTAAAAAGGGCAACTTTTACCCAAAATCAGGCAAAGCAGGTAGATTGAGTTGCTCACAGAATCACAGATTCATTCAGAGATCCATCTGTCATTGGCTAGCTCAGTCTGTCACATAAAATTTGCTTTCAAGAAAACTCACAAAATTAACTCACAACACACCATGTATGTAAATATTGATTTTTTTTTTATAAAAAAGAGCAACTTTTACCCCAAATCAGGCAAAGCAGGGAGATTGAGTTGCTCACAGAATCATTCAGTGATCTATCTATCTGCCATCAGCTAGCTCAGTCTCTCAAATTTGTTGCCATGAGTCTGCACTGAATTTGCTTGCAAGCAAACCTTCAGTCCTAAGGGAGGTTTGGCTATGCTGAGCTGAAGATCTAAAGACTAGCTAGTAAGCAAGAAATCCAACCATTTCCTGCTTCCTAGCTAATCTAAATCTCCTGGCCTAGCAGAACAGATGATGATCGGAAAAAGGAAAAATAGCAATTTAGCAGGCAAGTTTAGCGGGTAAGGAGTGAGTGGGCGGAGAGGGTTCCTACGGGCCATGTGGGCAGTGCAGCCTTGTGTTTCTGTGCAGCCTGGATTAATTGCTTTGTGGGGGTGCTCTGGGGCTGAGATTTTTCTGCAGCCTACCAAAATTTTCTCATGGCCCACAAGTAGGCCACAGCCCACTGGTTGGTGACCGCTGATTAGTCCAACCCCATTTCTGACAAATGGCAGTCCAATCTCTTCTTGAAGGTCTCAAGTGATGGCTCTCCCACAACGTCCAAGGGCAAGCTGTTCCATTGGTTGATTGTTCTCACTGTCAGAAAGTTTCTCCTAATTTCAGGTTGAATCTCTCCTTGTTCAGTTTCCATCCATTATTCCTTGTCTGGCCTATAGGTGTTTTAGAAAATAGTTTTACCCCTTTCTCTCTGTGGCAGCCCCACAAATATTGGAAGACTGCTATCATGTCTCTCCTGGTCCTTCTCTTCGCTAGACTAGCCAAGCCCAGTTCCTGTAACTGTTCTTCATATGCCTTAGTCTCCAGTCCCCTAATTATCCTGGTTGTTCTTTTCTGTACTTTTTCTAGAGTCTCAACATCTTTTTTACAATGTGGTGACCAAAACTGGATGCAGTACTCTCGGTGTGGTCTTTTAAGGATTATGTTTTTTTATATAGTGCCTTGCGTTGGCACTGGATATCTCTATATCCAAAAACTGGATGGAGTTAAAAGATGGTACCTTTTTGTAAGAAAAACACAGTTACAAGTGAATTTCCCTTTCTGACTGGTATTTAAAGCAAGCAGATTTGCATTTGTATCCCATGTAAAAATGGGTACCATACTTTGGAATTTAGTCAAGATAACTACAGTTCCCTTTCAGCTTACAGAAGCTAAGACTATGGATTTTTTCCCCCTTTTATAATGTGCATTCAAATTTGTTTTTAATCGTGCAAGCCAGAGAAGTGTATTTACATTTTTATATATTCACTGTGGCATTTAAAAAACCCATAGGAAATAAAAAGAGAATATTTGAAAAAGACCACTTGCATACTGTGTCAAATTTTTAATTGGCTGTTTATGTTACCTATGTTCATACAGTTTTTATTATTTTCTCCATTTATTGGCATTCAGGAGAACAGACTTTTTAAATGCATAATTTATTTGCATGCATATAAAGTAGTCATGCACACAAAAACATTCTTTTTTCATACTATGTTTACTGAGTATTTTATTAGTTATGATTCATCAATCATAGAATCAGAATTATGGAGTTTAGAGACTGATAGGATTATTAAATCCAAACCTCTGCAATATGCAGTGAAACCAACAAAATCATCCTCAAGAGATGGTTGTACAGGCTCTTGTTTAAAACCTTCAGAGGAGATGAACAACTTTTCTCTCCATAGATTAGTTTTTCCACTATTGTACAGAGTTTCCTGACAGAAAGATTTTTGTTATATTTAAATGAAATATAAGTAGGTCAGTTTATAACTGTTGCTTGTGGCCCTAATTTTTGACCATCTTTTTAAATATCCTTTAATATGGATATCATATATTTTCCCAGAACTCTCTTCTCCAAACTGAACATCCTAAATTTCTTTAGCTTATCCTCAAGTCCCCCTATCATTTTAGTCATCCTAATCTGAATGTTTTCTAACAGGTCAACATTGTTCTGAAAACGTAGTGGCAGAATCATACACAGAATAAGTAGGCATTTTAATTTCTAAAGATGTAGGATTTTTTTAAAAAAAAACCCTCTCCTTTTTTCCTCTACAAGTAATATATATATACTTAATGTTTTTCCAGATCTACAAGTGGTTTTTTTAAAAAAACAACATCAATATTCCAACAGTTCATTATCCTTTCCTAAGAATTTTTTGTTTCCTTTAAAGGGTTTCATTTGTCAAGATGTTACTAATATGGTCCTTAAATTGCCTTATTGCACCTTAACTGAGTACACATATATGCTTCTATTTGTGGGGTTATAGGAGCCTTCCTCTTTGCCTGTGCTGTGTCATGGTTCAGTACTTGATAATTCTTCAAGTGAAATGACAGAGGGCAGTAACTTTATACTGATGCATGCTGAACAGGGACTTCAGATACATTTGCCACTTGTAGATCTTTCCCTTCTGTGTTGTGAAATTCAAACACCATTGCTAGTCACGAAAAGCTCAAACCTAGCATGTCTCTCTTTGAAGTACATCACATAAATTCAGTGTGAGATCAAATGGAACTACTTTTTTTTCTTGAAAAGCATAGAGAAATCTGAAATAAAGATCATTATAATGCAGCAAAAAAGTTATTCTATCCTCAGTAAAATAATAAATAGCTGAAATATGCTGGGGTGGTAGATGAAAAATTGAAAATAAGTGTCTAATACATACACAAATAAATATTGTATCCATCAAAAGCAAAACCTATTTCATTTTAATGCTATATATTACCAGTTTAGAAAAACTGCGTAGGTACACATAGACACACATGAAATTTAAAGTTAATTAGGTGCCACTGAGACAGATGTATGGATGAATGTTTGCCATTTTGACCTGCCTTTAGGAATAATTTGTAGTTCGGCCAAGGACATTCCAGTAATCTAAATGACCTTATCTATTTTCCTTTTATGCTTCCTTTGATCTTGCTTTCCCAAGTTTTCTGGTTGATATGACATTCTGGCACTGGAATATGTTTAAATGTTACAGTCATGTATGTACAATGTGTAGTGTGTTATGATACCTCTTTTGTTTTGGAATTTATTTCACAAGGCAGGATGGCTTCCCTCAGAGCTGTAGAGTCTGTCTCATCTCTACTGTGAATTTGCTTCCATTGGTATCACTTTCCTGGCCTTTGGAACTACTGAAGTTCAATAAGTCAAGATGCTAGTATTGACAAAGGAAAACTTTTAGTATTTTGCTAATATTTTGTGACTGTCTTCTTGTGGTGGGTCTGTCTTTTTGACATTACTGCGCAGAATTCTTTACCTTTAGATACCCTCCTAGATTACAACCTTGCTCAGCTTGTTCCTATACACTTCATTGTTTTGATTGAAAGAATTATAAGTGTGGAAGGAACCTTGGAGGTCTTCTAGTCCAACCCCTGTTCAAATCAGGAGTCCTCATATCATCTTGGATAAATGGTTGTCCAATCTTTTCTTGAAAATCTCATGTAATGGAACCCCACAACTCTAGGAGGCAAGGTGTTTCATTGCTAAATAGTTCTTACTATCAGGAAATTCATTCCCAGGTTGGATCTCCCTCTGATTAGTTCCTACCTAATGCTTCTTGTCCTACCCTCAGGTGCTATAGCAAATGAATTGATGCCCTCTCCCTCTGACAGATCTTCAAGTATAAGAAAACTGCTTTCAAGTCACCCCTCAGTCTTCTGTCCATTAAGCTAAATTTGCCTAGTTCCTTCAATATTTCTTCAAAGGATTTAGCCTCCATATGCCATATCATCCTTGTTGTTCTTCTTTTTACTCTTTCTACGGCCTCAGAATCCATTTTGTATTATGGTAACCAGAAATGGATTTAAAATATATTCATAGTGCAATACTGTGAAAAGTATCACTTTCCTTGAACTTGTTGCTATCCTTCTGTTGATGCAGCCTTTGACTGTGTTGGCTTTTTTTAGCAGCAGCAAACTGCTGATTCATACTTAACCAGTGGTCCATGAGGACACCTGGATCCTTCTCACATGTGCTACTGTTGAGCAATGGCTATCCTTCTAGGAAAAAGATGCATAACTTGGTTGCCAAGTCAAAAAAGGGATTAGCCTAGGGTCTCTTTGTCACAAATGGGCTAAGTCCTGCCCCTCTTGAATCCTGTTGCCTTTTATCCTATGCCAAGATAGCATTAGACATTAGTTGATTAGATTCCTGTGCATAAGCACAACTAGTAATAAATCAGTTTAATTGAAACTTCACATGTGGTCCTTACCTTTCACATCTGACAATCCAGTACCTGAGCATACCTTTTCTGCCTAAACCACAACCTTACTTTTCTTGACATTCAACTGCCTTTTGTTGGATAGGGGCCAATGCTCAAGTCTATCAAAATCTTTCCAAAGATCTTGAACCTGCCTTCCAAACTATTAGCAATTCCCCCAAGTTTTGTGTTATCCAAAAAAAATATTCAATATGTTTCTTATTCTTAAGATCTGCATCTTGAGTTATTACCTGATTTTTATTTCTTTTCTTCCCAATTTCTTTACTATTGGTCAGAATGAAGCACAGAGAAAGAGAGAGAGAGTTGTATACATTAACTTTTCCCCCCCTTCCTATTGTTATAGTCTGCTTTTGCCAGTACCCAGCTGCCTCATGCATACTTCAAACAAATGGCTACTGAAAACATGCTAACTCAATTAGATTATCATCAAACTGTGCTTGGGACTTTAAAAGTAAATATTTGGTGTGTGTTAATCTCTGCAGTACATAATTCCTTTAGAATCATGCTTTCGAAAATATTTTTAAAGCAAATATAAGTTTCATTAGAGGATGGAAAAATAAATTGGTAAGGTGACAGAATCTATGATTTGATGGAAGCTCAATTATAAATGGATAACATAATATAACAAGTGCACATGAAATCCTATTAAGGTCTGAAAATCCAATATCTCATCTCTATGACTTTTAATTGATCTTTACACATATTGTCACAGCAGTCAAATATTTGAGATGATTCCTGTACATATAAACAAATGTAAGCACATTAACCTGGTTAATAATTTTAACAAGCAATTTGTATTTCCCATTAGACTGTCTTATATTTTGCTTCAGTATAATTAAAGATATCATCACCAATAAACCAGATGCAATATTTAAAGTGAAGCTCCTTCTTAAGATTTATTTTTATTATTAACTGCAGCCTGATAAGATGTGCATATGCCACTAAGAAATTAGATTTCATTTCCCAAGCAATGGGGAAGAATGGCAGAATATTCTTCTTTATTTTGTTCTCATTTGTTTATTGCTTGCGAGTATTTCTCCATTTTATTTATGCATAATATCCCAGTTTTATTTTAATTAAAACACCATCCACTTGGCCCAAATAATTTTTTCATTCAGACCAATGAACTGAGAGATACCATGCAAACTTTATAAATGGCAACCACTGGGAAATACATAACCAATTGGCCTTTAAAGAATATAATTTTGAATTACTTAATTATAAAAGCTGGGCATGCAAGTAATTTATGAATTTGAAAATAAAAATATAGGAGCTGACAGCCTACAGACTAATTATCAAAGTAAAAGTATTATTACTATTAAAAAGGCAACCAAATTTTGTATTTCCCTAGCCCAGAGCAGGTTAAAAAACACATCACAAAGGAAAACAAACAACATCATATTCCCAACATTCATGGCATTATTGTCAGGCAGCATTCATTAGTAATAACTCATGATGTCATATCACCAACATACTAATTAATAAAAGTGCACTGTTGCAGGTCAACATTCATAATATCTTCCTATTATATTTCTTACCTTCTTCTCCACAATTTGCAGAGTATTCCTTTATCACATGCTTTTGTAGGAGAGATAATAAAAAGCAATCGTTATGAAAACCAATGTATCTCTGTAAGAAGGGATTCAAAAACCTTTGTACCACACACTGATCACCAGCACTATTTTGATCACAACAAGAAATAAATGTAGTTTAAATCTAGAGTTTGTTTTTATATATAGTGGGTTGGCCTACTGTATGCACAAGTGGTTCTCTTTCTTGGGACTTTAAAGTTTCTGTATTAACTTATTTATCTGAGCCTTGAACTATATTATTCCTTCTTCTATCACTTGAGTGTTGGCTGAATTTCCTGGAAAACATTTAATAACATACAGTGAGCTTTTCAAAGCAGCCTAGATAGGTGTATATTGAATCCTAGCAGTGCCTTTATTTTAAGTTTACAGTCATAAAATCTTGCACTTCTCCCCTTTGTTTTCATTTTCCAGAAAAGCAGGAAGTGTTCCTTCTGAGACATGTCCTACATCCCTTTTCCTTATGTAGCCTGAAATACCTATTGCAGTGGTGGCTAACCTTTTTCGGCTCCCATGCTGATAATTGCACATGCGCTCGCTTGTGTGCGCTTATGTGTCAGCACCCAGAAAGCAATGCTTGCTGGCCCCCCACGCCCTCTGTGCATGCCTGACCCCCCAACACATGCCATGTGTCTGCTCATGCGTGTAATTTCCCCCTCGTGCGCTGCATGTCTTTGCACAGGCATGTGCGATTCCTTCCTCATGCGCCACGCATCTTTGTGCATGTGTGTGTTATCCCCCCTTGTGTGCAAAACATCCCTGCACATGCACCCGTGTCTCCTGCACACCCCACTCCTCCCCCTGCACATGCGCGCCAGATATCTGACAATCAGCTGTCGGGTTGTGGCGCGCACCCGCATGCTCAGTGGGGCTCTTCCAGGTGACCTCTCACCTGCCAGGGGAAATGGCTCTGCATGCCACTTCCAGCACACATGGCATATGTTCGATAACATGGACCTATTGCATGCCTGTTGTCCAGTCTGCAGCATTTCTGTCTGTCTTCCAAGGTCATTTCCACATATTATTACACATGCCTTGGGTGAACCTCTGACAACTAATAGTAAGCAGTTTATTATGGAGAAGGATTTGTCAGCTGAACTCATAATAAATAGGCAGTGGTTGCCATTTTGTCTTTTCACCTGGAGTTTAAGCATGTCAAGAATAATAAATAGAATAGATTAGAATTCTTTATTGGCCAAGTGTGATTGGACATACAAGGAATTTGTCTTCAGTGCATATGCTCTCAGTGTACATTAAAAATACATTCATCAAGAATCATAAGATTAAACACTTAGTGATAATCATAGAATGCTAAATAAGCAATCAAATCATACTAGGACACTAAATAAAACAATATAAATTGTAAAGATATAAGCAACAAGGTAATAGTCATAAGTGGGAGGAGATAGGTAATAGGAAGGATGAGAATAATGATAATAATAATAATACAGTCTTAGTAAATAGTTTGAGAGTGTTGTGGGAATTAGTTGTTTAGCAGAGTGATGGCATTCAGGGAAAAACTGTCCTTGTATCTAGTTATTCTGCTCTAAATGCTCTAAAACATTTTGAGGGTAGAAGTTGAAACAATTTATGTCCAGGATGTGAGGGTCCGTAGATATTTTCACAGTCCTCTTTTTGATTCATACAGTATACAGGTAACAGTATACAATAAAAGGAAAAGAAAAGAAAAACATACATGGCTGTATAAACTACCATTAAATGAACTAAAGCCAACTATAATCAACAGAAAACAAGAACTATACTCAGCTTTCCCAATCAGAAAATAATACACATGCACAAACTGCAATGATATTAAATGCTACACATGAGAGATGTTCAACATAAAGGACTTCTTGATCAGAAATACTATTTGATAGAAGTAATGGTGGCAAAAGTCCTAGCTAAGCCATTACCAGAAGATCAGTTTCAGGACCTACAAGAAGTGGTAGGAATCACAAAGCAATGCACTAGTAAATGAGATGGCGTGTTGGAAGAGCCACTTCTTATGTTTTATATCATTCATTCTCTTCAATGATATTGACTGCTGCAGACATAGAGTAGTCAACCTTTTTGTCATTCCTCTATATCAGGGGTGTCAAACTCAATTTCATTGAGGGCCACATCAGGGCTGGGATTGACCTCTGGGGGCTGAGATGGGCATGGCCAGGGTGGCCATGGTCAGTTGGACATCACCTGTGGTGGCCCGAGTGCTCTGCCAGCAAAAACGGGCTCCTGAGATCCATTTTCAGTTGCGGCGGCCTCCTGCAACCCTCTGCCAGCAAAAATGGAGCTTGAGAGATCTGCACATGGCCCTCACGAGCTCCATTTTTGGTTGCAACGGCCTCCTTCAACCCTCTGCCAATGAAAAAGGAGCTCAGGAGGGCCACGTGCAGATCTCCCAAGCTCCATTTTCACTGGAAGAGGCACCACGGGCCACTCATTTGCTGTTTCCAAGGCATTCCTGCGGGCCAGATCTGGCCTTGAGTTTAATACCCCTACTCTATATCCTCTGCTTGAGATTAACTAGTATGTCTTTAGGGTGATGTTCTCAGAATTTCTTTTGTCCTTACATTTTATCTTTCTGCTCTGGTAATGGGTAGGGTTGAAACAAGTTTTCATGGCATTTTACTCTTTTATTTAGAATATAGCTATATATGATAGTTGTTCTATCTAAATATATTTTTCTAAGAAATATTTTCTTCATCCTCTCTAAAAACCTTTCTGTGAATTTCTCTTTTTCTTGGTGCAGAAAACTACTCCAGTAGTAATATAAGCCTACCATACCTAGTTTGAGAAATCTAGAAATCTAGATAACTAGATGTTAACAAAGATAAATGGAAAATAGTTTTCTATTTTTCCCCTAAATTAATTGATGCCTATAAGGAAAATAGACATCATAATTCTTCTTTCATTTTAGTCTATGTGAAAAATCTATAAAATTTCATTAAAAATGAAGAAATTGGGAGTCTAGTAGCACTTTTTCCAACTAACACATTCTATATAAGCTGTAGGTTTTCATGAGATATAGCTCAGTTTGCCAAGTAGATAAGCAGATGTAGGCTTTGAATCTGATAAAGTGAGTTGCAGCTCATAAAAGCTTCTGCCTTTTCATAAAATGTGTTAGTTGGAAAAGGTGCTACTAGACCTTTTCTGATTTTTGGCTACCATAGACTAATATTACTCTCCATCTTCAGTGTCTAAAAAGGAAGAAGAAAAAGACATGGATGAATAGCTGGCAACATTTAATTCTATTCTTTTTTTAATTATAAAAAGTTTTTTATTTTTTATAACAACAAAAACAAACAAATAAAACCTTTCTGTTCAACAGTGTGGCAATTGGGTACATATATCTTTGTGCACATAATAACATTATCATACATATTTTACATATATGTTTATAAACATTCTAATCAGTATTTTGTATCACATGTTTTACTTATTATATTATCCTTAACATTGTAATTATTGACTTTCAATGATATATTTCACATTCATTTTCTTACTCTATCTAACTCATTCATTTATCAGTAATGATATAATATACTATACTTACATATTTCAATTTCTTACTCTTCTATCCAACCATTCATAAAATAATTTCCAAATTTTATAATAATCTTCTTCTTCTTGTTCTTTAATTGCCACTGTCAATCTACTCATTTCTGCATATTTCATTATTTTCTTAATTATTTCCTCATCCATCGAAATTTTATCATTTTTCCCAATTTTGTGCAAATATAATCCTAGCTGCTGTTAATACATTGATAATCAAATACGTTAACTCTTTATTGTAACCCTCAGGCAAAATTCACAATAAAAATGTCTCTGGTTTTAAGTCTATACGCTGTTTTATCATTTCTTCCAGCCACATGTGTATTCCAGTCTAATACTTTTAAGCTTCTGTGCTAAAACTTCCACATAAGGTAGTTTGATCTTGGTGATTTCTGACATTTCCAGCACTTCACTGACTTATCTTTAAACATCTTAGCAATTCTCGTTGGGGCTAGATGCCACCTGTAAAACATCTTATACAAAATCTCTTTATAGGCCATTGACATAGTTAATTTATAGTTTCTAGACCATAATATCTGCCATTTATCCAAGTCTATTCCATATCCAAAGTTTTCCCCCACGCAATCATTTCTTCTTTTACTTGTTCTTCCTCTAATTTCACTCCTAATAAATAATCATATAATTTTTTGATCAACTTCTCTTCAGTGTTTGTTAGGATTTTATTCAATTCAGTCAATTCCTTATAAAACCCAGCCATCTTAATGTCTTTTTCATACCTTGTGTGTATTTGTAAATATGAATACCAAATTATATTTATCCCTTGTAACTCTAATTCTTGCTTTTTTTTTTAGTTTACCCTTTTCATTTAAAATTTCTTCATATCTAATAATGTGTTCCTTTTTAAAAAGCTGTGGATATGTAAAAGCTTCTAATGTTGATAACCAGACTGATATTTTCATATAATGATAATCTCTTATTTTTCCCATACTGTTAATAAAGCATCCTTAATGTAATGTCTCCTAAAATATCCATGTACCTTACTTTCTTTATACCATAAAAATGCATGCCACCCCAATTGTAAATCATGTCCTTCAAGTATTAATAATCTGGCATTTTTCAATACAATCCATTCCTTCATCCAATTCAATATTGTTGCCTGATAGTAAAATTCCCAATTGAGTAATCCCAAACCCCCTCTCACCCTTGCATCCTGCAGTGATTTTATCTTAATTCTTGTCTTTTCCCCAATGCCAGATAAATTTCAATATCATTTTATTTAAATCTTCAACGAATTTTTTTTTCAATTTTATTGGAATCATCTGGAATAAGTATAATATTTTTGTCAATGTGTTAATTTTAATTGTTGCTATTCTACCTATTAAATATAGTTGTAAATTTTTCCATTTTTCCAAGTCTATCGCAATCTGTTGTAATAATCTCTCATAGTTATCTTCTTTAAGCATTCCAAATCTAGCTGTCATTTATATCCCTCAATATTTCACTTTTTTAATAATTTGAATATTTAATTTGTCCATTAATCTTTTCTTTTGTTTTTCTGTCATATTTTTTACCAGGATTTTTGTTTTTTCTTTGTTTATTTTCAATCCTGCCACTTTGCCAAACTCCTCTATTTCTCTAATCAACTTAGTGCCTGTTTCCAATGGTTCTTCCAATATAAAGACCAAATCATCTGTGAAAGCTTGTAATTTATACTTTTCCTTTTTATTTTCATTCCCTTTATTTCTTCATTTAATTCTATTCTCTAATGCAAAGAATTCCAGAATCTTTTGACACATAATAACTGGTTCTTTACAGAGAATAATAACTAGTTCTCATAGAATAAGATATGTAAATGTATAAGAACACACTATTATAAAATTGGTTTGAATGTGATTCCATTTCTTGAATTTAACCATAAAATTAGATCATGTTCTAGATCGGTGGTAGCTAACCTTTTTGCACTCCTGTACCAAAAATTGTGCATGCACTTGCACACTCATGCTCATGCATCCCCTACGCATGCGCACACAATCCCACCCACACTGCATCTGCATCTTACCTGCACTGCATCTCACAGCTTTGTAGGCTGAAATCTAATCCCGTTTTGTCACTTCTGGTATTTTTGGAAAAATGGGAAGTGATGAAATGGGGCTAGATTTTGGTCAACAAAGTTTGCAGAAGCCTGCAGAAGCCTTCCTCAAGCCTTTGGGAGGCTGAAAAAGGCCTCAAACTGGCTGAAAATCAGCTGTGAGGCGCACGCATGCTCAGTGAGGTAAGGTTACCTGCAGCTCGTATGCCAGCACAAATGGCTCTGCGTGCCACCTGTGGCACACGTGCCATAGGTTCACCATCATGGTTCTAGATTGTATCTAAATTTCTAACTTAATTTTGCAGCTGAAAAAGATAATACTTCTGAGGAAAGATCATACACTGCATACAAGTTAATGAATCTGATCTGTCATTGTACCTTTATAAAGAAAGAAACTAACAAGACAATTATTGCTTAAGTATGTTAGCAAATCATATCAATAATATCAAAGCTACCAGATCTGTTCAAGTACACACAAAATTTTAACAAGGATACAGAAAACTCAAGGTTGCATGTGGGAATAAACTTTGACTTGGGTATTGGGTAATGATTAGTCTAAGACCTTATACATACATGCTTGCTTAAAGGTCACTGAGATAGTATAAGGAAATTAAGAACAAACACTAGAAACAATCAAGCAGCTCAGACAACTGTAAACAAGTCTGTACTATATCTAATTATTGTAATCCACAATGTGACTATACTTGCTATGCTAAAAATCTCAATAAAAGGGAGCACTGGAATTTGCTCTGGGCTCTCATCCCGAGAACACGCGCTTGTGTCTCATCTTTTCCATGAGAGACCACCACAATTGCATTGTTCAGACTTCCACTTTGTCAAAAGTTACTAGAATGTTACGCATCTCTCTTCTACTCTTTGATGATCACCCAGAGTTTTGCAGGCTATGGTAATCTATTAGTCTTAACGGCATATTTACTGGAAACTGTTAATAGAACAAGATTCTGACTGAAGAAACAAACCAGATTGATGAAAAGGAGCTCCTCAGTAAATAAGTGAAGATTTGTTTTCTGTTTCTTGCAAAATATATTACATGGTATTAATGAACTTAAAATAAGCATTTTACCTGATTCCCAGAGATAAACTCTGATGGAAAATTGGAACTCCTTTTCATTAATCAATGCCTGAGATTGTTAATTTATGTATTATATGACAACATCTCAGTCAGATATCAGGTTAGATATGGCAGAAATATTTGCTATCCCTATCTAAAAAAGCACGACAAAAGATTGTGTTCTAGTTCTCCTCTTTAATATCATTGTTGAATCCATAGTGTCAGCACTAACAAAAATCCAATTTCATCCCCCAAAACCTTGCTCACACTGTAATAGCAGTGAAATGATGAGATTGTCCTCTCAACAGTAGAAATTGGCTAAAGAGGAACCGCTGGGCACTCAGGAGCAATACTTGGAGGAAAACCTACCTATTTGGAAAGAAGATAACAGCTTGCTTGCCAGTTCTCTTTGCAGGACTAAGATTGCTGAAATTGTGCTTATCTGGGGTGATTCTGCACAGATTCCATCATCTGTTCCCTTAACATTAAAGAACAAATGTTTCTCTAGCTGTCTGACTTTTAATGGCTAAAATGACCTCAAACTGAAATGACTGATCAAATCAAAGATGACTGAGTTGACTTAGAGACTTAGCTGTGAATCATCTCATCCATCACATTCTTTTTTATATGTGAATCAATGGTAAGTGGTTATTACTACATCTCTAGCAACAAATCCCACAACTTAGTTGAGTATTGGATTTCATTTTTATTTTAGCTCAAATCTATCACATTAAAGCAATGTTTTTCTTGAAAAAAAGCCTTCAGGATGAAGAAGAGGAAGGTCTACTTGTCATCCTTTAATAGACAAAATAGAATTTCCTGTTGAGAGTATACTAGGCTACCAAGATCTATTTTTTTTTGTTTTAATTACTCTAAGAATTGAGAAATTCCATGAAAATAACGTACAGTATATATTGCATGTACACAGGCTTATTAATAGCTTTGAATAATGTATAAATACAAAAGAAAGTTTCCTTTATTTTATAATACCACACATTGTTTATATTTAATCCATGTTTAAAATTATTCCTCATCTGCCTTCATCAGGCTTCTGTATTGTGTTCGTCTGTGAGTCAGACTTTTACAGTTGTTTCAGTTTTAAATCTGGGGCTAGCCTACTGCTGTGCCAGAATGGTTTTTTCTTCATCCTGATTGGTTGGGAGTCTTGGTGTGTGTTTATTGGTCTTGGAGTTTGCTGTGTTCTGCTTGATTGGTGTTTCTAATATTTTATGTCTGTTTTGTGGCTTTTTTTGTCTTGATTGGCTGGCAACATTGTGTTCCTGTATTGGAGGCTTTTAGTGCAGCTTGGCTCTGAGTACAGACAGCTATCATTTGTTAGGAAGCTAGGTTTCATCTGGGTGCCTGGTTGGGGTGTGTTTGAGCTCAAACAAAAAAAATCTCCACACCACAAGCCAGCCAAATACCTGGGCACAAACAGACTCCCCCCTTATATCTCCAGCTCAAACACACCCCAATCATGCACCCAGATGAAACCTAGCTTCCTAATAAATGATAGCCATCCATTTACTCAGAGCCAAGCCGCACTAAAAGCCTCCAATACAGGAAGCACAATGTTGCCAGCCAATCAAGACATATATATAATGTTTTGGTGTGTTCAGGTCTTTTCCTGTGTAAGATTGAGAGTATCTTGGCGATGTTTCAACGAGGTCCCACTCGCCATCTTCAGGCTGGTGCTTTCGGCTTCGTGCTTGTGTGAGGAAAGCGTGATCTGAGCTGTCGTCTCTCTATAAATATTGGTGAGGAGGTTGGCTGTGTTGTCATTTCTTGATTGGTTAATGGAGCTGATGTTTGCAGATTGGCTGGCTTTTTCATAAGAACATGTGTGGCTGAGGTATTGGCTATGTGTCTATCAGCTTCCTGTGTTGTAACAACCTGGGTAATAGGCTGCGTGATAACCTTCTCAGTTCTATTATTTTGACATCCTGTGTCTTGTGCTGTAATCTCCTGGGTTGTAATGACCTGGGTCATGGGCTGTGTGATGACCTTCTGAGTTCTATTGTTGTGACATCCTGGGTCTTGTGCTGTAATGTCCTGGGTCATTGGCTGTTTTGTAACAGCCTGAGGTTTTGTGGTGTAACCTCCTGAGTTCGTGATTTGATATCCTGAGCGGGTGGTTGTGATGTGACATTCCGGGTTTTGGTTTAGCTCTGAGTTTGAGGCCTGGCTATGTGTTCATGGTGTATGTCTGTTTGCTTGGTTTGGGGGTCGGGATGTGTGGCAGCTAGTGATGCAGCTGTGGTCTGGTTTCTGGATGGTGGTTGCCTTTCATCTATGGGGTGGGTTTGGGTTTGAGTCTGGTGAGGGAGATTGGTGGTGGCGTCATGTGTTGTTTTGGGTC
Source organism: Pseudonaja textilis (assembly GCF_049901715.1). Lineage (NCBI taxonomy): Eukaryota > Metazoa > Chordata > Lepidosauria > Squamata > Elapidae > Pseudonaja > Pseudonaja textilis. The sequence continues at coordinate 42,525,481 of NC_141994.1, read as the reverse complement.
TGGTGTTGGTTTTCTTGGCTGGGTTTCGTTTGTTGATAAGGGCTAGTTTCCAGATGTCTGGTAAGTGGGAGGTATCATCCTGTTTATTCATGTTATGGGGCTGTTTCTCTATTTCGATGGCTTCCCTGATTATTCTTTTGTTGAAGTGTTCAGTATTGGAGATTAATTTGGTTTCCTCAAAATTAATTTCATGTCCTGTGGATTTAAGGTGCTGGAAAAGAGAGGAAGTATTTTCTTCTTTTCTGACAGCGTTCTTGTGTTCTGCAATGCATGCATTTATTCTCCTGTTGGTTTGTCCAATGTATGTGGCTGGACAATTGTTGCATGATATTTGATAAACTCCTTGGTTTTCTAGAGGGATCTTGTCTTTGGGGTTTCTTAGGATGTTGGTTATTTTTTGATCAGTGCCAAAGGCTGTCCTGATATTGTGTTTGTGGAGAATTTTGCTGATTTTATCTGTGGTGCCTTTGATGTAGGGGGCTTGTGTCTTCGGCTTTGTGCTTCTCAGAGTTCACATTACTTTTCTATACAGAAGCCTGATGATGGCAGATGAGATTCTGCCGAAACGTTGCTACAACTTTAAAAGCACAACTACAATGACATGGGAAAATACCCGAACAAAGCTGAATGCCATGCATGTAAGTACCCACGAAAACTTAAGAATATATATATATATATATATATATATATATATATATATATATATAAAAATATATAAAATCTATCACATTAACTTTCAGAATGACAAGTCAGTAGTTCAATATTGTCTATCAAGATTAATAATAAATTATTATTATAGACACTCCCAAGCTTGTTATGTGCAATTATAATAGGTATATTCTAAATATGACTTATCAATGTGAGTTAAAAACAGACACAATTATATATACAATTATATGAGCTGTTTGCTCATATTCCAAATGTGACATTTTGGAACTTTTGTTAGATCCCTACAACACAGCCAAGTTGTAAACAAAGGCAACTTTTAAGACCAGCTGTGACCAATCCATTGCTCAAGTTCAATAAGCAGAACAAACACTGATTCACCAACAGCTGAAATTATCATATGAGCTTGAAGAAAAAATATTTTCTGGGTGAGTGAAGCTAATATGCAGGTATAGAGAAATCTGTATAACGTCATTTGTTTTCTGGAAGGTCTGAAATCCTTAGATAAAGTATGTGAAGAAAAAAAAACAATTTTACCATGAGTAAATATTTTTTGAATTTGTTTTTATTTCAGTAATTTAAATATATTCTTCTAATGATGACTCACAGAAGGTTTAATCATTCTATTGTGTTTTGATATAGTACAATCGAGCAAGAAATGGCCTAACCCAAATATTTAGTGTTTGGATTCTATTCTCACGTAATAACTTGATAATGAGAACTGCTTAACTTTCAGAATGACAAGTCAGTAGTTCAATATTGTCTATCAAGATTAATTTCTTTTATATTTTCAAAAGAGAAAACCTTGTAATTAACAAGACAAATATTCTACATCCTTGTAAGCAATCAAAACTCACAATGGTTTGTAGTGCAAGTGGGGTTCTGTTAGGCTATTCAGAATTCTAAAAGGCCCAAGAGTAAATTTCATTTAATGTACCAAAAGGTTTTTTTAGCTTGAGATAGTGGTGAGGGGATCAAATAAAAACCTGAAAGCTAATAGATTAGACTGTCACTGTATATAGCAAGTCAAAATTCTTTCACTTTGACACATTATTAAACAATACATATTATTTTTTGATTAATAATATCATCAAGACAATGCCAAAATATAGTAGGGTTTCTGTTTTCCACTAAACCTTTCATGCATGTTTCAGTATATGACTAGACATATTTGAAATAATGTATAAAGAGAAAATGGATAGGCAGCTGTAATTCTTTTTTCTCCTCATTTGCAGCTCCAGTTCCTGGAAGTGATACTCTGATCTTGTCACGCTTATATAATCTGGATTAGCTTGATGGATGCTTTCTCTTGGCTTGTCATTTCATTTTAGTAGCTCTTCAGCTTTTCTCTCTAGTTCTCACTTTGATATGAAATTACTACGTTTTCTATACTTCATTACATTTCTTGTGTACTTCACTGGTAGTGTCACTGGCTTAGTATGTTGAAATAGTAGCAGTTACATTTTGTCCATTTTTTTTATTGATCAAAGAATACAGAAAATAATATAGCAGACTTTTTCTTTACTTGCATTTGTCACTCTGGAAGTATGTTGAATTCACATAAATCAGTATTTATAAAGTAAATACTGATATATAAAGTAAAGTAAACACTGTATTACTTACTTTATGATATTGAAATTATGATATTGATAATTCAAGTTACTGCAGGATGACCAAACTCCTATCTGCTTTAAACAATGTCTACTGTAAACTACAACTGAAGATCATACAACTTGAATAATTAAAGGGGGAAATTGGAACAATTATTTTCAGCTACTTCTAATGTTTTTGATCATATCTTCGCTAGTCTAAATATTAGATAGATAGATATATAGATAGATAGATAGATAGAAAGAAAGATAATTAGATGATAGATAGATAGATTTTAATTAGTGCTATATGGCTTCCCATCTTGTCAAGTGAATTTGGACAACTAGCACAGAAAAGTATCCATATAATGACATAAACCACTCAAATATTCAATACATAAAGCAAAAAATGAATTGCACTGGGTTTGTATCCGGTCCAATTCAAAACGTTGGTCATCACCTGGCATAGGACTTTGTCCCATCTTATCAGCCCATCTTAATCAGGTAGGGAAGATATGCTCCACATTGCTTCAGTCAAAGAATTTGGACTGGTGGACTATCAGAACAGAGCTCTCTCTGCTGCTGACCATGCATTGTGGAACATCCTGCGCCCAGAGGTGAAGAAGGCCCCAAATGAAGAAGCATCTGGTTTAGGCTAAAAAATGCTTGAATTCCGTCAGTGAATAAAGAAGACCCATTTGATTTAAGGATATCTTAGCTTCATTGTGGAATATAACTATTCTTCATTAGCAACATTATCTGGCCACATTTCAAGTTTCCTATTTTTTTCAGAAATATTATCATGTTAATCATAATCAAGCCTTTGATATACAAAAAAACCTCCTTTAACAAGCATAAATGATGTGATAGTTTATTGGTCAATGTACTGCTAAATTTAATTATTTAGAAAGCAATTTACTGATAGTTCTCTGTACTGAGATTCATTATTTTCTTCACCAAATACATTTACCAAACCATTAATAGCCGAGGATAGGGCTGAGTACAGCAGTACCTCTGGAGTATTTAAATATTTATATCATTGCATACAATTAAGTAAACCTATGTTTTAACAAAATACAAGCTGCAAGGTCTGAGGGAAACTTGTGGGAGTAATAAATTGCCTTTCATATCCTTAGTGGAATATATAAAGATTATATATGATATGATTAACAGGCATTAAATAGCAATAAAATATAATGTAATAATAACATTTTAACTTTTCCCCAACTTATACTTCTTAGAGTTGCTTCCTAAAGTTGACAGTAATAGAATTTTAGTTAAATCCTAAATATTCTGAATATCACTTAGAGAGTCATTTTGCTCTATGTCAACATCCAGTTCAAGAATCCAAATAAAACTCCAGGTTCATTCCATTTCTGAAAATCTTACCATTTATTGAATACACTGCATGTTAATGTCAAACCAAAACTAACTCTGGGATTCCCAGACACAAGTTCACAGAATTAAACAATAACTTCTCCAGCCAAACCCCCAAACTGTCACCTAGTCCACATAAACATTTTGTTATGGGAACCGTCTGCTTCAACTCCAGACCTGCTGTTCTTGAAAAGGTTTCAGGCTCTCATAGTCTTCAGCGGAATCATTGAGCTTTTGTTTCTACATCTAACCCATTCTAAAGCAACTCCTTTTTCTAATGGCAAGTTGAAAAGAAGAGGCACATTGCTGCCAAAGTTTCATACTTGACTCTCTAGTGGTTTAAGGCATCAAACTAGAAACCAGGAGACAGTGAGTTCTACAGTAATCATGACCTAGAAATTGAGAGTCCTCTGAGTTAGTGTGAGTCAGTCACTCTCAGCCCACTACATCACAACTTGGGCAATAAGCCAGTAAGTCAATTCCTATCATAACCAGTGGATCAACACTCAGAGTCTGCATTTGCAGGAAAACTGCTAAGAAAAAGAAAAATCTATTATTTGAAAATCCTAGCAGCTGTTCTGAAGTTGACTCTGTTTTCCTTAAGTTCACCATGCATTTATTTATGAAATGAACCATTGATGAATTTTTACTTTTAAAAGTGACATTTTGTAATCTCACAAGACTTTAAGCTATTTTATTTGGAAATGCACTTTCTCTAGTGCAGGATACCAACGCCCATGTCAAGTACATGATTTCACATCCTAAATGGTACTTCTGATGTTGATTCTCAACTCAGTAAAATACAATGTGCATTGTGTTATTTTCTTTTAACAAGTGCAATTGTATCTTAGAGGTTTGGGAGGTTTTCATCATTTAAAATGAAAAGAAGCTGATGCTTAACACTACAGGCAGAATGATGAGAAGGAATTAACTTTTAGGACAAAATGGCAAAATAGATCTGTAAATAATAGTCTGGTCAAGTCCCATTTTTAAAATGAATTTTAAGCAGATCTCTCTGAAATTTGTTTCTCTCTTGCCTTTGATACGCATGTACATAAACATACCATTCGTTTGGATGCTACAATGAGGAGCAGACTGGACTTGATTATTTCATATAGTTATGCTTAGATATATATATATATTTTTTTACTATGCTCAGGTTTTTGGTGTGATTGAAGCACCTTCTGGATAGTGCGATTTGCTTCTTGTTGTTGCTTGGTGCCATCTTTTGTTCCTTGTTTTTACTACTGAATGGAATCTATGGACTATACAGAGTTGCTGGAACTTGGATAATGCAAATATTAAATACATACATACATACATACATACATACATACATACATATGATTTAAGAAAAAAAAACCCATTCATTAGCTGAAGACATATAGACTGTTAATTATTTTAAGCACTGCCACATTAATAGTAGTTCTATTTTAGTTACAAGAAATATTCCATAATCCCAGTGAATCATTCCACTATGCACAAAATGAGCCTGGAATTTCTAATTTCTTTTATTTTTATTTTATGAGGCTTCTCAATAGTGCATGCACCATAATGAAAGAAATGGGATGTCCTTTCCCTATGCAAACTACAGGTCCTATGTAAAAGATTGACAGTGCAACATGCAAGCTTTATTAGTCTTTATGTGATTTTTTTTTTGTCCTATGGTTATCACAATGTTCCAGAGATGTTTAAATAACCAAGACTTTATGTAACATAAAATGCTTTTAATGGGTGAGATTTAAAGTATATATCAAAATATCCTTTTAAAAATGATGCCTTTCATCTCTCAGGCAATTCAATTTATTTCTCCTTTTGAAATACTTTCAATTCTCTTTCCTTAGGTTTTCCTAGTGCCTATATACCATTTGCCTTTATTTTACTGCCTTTCTATAAGGCCTTTCTTTCTAGAACCCTAACATAATTTGGAGATTTCCCTTCTAGATCTAAGAAACAGTTCTGACCTTTAGAGGAGATGACAGGATCAGAAATCAATACTACCTCAGTCAACCTCAGTGGCCAGGATTCGGATAACAGAAACTCAATCAGAAAGGGATAAGAATGAAAACAGATTTCCAGTAAGGATTCATGGTGAACTAGAAATCTCTGAAGAAAAGGAGATGGCATTGTGGGTGAGATTGGCAGCCAGAATATGGATTCTGGTCACTGCAGTCTTTCCAGAAAAAGGACCAATAATGAGATTGCTGAACAGCTACTTCTCATGAGTAGTAGTGAGCCAAGTGGCTGGGAAATTGTCTTGGTGTAAATACTCTTCAGTATACATGAAAGAAAAGATGCATTCATTAAGAATCAAGAAATATAACACTTAATGGTAGTCATATGATTCTTGATTCTTAATGAAAGTATCTTTTCTTTTATGTATATTGAGAGTATTTACACCAAGACAAATTCCTTGTGTGTCAAATCACACTTGGCCAATAAAGTATTCTATTTGATAGCAATCAAATCATACTAGGAAACAGTCAATACAAATTGTAAGGATACAAGCAACAAAGTTACAGTACTACAATGACAAGTGGGAGGGGATGGGTGATAAGGAGTGATGAGAAGATTAACAGTAATAGTAGTGCAGACTTTGTAATAGTTGAACAGTGTTTAGGGAATTATTTGTTTAGCAGATTGATGGCTTTCGGGGGAAAAAACTGTTCTTGTGTCTAGTTGTTCTGGTGTGCAGTGCCTATACGGACACAAGTTTCACCATCTCATTTCTTAATCACATGTGGAAATTACTTTTTAAGTGCTTTCTAACTATTAGGAACTTTGATTTTATAATATTTGCCAGGTGAATTCCTTCAATCCTTAATGGAAGTAGTTTTAAATACAAGTCTAAGGAAAGAAAAAAAATATTTAAAAAATAAACAGCAAAAGGATCCAGATCGATTTGAAATAAGAGTTTGAAATTAATTATAAGAATTTTCCCAAAATGTGGTTGTTTTGAATAATAAACTAATAAACAAAAATAATAATTTAACATTTGATATGATAAAGAATATTTGTGAACAATGAACTGAAAAGTTAATTTTAAGACTGTCTGCTGTTACAGGTAGACTATTTTTAAAAGATATTATGGAAGAGGAACAAATTTTACAGACAAGATTCAGACTGATTTGAAAGTAGATTTAAATTAATAGATTAAAAGAGTGACATGGGAAAAGATGCTACACTGGATACAAATAAAACTTGTTGATAATTAATAATTAAAATGAATATAAAAATTACAAACCAAAACAGTACCCTGGATAACTCTTGTATGTTGGGTTTAAAAAACAGGCCTGTTAAATTTATAAAGAATTTTGTGAGAAGGAACAAAGAAAAAAAAAAAAAGAAACAAATCAATTTCTAGGACATTATTTCAAGGGATTAAAGCTCAAGATTGTTAAAACTAGAAAGAAGAAATATAGAAGTTGGTCAAAATAGACATGTTATTTCTGGTAATCTTTAACTGATTTCCGTTGACTGGGTTTGAATCACGAGGCTTTAAGGATTTTTATAGATTAAAAATAAGATATGAAAAAAGAGATCATTTGTTGTATTTTAAGATAAAGTAATAAATAATTGTTTATAGTCATGATGCAGGAGAATTTGTTTTATATATATATATAAATTTTTATATAATAGAATTTGTATATATAAATGTTATGTCTCACCTATATTCATAGATGAGAAGACAAGGTTTCAGAATTCAAAATATTCAAGCAGAAACAAAACCGGATTCAAAAGGGTTAAATTAGCACAGTTTTCCAGTCCTTGGCAGACTTCCCGGAACCTGTCAGGCTAATCAGAATTGTCCATAACTCACAAGGCCACTTCAAATGTATTCTTCTGACTCATCAAACACTTTGCTTCCAAGCAAAGCTTGAGAGTCAGCACGCCTCTTTAAATAACCTGGATAGGCGTGTCAGTCACTCCAATCAATGTTTGGCCTGACGCCTCCCTTCAGATTGACGTTTCCTGGTTCTCCTAGTTCTGGCGTCAATCCATGATCTGTCAGTTTCCTCGCTGGAAACTTCTGTCTCATTTGCTGGCATGAACGAAGTCGAAGGTTCTGGGGAAGATTGTCTCTGTGACAATCTCTCATCCTCCTGGCTCACGTCTGTGTCCTCTGATAGTTCAGACTCCACATTCACAGCAGGCTCCAACCTTCCATCGTCAGAGTCATCAGAGTCAAAACTCCCAGCAGGATCGATCCTTCCAGTCACAACACTTTATATATATATATATATATTTGTTTTCTGAGGTTCTCGCGGGATTTGAATGGGTGGGGGCTTGGCTGTGTTCTGATTGGGTGGGGGTGTCTTCTCATTGGTGGGGGGCCTGGCTGTGTTTTGATTGGTTGGGGGGTTGGACGTGTTCTGATTGGCTGGATTTCTTGCTGCCCGGCTTCGAGTTCGAGGTCGCGCTGCATCTCCATAGTTGGTGTCGGTTTGCTTCATGTATGGCTCGGAGGGGTTTGGAGTGGGCAGTGGTGAGGTTGCAGGTATTCGTCTGTTCATGAGGGCGGGTTTCCAAATGGCTGGGAGGCGGGAGGTGTCATCTCGTTTGTTCATGCTGTGTGGGTGTTTTTCTATTTCTATGGCTTCTCTGATTATTCTGCTGTTGAAGTGTTTGGTTTTGGCAATAGTTCTGGTATTTTTAAAGTTAATTTTATGTCCTGTGGCTTTGAGGTGTTGGACCAGGGAAGAGGTCATTTCTTCTTTTTTGATTGAGTTCTTATGTTCTTCAATGCGTGCACTAATTCTTCTGTTAGTCTGTCCAATGTATGTGGCAGGGCAGGCAGTGCAGGGGATTTCGTATACTCCTTGGTTTTCTAATTCGACTCTGTATCTAGGCAACGTTTCGATGAAGTCTCATTCATCATCTTCAGGCTTCTGTCTTCGGCTCTTGCTTCTTGGAGTGATGTGAGATTGCAGCTGCTTCTTCCTTTTAACTGCTAGTGGGGGTGGGACTTGATTGGGTGGGGGCTTGGCTGTGTTCTGATTGGGTGGGGGTGTGTTCTCATTGGTAGGGGGTTTGGCTGTGTTCTGATTGGTTGGGGGGTTGGCCGTGTTCTGATTGGTTGGAGGCGTGTTCTGTTCAGGTGGGGGCTTTCATACAAACCGCTATCTACATGCACTCTCACACCACCACCCAGCACAGATCAATTCCGTAGCCAAGACACTCATCTCCAGAACAAAATGCTTAGCCGATGAACAACACCAAAAAACTGAACTACACACTCTCACCAATGTACTTACAGCCAATGGATTCCAAAGAAAGAAGATTACCCACCTAATCCAAAAAGAAACCCCAACCAAAATCCAAGACAGAGAACAAGAAAACGGCAAAGCCCTCCTCCCATATATAAAAGGCACTACAGACAAAATCAGCAAGATCCTCCAAAAACACAACATTAAAACAGCATTCTGCACAAACAGAAAAATATCCACCATCCTAAGAAACCCCAAAGACAAAATCGAATTAGAAAACCAAGGAGTATATGAAATCCCCTGCACTGCCTGCCCTACCACATACATTGGACAAACTAACAGAAGAATAAGTGCACGCATTGAAGAACATAAGAACTCAATCAAAAAAGAAGAAACCACCTCTTCCCTGGTCCAACACCTCAAAGCCACAGGACATGAAATTGATTTTAAAAATACCAGAACTATCGCCAAAACCGAACACTTCAACAGCAGAATAATCAGAGAAGCCATAGAGATAGAAAAACGCCCACACAGCATGAACAAACGAGATGACACCTCCCGCCTTCCAGCCATTTGGAAACCCGCCCTCATGAACAGACGAGTACCTAACATGAAGAATGACACCAGACCCACACCCATGAGAGCCACACAAGATACCACCACCACACTTCCATGTAGAAAACAGACTCACACCCACTCAGAAGATGAGACACGACCATGGACAAGAAGCTGCACTGCAGCCGCATCACTACCCACTTCAAACCCCTCCGAGCCATACATGAAGCAAACCGACACCCACTATGAAGATGCAGCACGACCACGAACTCGAAGCCAAACAGCAAGATCACAGCTCACCAATTCAAATCCCCCAGCAACTAAGACTAACCTGAGCACAACCAAGCCCCCACCCGAACAGAACACGCCTCCAACCAATCAGAACACGTGCCAACCCCCAACCAATCAGAACACAGCCAAACCCCCACCAATGAGAACACACCCCCAACCAATCAGAACACAGCCAAGCCCCCACCCAATCAAGTCCCACCCCACTAGCAGTTAAAAGGAAGAAGCAGCTGCAATCTCACATCACTCTGAGAAGCAAGAGCCGAAGACAGAAGCCTGAAGATGATGAATGAGACTTCATCGAAACGTTGCCTAGATACTTGAATCTTACGCGGGAGAAAACCCGAACAACCAAAGATCCACATACAAATACCACGAAAACCTCAGAAAACAAATACTGCACCTCTACGGGGAGGAAACCCACCATCTGACCAGGACTTATGAAAAACTTGAAGTCCAAAGAGCTTCCATTTTATGTGACCTTGCATTCCTATGCAACTGCCGAGATCAAAATTTAATTCCCACAAGCTTCCAATTGAAATTCCACACCAACACAGCAGCCACCAAACGCATCCTAAAAAGAACAGAATTGGCCCTAATTAGAAATGAACTTCACACAAAAAGGTTTCTCCTAGACCAAATCAACAAAGATCTCCTCACACTCCACCTCAGACTCAGCAACAAGATTCACCCCCTGCTTTGGGACAAATCCAAACAACTCGCTGTCTGGAGAGCCGAAACACAGACCACCCTCAAGACAGACACACATGCCAATAAACTCAGGAAACTACAACAACGCCAGAAACCAACTCCTCCCCCCCCCACAGCCACACATGAAACAGTGCACAACATCTCAGACAAGATCCTCACTGAAGCTGAAACCAAGGTCCTTTCAAAAGGATTCAACTTTGCTGTCGCTCCCAAACACATCCCCACAGAAACCATCATATGCGGAGTTGAAACCAGCCTGACCAAAATCAACCCTGACGATGCTAACAAAATCAGACTCGAAATCACCAACATCCTCTGCACTAGCAAACCACCCAAAAGAAACTTATCCAAAGAAGAACAAACTGCACTACTTAACCTGAAAGAAGACACCAGCATAATAATCCTACCAGCAGACAAGGGCAACGCGACAGTGGTTATGAACACATCTGGCTACCAAACCAAGTTAACCAACCTACTCCAAGACCCCACATACAAACCCCTAAAGAGAAGACCCCACCACCTACCTAGAAAAAACTACCAAATCCAAAATAAAAGCCTCCCCCATCAGTGAAGAAATCCAGCAAAGAATCATACCCAGAGAGAAATCATCCAGATGCCCTAAGCTTTATGGTCTCCCCAAGATACACAAAGAAGGAATCCCACTCAGACCAATAGTCAGCTCCATAGGCTCACCTCTACAAAACCTGGCCAAATTTCTCGCCAAACAACTACAACCCTATGCAGAATCCATCAACTCACACGTAAGAAACTCATTCCAGTTCATCGAGATCATAAAGAAACAAAACTTACAACCTAGCGACCTACTAGTAAGCTTCGATGTCATATCCCTCTTCACCCAAGTGCCAATAAAAGAAGCCTTGACAGCCATCCAAAACAAATACAACCCCCAAGCACATCCTAGATCTGACCAACCACTGCCTATCCAATACATACTTCACCTACAATGGACAAAAATACAAACAAATAGAAGGAGCACCCATGGGATCACCCCTCTCACCTGTCATCGCAAACCTCTACATGGAACACTTTGAAACACAAGCTCTAGAAAAATACGACCACAACCCAAACTCTGGCTCAGATACGTAGATGACACCTTCATAATCTGGCCACATGGGAAAGAAAAACTGAACAACTTCCTCACACACCTCAACAGCCTACACCCCAAAATACAATTCACCATGGAAACAGAAGCCAACAATCAACTTCCCTTCCTAGATGTCCTGGTATACAAAAGATCCAATGGCTCCCTAGGGCACACCATCTACCAGAAGAAAACACATACAAACCGCTATCTACATGCACTCTCACACCACCACCCAGCACAGATCAATTCCGTAGCCAAGACACTCATCTCCAGAACTAAATGCTTAGCCGATGAACAACACCAAAAAACCGAGCTACACACTCTCACCAACGTACTTACAGCCAATGGATTCCAAAGAAAGAAGATTACCCACCTAATCCAAAAAGAAACCCCAACCAAAATCCAAGACAGAGAACAAGAAAACGGCAAAGCCCTCCTCCCATATATAAAAGGCACTACAGACAAAATCAGCAAGATCCTCCAAAAACACAACATCAAAACAGCATTCTGCACAAACAGAAAAATATCCACCATCCTAAGAAACCCCAAAGACAAAATCGAATTAGAAAACCAAGGAGTATACGAAATCCCCTGCACTGCCTGCCCTACCACATACATTGGACAAACTAACAGAAGAATAAGTGCACGCATTGAAGAACATAAGAACTCAATCAAAAAAGAAGAAACCACCTCTTCCCTGGTCCAACACCTCAAAGCCACAGGACATGAAATTGATTTTAAAAATACCAGAACTATCGCCAAAACCGAACACTTCAACAGCAGAATAATCAGAGAAGCCATAGAGATAGAAAAACGCCCACACAGCATGAACAAACGAGATGACACCTCCCGCCTTCCAGCCATTTGGAAACCCGCCCTCATGAACAGACGAGTACCTAACATGAAGAATGACACCAGACCCACACCCATGAGAGCCACACAAGATACCACCACCACACTTCCATGTAGAAAACAGACTCACACCCACTCAGAAGATGAGACACGACCATGGACAAGAAGCTGCACTGCAGCCGCATCACTACCCACTTCAAACCCCTCCGAGCCATACATGAAGCAAACCGACACCCACTATGAAGATGCAGCACGACCACGAACTCGAAGCCAAACAGCAAGATCACAGCTCACCAATTCAAATCCCCAGCAACTAAGACTAACCTGAGCACAACCAAGCCCCCACCCGAACAGAACACGCCTCCAACCAATCAGAACACGGCCAACCCCCAACCAATCAGAACACAGCCAAACCCCCACCAATGAGAACACACCCCCAACCAATCAGAACACAGCCAAGCCCCCACCCAATCAAGTCCCACCCCCACTAGCAGTTAAAAGGAAGAAGCAGCTGCAATCTCACATCACTCTGAGAAGCAAGAGCCGAAGACAGAAGCCTGAAGATGATGAATGAGACTTCATCGAAACGTTGCCTAGATACTTGAATCTTACGCGGGAGAAAACCCGAACAACCAAAGATCCATATATATATATATATATATATATATATATATATATATATATATATATATATATATATATATATATATATACACACATACACACACACACACACACACACTCATATATATATTTGCTTTTTCTTAACTGTAGTCTTATTTTTTTCTTTTTTATATTTCTTTCTATTTTTTTGCTTCTTCTTTTCTGCATTACTTTTACTTGTTTTTCTGTATTTTTAAGTTTGTTTTAGTTTATTTTTTTCAATTGTAATGTTTAATGATTTTTTTAAAAAAATGATTGGAGTGGGAAGGGACAGAAATAGTAAGGTGGATCTGGGAATAGTTTTTTGGACATAAAGATTCCATGGCTATTTTAGCTCCCTGGTGCCAAATTTGGGGATAGTTTAGACCTAGTATTTAATTTGATAGTGGAAGGAAGTTTTTTTTTTAAAACTCTAACAATATACCTATAGAAGAAACTAGAAATCTGCTTTTAACATTGGAGCACTACAAGAAATGGCTTATGATGTCCTTATCAAAATTAAAGAAAACTATGACACTTAATAATTATGTGGTCAGAAAATAAATTTTACATAACTTCGATGCTTGATTATTATATACATACTAATAGTATATCAACTGTTGAGATCACTTTGTTTGTTCATGCACCAATGTTGGTTTCCTTCCCTGTTTGTTGGGGACACTTTCCCTGATATTTTGCTTATCTTATTTAGTGCAAGAACATGCACAAAAATACTTGAAGTTGAAATTCAAAAATATTTGAATTTTCTCAGTAAAATTTACACTGATTATTGGGAAGTACATGAACAGACCAGCTAACCAAATAATTTTAATTTGACATTATGTTTTTCTTTTATTTGAACCTATTATTTGAATTATTTTGGGTAAATGCAAATGTTTCTATTAAATGCTGCTGAATCTTATGTTCCTAGGTGTCTATAAATTTGGCAAAAAAGATGACAGCTGAAGCAAAAGGTAATAAAAATAATCATTCTTAGGTGTAATAAAATGAAAAACATGCAGGTGGTGCTATGGGAATTACTCTTGAGGGGTAGCATAAAATATTTAATTATGAAGAAAGTATAATTTAAATGAGACAGAAATGATATAAAGCAGAAACAAAACTCTTTGGAATACATAAGCTATATGTTTTCTAACACAAACCAAGAATGCTAATAAATACAAACAGCATTTAAACAGTTCCAGGAACTGTGTATCTATCACTACTTAAAAGACAAAAAAATTCTCTTATTAAATAATCAGTTATTACATAATGTAATTCATTAGTAGCCTGGAGCCTAATTTTTGCTCAGACACAAATAATAAAACAAACACATTTTAAACAGGAATTTGGGGAAGCAAGATTTCATCATTCCCTCATTATTCCCCCAGAAAGCCATTTTAAGTTGATACTTGAGAGAATGGGGATTATAAGAATCAAATTGTTTCATTTAAAACAGCAACAAGGGGTTAAAGTACTGCATTATAATTATACAAGGAGTACAGTGATTTCTGCCCTTAAATATTCATTCAATAAACTTGAATTTCTAATAAACTTCATAGATGCAAACAGTCTTCATTATATATGTATCAGTCCCTATTACTATTTCTATTTATAGGGAATGAGCTAAGAATATGTTTTATAGAAACATATTATTTCTGATAGTACCTTCCAAATATTTCCTGTACCTCTGTGGAATTTTCTAGCCTGTTCCTCCTAATTTATGAGTGTTGGCTTCCTCTTTTTCTTCCATAAGTATCCTAATGATTTTTTTAAAAAAATGAATGTTTTGATAATGCAGAAAATATTTCATAACACATTTTATATTGGGTGATGTACTGTTTCTTGAACAAGTATTAATATATTAAAACACAAATTAACATTTAGAATATTTGTGAGTCTTTCTCATTTATTTTTAGAAAAAGTCTTGACCTTTAATCAACTGAGGAGCACAGGATGTTTGTTGTAATAAATCAGAAAGTTGTGCAACGTCTAGAAGAGTTAAATTCCTGTTAGGTTTCTAATTGAGCTAAAATACCTAAACATTGCTATCTACAATTCCTAATTAGCCTCATAGATGGATAGTTGAATAACCTACAAATGCATTGTTAAAATGCTTTTGCTTGTTACTTTCTAACAGAAGCAGACACCAGGCAACAGAATGCACCTCTGAATTTCTTTTTCATAAGCTGAAGAATCTTGCAAGTACATTAAATTTTTGAAGAAGTTAAAAGTTTTGAATTGAAGAGATATCTTTGTGAGATGATGCAATTATTTTTAAAGGGATGGGAATAATATTGGCCTTTATCTCTGGATGCATTTATGTGTGGATATTTATAGATAAATTGCTTTTGTATACTACATCTTCAGAATCTTTCTGAAAGATATCTGTTCTGAACATCTACTGAGAAACTCTTCCACCCATATAACTCCCTTCCTCCTCTATCTTTACATATCTGGGGAAATTTCTGCATATTCACTTGGGATGACTGTGCAGGATAAGTTAGTTCCATATGAGGAAGGTGGTCTTGAAAATACCTGACAGCCAAACCATGTGAACCTTTAATGATCAAAACCAGCATATTGAATTGTACCCAGAAAACTACTAGAAATCAATAACGTGCCTATAACTTTTGTATTTTGTGGATGCAACAGCTCTGATCTGCCAGTTTGATCTTCATAGTAAATCTGATATAAAGCACATTCCAGTTCTGTAGTACAGCATGGATTACTGTTGCCGGGTAAGACTATAAATGGCAGAGCAACTGACACTGAGCAGACTGGAAACCATGCAGTAGCCACCAGATTAGTGACCATCACCCAGAGTTAAAATTGGTGCAAATAACCAAGTGATTTGGGGATTTGATGTCAACCTGTTCCAACCTATCTATTCTACAGCCAGAAACTGAGTCAAGATTAAGACTTTTCTAGAACAGGATGGGGATACACAACTGGGTATCATCATTATACCATTAACAAATTGATGAATAATTTCTCCCAGCAGTTTTGCTATTAAAAGGTAAGACTGAGATAGATGGACTCTTGCCCCAATTGAGAATTCCCACCAGCAGACCTCTGTTTCCCTACCAATCATTGGAAGCACTCAGTAGTGTGTCCTACTTCCAACCCTCTTAGGAAATTGACCAGGTTACTATGGTTTATGATATCAAGCACAAATTCCCCTGCAAAGGTTAATATAATCCACTAGACTCGAGGAACTTTTTTCATGCTTGGACTAGACTCCAGGCTGGATGAAATCCAGATAATCTGCTTCCTATAAATCATTCTACAGCAGAGAACTTACATCTGAAAAAAAAAGATTTGAACCATGGAGTTGTTATATGTTGAGTTGTAATTGTCATTCTCCTGTAAGCATAACTTTTCTACTAACTGTAATAAAACTAACATGAAATAAGTGTTTTGGAATCTCTAACTACTAACCTTCAAGTCTGATGCCTGGGTGAATAATAAAACTTGTTTCTGTGACCTAGCATTTCTGGATAAGTAATTACGATAAAACACTGGAAGTGTTACAAAGACCTTTCTTTATGATAGTATGACAACAAAGGGTAAAATTTCCTTATCTCAGGGTAAAGGCTAAAACATAATAAAAGAAAACTTTAAAGAAGAGCCATATTTTGCTTAATAATTATGAACAAATCACTAAATAAATTATTTAAGCTCTGTTAATCTATCTGACCAAATATATGAAATAAGGAAGCTGTACAATAAAATCGTATTCATGTATCCTAGAAATTAAGTCTTCTTATTTCAGTCATGACTACTTCTGTACGAGTATATGTGATATTATAGCCTTATGTTTTCTTAGATACCATTATGAGATATCACTAATAATTTCTTAGTATTTTGATTGCATTTTTAACATGTCTTTGTTAAATACGAATTCTGATTATACATAAGCCTTCATTTTCTCACTGAGTATGACCTCTATATACCAAATACAGATGGACACTGATCAGCACAGGAAGCCTGGATAAGATGCTTATTGTCTGGGGAACAAAATAATATTTTTTAAAAATTGGCAACAAAAATAACTATATTTCCTGGCGAGAGCTGGTCACCATTTCAGAAAGAGATAACTAATAAGGCTCTTGGACAGGATTTTTCTTCTTATTTTTTATTTTGGTACCCTTGCAGCTGTAATCTTGCTTCTTGTCAGGTACTGAAAAGATAAAGACAAATGACCTCCATAGATATACTGTCAATGTATTTTGATATAAATAGAAAAATAGCATGCCTTTTAGGAGGGAGTAATTCACTGATTGTCCTATTGTAGCCAGAGAAGAAAGAGCATCTTGTTGCAGCAAGATCCTCAGGGCAGAAAACACATATATTGGATACTCTTTGGAGATTGTGCTATTTCTATTCATTTTCTATTCACTGTATATGAAAGTACTGCAAGTATAATTGTATCAGGAATTAACTTCCAATGTCCATCCATACTGTTTGTTTTAGAATTATGGTATGTATGCGTTGGAAGGGACCTGTAGGTCATCTGGTTTCATTTCCTTCTCTTAAATTATTCCTGATAGGCAGGTCATTTATTCCTAGCCTGAAATTCTCTAAGTCAAGAAAGATCTATTTGTGTTTTAGACAGACTATTCCTCTGCTTAACAATTCTTACCATCTTGGAATTCTTCCAGATATAAATCCTGAATCTGTTTTCTTTTCATTTCAAATCTTTGGGCACAGAATGTAACAGTTATAAATGACCTCAAAAATTTAATTATTCCAACTGTCACTCAATACAGAAATACATTAACTCTGCTTAACATGTTCTGCAAAGAAATGTCCACCATCTCATAAGGGAATCCAGTGACACAATGGAACATGTCTTCCTACTTATAGCCACAATTGAGCCCAAAATTTATGTTGTTAAGCAAGATAGTTTTTAAGTGAATTTTTCCCCAGGGAATGGAGATTTTGCAGTAATCTGTCCCTGGAGTGGGGTGGGTATGGAGATTTTACAATATCCTTCCCCTGCCATGCCCACCAAACCATGCCATGCCCATCAAGCCACGCCCACAGAACCAGTATAAATTTTTTTGAATCTCACCACTGAAGTCAACCATCATATTTTCCCATATTGTCAGGTACAAGCAACTAGATCCACTTATGAAAGCTACTTTATTGTGTTCTACCTATATTACAAGAACCTCTCCAGTCTGCTTGCCTTCTCTTAAGAACAAACAGAGAAAGTGGAACTTGAGGTGAGGAGGTCAGGCTTATGCCCCTTGTAGCTGTACAAGGCTCAAAGGTTCTCCATTTGGCCCATTCTCTTGCCTGGATGGGTGATTCCCAACACATAGTCAGGCTAATTTTGCCAATGCTTTCAACAGTTGCTCATCAGATTTTCTTTCCAGGCTCTTTATCATCTTGACTTTTCTCCGCTTGGTCTAATTTATTGAGGTTCTTCCTAAAACATTGGGCTTCAAACTGCAACATTCTAGATGTTGTCTGACCAATAAAGAATAGACAGAAAGTCTGACTTTTCTTAAGCCCAACTGCATTGCATTGCTTGCTTGCTTTTGCTTGTCTGTCTGTTCACAGTTCATCATAATGGTGGCTCATATTCAACTGATACTCCACTCATATTCCTGGATTCTTCTGACATGCATTTCCAATTCTAGGTCAATCCATTCAGAACTTAGATATTTAATGTTTTGCTACCTAGATGATTAATCTTCTGTTTGTCAGTACCTCAGCACCATTCTGTTGGATTTGGTTCATTATTCATTCTGGTAAATTCATTTTGAAATGTTTTTCTCTGCTTTATTGGCCAATTCTCTTAACTTCATGCTATCTTCAGCTTGACACTCCCAATTGATACTTCCCTCCAGGTGATGCAGAATAATTTATGAGGATTGACTCAGCATAAATTTGCTGGACTAAAAATGATAATCACATTATTGTTGCTACTGGAAAATGGAGCTAGATTTTTTTTATCATGTTTAATTAATGGGGTCCAGTGCCAAAAGCATTTAGCATGGATGTAGGAAGCTCAAATTTAAATTCCAACACAGCAGTGGCATGACAGAAAAATCCCTGAATGATTTTTATATATGAAATATGAAAAGTATCATAGCTTAAATTGCAAAATTGTTACTGTTTGAAAATCACAGACATTGAAAAGTCAATCTGCAGTTAATGATGGGGAAGTATTTTGATCTTTCTTTCATATTTGCCCAATTATATTTTTATTACATTGAAATGTACTTTTATAATTTGAAGTTCATGAAGCTATATAGGAACCGTGCCATTTAAAACTTGTTACTTTTCATATTCCATTTTTGAAATGTTCATTGTGAGACACTGAACAGGTTTGAATAAGGTACTATTTAACCTGTATTGTATGAATCTTATGAAAATAAGTTGTTACTCTTTAGAGTTTTTCACACATAAACAAATCAGTTAAATCAACCAGTGGAGAATATAACATGCTAAGTCTGTCACTCTCCCAAGTTATTTGGGAGATTTCATTCTTCTAACTTAGCTGAACTCCTGCTTTGGACCACCAAACAGAAGAAAAATGTCAAGAAAAGAAACCTTATGTAAAGGCAAAAGAATTACAGATTATCTCAAAGCATCATAAATATGTAAATCTTAGTACTCTTGATAACAAAGAAGAAGAAATCAACAGTGAAGGTATCAAAAGTGAGTCACCTTAGATTTTTGTGACTCTTGACTCAATCAAGTGTTTGATCAGATAACTCAAGTAAGAACTTAAAATGAAAACAGAGAAATCCACATCATTTTAAAGAGAGGACTTAGCAAGTATGTCTGACAAATCTTAATAAGCAGTTTAAGGAAAATTTAAAGCAAATGTGTGACATAGCTCAAAAAGCTATAACAAAACACCTCCTCACCAGCAATCAACATCCAGATAAGCAGAGATTAATACCAGGATTAATAGCAGACAAACAATCAAGCAGTAAACAATAGTTCCATCAAGGAACAACCAGGGGTGGGATTCTACCGGTTCTGTCTGGTTCTATAGAACCGGATGTTATGATTCTGTGCAGTTCAGAGGACCGGAAAATCACACCCCTGGCTGGCCCCTCCCCTCCCCATCGGCCCCTCCCCTCCTTGCCCACACAAACAGCTGACGGATGGTGGGGTGGGGAGCTGGTCCTGGAAGCCCCAATGTTGCCAGAATCACTGCCATTGCGTTCCTTGGGCACGATTGCTGCCAATTGTCATTGGCGTCTCACTGCTGCTTCATCCTGCCCCCCCAGCTATGGCAAGCCCCGGGCTGGAGCTCAACAGCTTACCTTTCCTCCCCCTGCTATGCTTCCCCCTTGGGGAAGCGAGGCTGGGAAGCGAGGCTGGGAAGGCTGCCGGCAGCAAGGGAAATATGGGGGGGAGGGGAATGCACTGTGCAGCACCTTTAAACTTAGCACGCTTCACAAATGGCACCTCATCATTTGTGAAGCGCGCTAAATTTGGTGCTAAGTTTGGTGCTACATGAGGCTACTCAAGGCAAGTTGGGAGGAATACGTGTGTGGGGGGTGACTTTTCTCCCGAGACACTGTCTGATGCTGCTGCTCTTGCCATGGAGGAGAGAGATGAGAAACAGAGAGGGAAGGAGAAAGAAAGAGAAAACTATACTACTGTAAGTATTGCAGAAGCAACATTCTCCCTTCCAGTTTCCACAGCCCCAACCAACCCTCCCACGCACCATGACTAGAAATTTCATCCATGCAAAAGCTGTATGACAGGAACAGGAAATTAAGTCTTCAAGTTCCTGGATACTGTTTCTAGCCGTCATTGAGTCTCAACAAACCAATGTTATTTTTTTTCCCCTTTGGGATAAGTGTGTTATTCATCACATGCCTCATCTTCAAAACATGCTATGAATCTTTTAAAGAGAGCATAAATAAAGGACATTACCAGAATTTTTAAAAGATAAAGAAAATCAAGAATTTTAAAAGGTAAAGCGTGCACACATACGCCTCCCCAACTCTGTGTGTGTGTGGTTTTTTTCTCTCTCTCCCCCCCTCTCAAATCCGCAGTCAGCAAGCCAGCAAGCTCTCCTTTCTTGGTGCTCTTTGCTACTTCTTTCATTTCTTCATTTTGGAATCCAGACTGGCTAACAACTATCGCCAGCCGCAGCTGCCTGCTCCGCACCTGGTAGCCACAGGTCGCAAGAGGAGGAGGGGGAGGAGGAGGGTCGCTTGAAGGGACGCTTCCACGATTGGTCTGAACTTGCTGGCTTGGCCTAGTCAGGAGAGAGAGAGAGAGAGAGAGAGAGAGAGAGAGATGGGAGGGGGAGAGAGGGGAAGATAGGGAGAGGGGCAGAGAGAGACACACACACAGATACAGAGGGAAGAGAGAGAGCCATAGAGAGACACAGAGAGAGATAGAGAGGGGGAAAGAGAGAGAGAGAAGAAAGAAAAGAAAGAGAAAGAAGGAAAAAGAGAAAGGACGCGAAAGGAAAAAAGGATAGACAAAGAAAGGGAGAGATGGAAGAAAGAAAAAGAAAGAGAGGGACGGAGGAGAATGTGAATGAAAAATATGGATGGATAGACACATGGAGGGAGGGAGAGAGAGAAAAAGAAGAGGAAGGAAGGACACAAGCCCTGGCTTCAGAAGACTCTGAAACAGCACAGCAATCTAGGGCTGGAAGGGGTCTCGGAGATCATCTAGTGCAATCCCCTGCTCCACCAGGAGATCCTTACGGAATCATAGAGAAGTGTGTGTGTGTGTGTATGTGTGTGAAAGAGAGAGAGAGAAGAAAGAAAGCAACAAAGAAAAGGGGAGAGAAAGAGAGAAAGGAAGAAAGAAATAGAAATAGAAAAAGAAAGGAAGGAAGGAAGGAAGGAAGGAAGGAAGGAAGGAAGGAAGGAAGGAAGGAAGGATTAGGAAGGAAAGAAGGGGGGGAAAGAAAACTCTGTGCTATTATTTTTAATTGTTCCATTGTTTATTATATATTCATATTTTTCACTGTCCCTACATGTAGAGTGATTTGACTGCCTTTCTTTTGCCCAGGTATTTTTCAGGGTTTACAATACATGCATTCAATGTCTATAGTCCAGAGCATAAATACAGGTGTGTTTAACAGAGTTGAAAGGGACTTTGGAGGTCTTCTAGTCCAACCCCCTGCTCAGGCAGGAAAACTGAGGATGCCAAACTCTGAGTAGAGGTCCTGGAAAAGGTGTATAACACTTAGAATAACACTTAGAAGGGACCTTGGGGGGAACCCTATACCATTTCAGAGAAATGGCTGTCCAGTCTCTTGTTAAAATTCTCCAGTGTTGGAGCACCCAGAACTTCTGGTGGCAAGCTGGTTAATTGTTCTCACTGTCAGGAAATTTCTCCTTAGTCTTAGTCATTGCTTCTTGTTTGTCTTCTGGTGCTTTGGAAAATACATTGCCCACCCCTCTTTCTGGCAGCCCCTTGAAAGCCTGTAGCCTATCACCCTCTTGGGCAAAGAATGTGAGCCATTTCCTCCTTTCGGTTGTCCATGAAAGTACATCTATAGTACATAGATAATAAAGTCAAAAAAAGGTGAACATTTTTATAGAACTATAGATAAGTTGAGGCTGGGTGTGACAAGAAATGGCTGGGAGGAGAGGGGCCAGGCGAGGCACCCCTTAACGTGACATATACACATGCTATACACACACACGCCCAAAATCACTGCCCATTTTGAATACATAGCGGAAAGGAAGAAAGAATATTGGATACATATACACAAATGTGTGTGGAAAAAAACTGCAAAGAAATAGGATTATAAAAAAACAGCTTCTAATGTTAGCAGTTGTATATGAGAGAGAGAAAGAGAAATGAGAAACAGAGAGGGAGAAAGAGAAAGAAAGATGAGGGAGAAAGAGAAAAAGAAGACAGAGAGATGTGAGAAAGAGGGAGAAAGAAAGAAAGACAGAGACAGATGTGGTAACATATGTTATTAATCATTTTCTGTAAGTCCTTTGTACAGCCATAAAGATAAGGATATGCAGGCATTCCTAGTGAGAGTAGGAGTACTTTTACGCAGGAGTGTCTTATCCTGTTATCTGCAGGCTTAGAAGGAACAGGGAAATAGGTGATAATTATAGGTACACAGGGAAATAGGTGATAATTATAGGTATACAGCAAGGACTTTCGTCAGCGGGACTTTCTGTGCCTGTATGTTATTATCTTGTCGAGGTCATTTGTTTTCTGAATCTTCAATAAATACTGCTGCCTGAGTTTGCTCAGGGCTGGCATTTGCTCAGACGGTTCCCTGCGTCTCATTTCAAGTGCCAGACCACCACAAGTGGTGACCCCGACGTGATAGTTTGGAAGAGCTATACGTTCCGACGTGATAGCTTGGAAAGGCTATACGTTTCCCGCATCCTATACTCATCGTCGCGGACGTCGACTGGGCCCTCATCTTCTTCGCTGGACGGAGATAGATTCTTTTCGTGAGTATGGGGGGAGATCTCTCGAAGGCTCAGAAAGAGCACATCAGGGAATTGAGAGGGATCACTGGGAATAGTTTTAGGTTTGGAATTCATAGTAGAGGACATGCAATAAGTAAGAAAGAAATTGAGGACTTATTACAGTATGTTTGGAAACATATTCAGTCATATCCAGAGGGAGGTAGTATTAAAGTAGAGTCCTGGAAAAAGATAGGGAAATTTTTGCACGAAGAACCTCGTGCCCCTTCTTCAATTTTGTTAACTTGGAGGGTGATTATAGATGCGTTAGCTACTTATGAACAACCGCTCCTAGCACCCCCTGAAGAAGGTTTTCCGCCTTACCATGCGGTACGTTTGTTGCCGCCGATGGCACCTCCGGATAAATCTGGGGGACTGTCAGGCGCTGAAAATACTTTATCAGAGGATAAGAGTTTACCTTTGAGAGTTCAAGTAGATGCAGTTACTGCAGCTATTCAAGAAGCAAAAAATAGAGGGGAGTTATCAGGAGATGATTTAGTGGAGTTTGGAGTAGAGGTTCAACTTAATCCAGTAGAAATTGTTGTGGACGCTGCGTTGAATCCACAGCGGGAGTGGAAGCCTCTAGCTCTCAGGATTTTAAAGGAAGTTAAGCAAGCAGCAAAAGAGTATGGTGTTAGATCGCCATATACTCAGGCGTTGTTAGAAGCAGTTGGTTATGGAAATAAAATGATTCCGGCTGACTGGAAAGCTCTGTTGAATATGATTTTAACTCCAGCTCAATATTTGGTGTTAGATCAGAAATGGAGACAGCTGGCAGTCCAGAGGGGAACAGCAAATGTTATCCCAGATCAGCTTTACGGAGCTGGTAACTATACAACAGTGGAACAACAGAGAGATGGTATGCCTGAGGAGGGATTCGTTCTTCTCCCACAAATAATTTTTCAAGCCATGGGGGCTCTCCCTGACGGCGAAGCTGACGAGAAAACCTTCACTAACATCAAACAAGGGAACAATGAACCCTATGAAAATTTTGTTAGCAGATTAAAATTGGCTATTGAAAGACAAATTGAAAATCAATTCGCCCAGCAAGAATTGCTTTTGAAGTTAGCAGTAGAACAAGCTAACACAGATTGCAAAAGATTTTAAATCCACTTATAGCAAGTGGAGAGCGAGAAATCGCAGATTTGATTAATGCATGTAGGAAGGTTGGGAGTCAGTCTTTTAACATGGAGACTTTAGCTTTGGCTTTGCAAGCAGGAAGTGCTCAAAAGGGAAAGTGTTTCAATTGTGGGAAGCCTGGACATTTTAAAGGGCAATGTCGGGCTCCTGGAGGGGTCAAAGTCAGCAAAAAAGAGATTAATGGGACAGGGTGTTCGTCCTAAATCAGTGTGCCCGAAATGTAAGAAAGGATACCATTGGGCATATCAGATGCTCCTACAGTTTTACTGATGGAGGAAAAGTTTTTGGTGCTTGTGTTTGGAAAGATAAATCTGGAATTTGGCATACAAAAGTGACATCAGAGCAGAAGTCTGCCCAGCAGGCAGAACTTGCTGCTGTAGTTTTGCCTTTCAAAATTTTCAAAATCAGGCTTTTAATCTAATAGTGGATTCTTTGTATGTATATACTTTGTTACCCTTTGTAGCAGGTTCCTATTTGTCTCCTGGAATATCACCTAATATTTTAAAATTGCTTTTGTTGTTGCAAGGATGTTTGGAGCAGCGTGTGCATGCATGTTTTGTTGCCCACATTCGTAGTCATAGTAATTTGCCTGGAATTTTATCACAAGGTAATGCCAAAGCTGACAGTGCTGTAACTTCAGTTCTCACTGTCCAGCCATGGGACAGCCATAGTTATTTTCATCAAAACGCTAAAGCGTTGGCACACCAATTCAAGCTTACTACTGCAGAAGCTGCTGCCATAATTCAACAATGTCCAACTTGTTCAAGGCAGGGCACAGCTATCCCTATGGGAGTCAACCCCAGGGGTTGAAACCTTCAATGATTTGGCAAATGGATGTTATACTTTAAATTTTTAAATTTGTCTGGTAACGCCCTGCGAGTGCGGCCAGCAGGCATTTTTCTTCCCCTTCTACAGATGCGGTGAGACCTCGGGTGTTGGTGCGGTTCCTTCCGGATCCGGCATGGGTTCCTGCTGAGCTGATTACGTGGGGACGTGGTTATGCAGCAGTAGAACATCTTGGTCAAATTAGTTGGGTTCCTGGTCGGTGCGTTCGGCCTGATCATTCGCGAGGCACCGGTGAAGGAGGTTTCGGAGAAGCAGGATGGCGTACCTGTGGTTCCTGATTCTCTTGATGCCAGCAGTCCAGGCGCGGCGTTGTGAAGGCTGGGAAAAGATGACTGCTTATCTGAGGTTACCAACTTGTATGCAGCAGGTTCCTCTGGGGAACCAGACTAAATTGATCTGCAAACAGCGGCATCCTTTGATTTTTCCAGCACATTGGTCCTGGCATAAGGATCAGGACATTCTTTACTCGGGACCTGATAAGGATATTATATCTTCAGCCTGTGCAACAACTCTGATCCTGTTTAATGTTTCTGTTTCAGACTATGGACAATATCGGTGTCAATTGGAGTTGCCTAAATTACCTTATACAGACTCTCTTTCCATTCGTCTTATGCCTCCACGGACTCTAATACGGAGGCGAAGAGCTGTTATTATCTCAGAAACTAGAGACCTTGGAGATAATTTATGGAAAGAAAATTCCTATATCAAGGACATTCGGATTGCGGCTAAGGGTTTAAATGTTACTAATTGTTGGCTTTGTATGCATGTACCTGGGTCTGGGAAAGGTGGAGTTTTGTTACATGGTGTTCCTTTGAATGAGCGAACCAGTACTAAATTAAGTATGTACTATAGGTTTTATAATTCCTGTCATCTATAAATTCGTTATGCTTTAGACATAATGTTAGCTGCCAAAGGAGGAGTGTGTGCCTTAATTCATTCACATTGTTGTGTTTTTATACATAATTATGAGCCCAACATTACAAGAACTGTGTACTATGCCACTAAAACACCCCCTATCTTTGAATAAATAAAAAAGGAGGGAATGTGGTAACATATGTTATTAATCATTTTCTGTAAGTCCTTTGTACAGCCATAAAGATAAGGATATGCAGGCATTCCTAGTGAGAGTAGGAGTACTTTTACGCAGGAGTGTCTTATCCTGTTATCTGCAGGCTTAGAAGGAACAGGGAAATAGGTGATAATTATAGGTACACAGGAAATAGGTGATAATTATAGGTATACAGCAAGGACTTTCGTCAGCGGGACTTTCTGTGCCTGTATGTTATTATCTTGTCGAGGTCATTTGTTTTCTGAATCTTCAATAAATACTGCTGCCTGAGTTTGCTCAGGACTGGCATTTGCTCAGACGGTTCCCTGCGTCTCATTTCAAGTGCCAGACCACCACAAGTGGTGACCCCGACGTGATAGTTTGGAAGAGCTATACGTTCCGACGTGATAGCTTGGAAAGGCTATATGTTTCCCGCATCCTATACTCATCGTCGCGGACGTCGACTGGGCCCTCATCTTCTTCGCTGGACGGAGATAGATTCTTTTCGTGAGTATGGGGGGAGATCTCTCGAAGGCTCAGAAAGAGCACATCAGGGAATTGAGAGGGATCACTGGGAATAGTTTTAGGTTTGGAATTCATAGTAGAGGACATGCAATAAGTAAGAAAGAAATTGAGGACTTATTACAGTATGTTTGGAAACATATTCAGTCATATCCAGAGGGAGGTAGTATTAAAGTAGAGTCCTGGAAAAAGATAGGGAAATTTTTGCACGAAGAACCTCGTGCCCCTTCTTCAATTTTGTTAACTTGGAGGGTGATTATAGATGCGTTAGCTACTTATGAACAACCGCTCCTAGCACCCCCTGAAGAAGGTTTTCCGCCTTACCATGCGGTACGTTTGTTGCCGCCGATGGCACCTCCGGATAAATCCGGGGGACTGTCAGGCGCTGAAAATACTTTATCAGAGGATAAGAGTTTACCTTTGAGAGTTCAAGTAGATGCAGTTACTGCAGCTATTCAAGAAGCAAAAAATAGAGGGGAGTTATCAGGAGATGATTTAGTGGAGTTTGGAGTAGAGGTTCAACTTAATCCAGTAGAAATTGTCGTGGACGCTGCGTTGAATCCACAGCGGGAGTGGAAGCCTCTAGCTCTCAGGATTTTAAAGGAAGTTAAGCAAGCAGCAAAAGAGTATGGTGTTAGATCGCCATATACTCAGGCGTTGTTAGAAGCAGTTGGTTATGGAAATAAAATGATTCCGGCTGACTGGAAAGCTCTGTTGAATATGATTTTAACTCCAGCTCAATATTTGGTGTTAGATCAGAAATGGAGACAGCTGGCAGTCCAGAGGGGAACAGCAAATGTTATCCCAGATCAGCTTTACGGAGCTGGTAACTATACAACAGTGGAACAACAGAGAGATGGTATGCCTGAGGAGGGATTCGTTCTTCTCCCACAAATAATTTTTCAAGCCATGGGGGCTCTCCCTGATGGCGAAGCTGACGAGAAAACCTTCACTAACATCAAACAAGGGAACAATGAACCCTATGAAAATTTTGTTAGCAGATTAAAATTGGCTATTGAAAGACAAATTGAAAATCAATTCGCCCAGCAAGAATTGCTTTTGAAGTTAGCAGTAGAACAAGCTAACACAGATTGCAAAAAGATTTTAAATCCACTTATAGCAAGTGGAGAGCGAGAAATCGCAGATTTGATTAATGCATGTAGGAAGGTTGGGAGTCAGTCTTTTAACATGGAGACTTTAGCTTTGGCTTTGCAAGCAGGAAGTGCTCAAAAGGGAAAGTGTTTCAATTGTGGGAAGCCTGGACATTTTAAAGGGCAATGTCGGGCTCCTGGAGGGGGTCAAAGTCAGCAAAAAAAGAGATTAATGGGACAGGGTGTTCGTCCTAAATCAGTGTGCCCGAAATGTAAGAAAGGATACCATTGGGCATATCAGATGCTCCTACAGTTTTTACTGATGGAGGAAAAGTTTTTGGTGCTTGTGTTTGGAAAGATAAATCTGGAATTTGGCATACAAAAGTGACATCAGAGCAGAAGTCTGCCCAGCAGGCAGAACTTGCTGCTGTAGTTTTGGCCTTTCAAAATTTTCAAAATCAGGCTTTTAATCTAATAGTGGATTCTTTGTATGTATATACTTTGTTACCCTTTGTAGCAGGTTCCTATTTGTCTCCTGGAATATCACCTAATATTTTAAAATTGCTTTTGTTGTTGCAAGGATGTTTGGAGCAGCGTGTGCATGCATGTTTTGTTGCCCACATTCGTAGTCATAGTAATTTGCCTGGAATTTTATCACAAGGTAATGCCAAAGCTGACAGTGCTGTAACTTCAGTTCTCACTGTCCAGCCATGGGACAGCCATAGTTATTTTCATCAAAACGCTAAAGCGTTGGCACACCAATTCAAGCTTACTACTGCAGAAGCTGCTGCCATAATTCAACAATGTCCAACTTGTTCAAGGCAGGGCACAGCTATCCCTATGGGAGTCAACCCCAGGGGGTTGAAACCTTCAATGATTTGGCAAATGGATGTTATACTTTAAATTTTTTAAATTTGTCTGGTAACGCCCCTGCGAGTGCGGCCAGCAGGCATTTTTCTTCCCCTTCTACAGATGCGGTGAGACCTCGGGTGTTGGTGCGGTTCCTTCCGGATCCGGCATGGGTTCCTGCTGAGCTGATTACGTGGGGACGTGGTTATGCAGCAGTAGAACATCTTGGTCAAATTAGTTGGGTTCCTGGTCGGTGCGTTCGGCCTGATCATTCGCAGGCACCGGTGAAGGAGGTTTCGGAGAAGCAGGATGGCGTTCCTGTGGTTCCTGATTCTCTTGATGCCAGCAGTCCAGGCGCGGCGTTGTGAAGGCTGGGAAAAGATGACTGCTTATCTGAGATTGCCAACTTGTATGCAGCAGGTTCCTCTGGGGAACCGGACTAAATTGATCTGCAAACAGCGGCATCCTTTGATTTTTCCAGCACATTGGTCCTGGCATAAGGATCAGGACATTCTTTACTCGGGACCTGATAAGGATATTATATCTTCAGCCTGTGCAACAACTCTGATCCTGTTTAATGTTTCTGTTTCAGACTATGGACAATATCGGTGTCAATTGGAGTTGCCTAAATTACCTTATACAGACTCTCTTTCCATTCGTCTTATGCCTCCACGGACTCTAATACGGAGGCGAAGAGCTGTTATTATCTCAGAAACTAGAGACCTTGGAGATAATTTATGGAAAGAAAATTCCTATATCAAGGACATTCGGATTGCGGCTAAGGGTTTAAATGTTACTAATTGTTGGCTTTGTATGCATGTACCTGGGTCTGGGAAAGGTGGAGTTTTGTTACATGGTGTTCCTTTGAATGAGCGAACCAGTACTAAATTAAGTATGTACTATAGGTTTTATAATTCCTGTCATCTATAAATTCGTTATGCTTTAGACATAATGTTAGCTGCCAAAGGAGGAGTGTGTGCCTTAATTCATTCACATTGTTGTGTTTTTATACATAATTATGAGCCCAACATTACAAGAACTGTGTACTATGCCACTAAAACACCCCCTATCTTTGAATAAATAAAAAAGGAGGGAATGTGGTAACATATGTTATTAATCATTTTCTGTAAGTCCTTTGTACAGCCATAAAGATAAGGATATGCAGGCATTCCTAGTGAGAGTAGGAGTACTTTTACGCAGGAGTGTCTTATCCTGTTATCTGCAGGCTTAGAAGGAACAGGGAAATAGGTGATAATTATAGGTACACAGGGAAATAGGTGATAATTATAGGTATACAGCAAGGACTTTCGTCAGCGGGACTTTCTGTGCCTGTATGTTATTATCTTGTCGAGGTCATTTGTTTTCTGAATCTTCAATAAATACTGCTGCCTGAGTTTGCTCAGGGCTGGCATTTGCTCAGACGGTTCCCTGCGTCTCATTTCAAGTGCCAGACCACCACAACAGAGATACCTGTTTAAAAGGAAATAGAAAAATGGCTCTTTGATGTTTAAGGTTGCAGACCCCTGGGTTAGGCAAGTACCATGGTCATTAAGTGAACCTTATGGTCATTAAGCAAACACTGGTTGTTAAGAAAGTCCATTTTCCCCTATGGGCATTGTT
Organism: Pseudonaja textilis; assembly: GCF_049901715.1. Taxonomy (NCBI): domain Eukaryota; kingdom Metazoa; phylum Chordata; class Lepidosauria; order Squamata; family Elapidae; genus Pseudonaja; species Pseudonaja textilis. Next base: position 42,494,934 of record NC_141994.1, on the reverse strand, counting down.
AACCAGAAACCAGAAGGAATTGTTGGAAACTGGCAAAAAACATAAAAAAACTCAGTCACAAGACTGTGTGGGATGTTGTAACTGGTCACAAGTGTGTGTGTGTGTGTGTATGGCTGTGTGTGTATGGCTGTCAAAACACCAAAAACAGGCCAAATAACTCTGTGGAGGACAGTCGTAAATTAGAACACTTGCTAAGCAACTGGCCATTAAGCAAGGACCTGGTCATTAAGCAAGGACCACTTACATTTGGTTTGCCAGTCACATGGCCACCTGCCCAGGCCTCGCCCTGCCCTCTCCAAGGCTCCCCATGCCTTGGAAACTGGCAAAAAAACACTTGCTAAGCAGCTGGCCATTAAGCAAGGATCTGGTCATTAAGCAAGGACCACTTACATTCAGTTTTCCAGTCACATGACCACCTGGCCATGCTCACCCCAGTCACATGATCCCCCTAGGCATGCCCAGCCAGCAAGCCACTCCCATCTGTCACATGACCACCAAGCCACACCCACAAATTAGGCCACGCCCACAGAATCGGTTGTTAAGAAATTTGAATCCCACCTCTGGGAACAACCAACTCAAACAATCAAACAGTAAACAACAGCGTAATCAATAAACTACCAGAAAGAAAATAACACTCCCACCAGCAATGCCAGGGCAAACCACTGCATTTAAACAGAGCAAAGCCCACTCCCTTCTTACACTGAAGATATTACCTGTTGGGTAAAACAATTAGAAAACAACCAAGCTCAGGGAGTACCAAGATACATGGAAATTATTATTATAATACAATTTGTAAAAGAGAAGAATATTTTGATGCTAAATAGATAAATTGATAATCAACCTTTAATGTTATTGCTTAAAATAAACTGCTTAAAATAATTTAAGTAAAAATTGAATCTATGCTTTCTATGCTTTCTGGAGTCATTTATAGTGCAATGATTATAAATGCTGAAGTCACAATTCTCTGAATTTGGGATATTATTTATATTTAGCAGAGAGGTTTATTGAACCTCATGGTGGCCATCACATTTTCTTCCATCTAGAAGTAAACAGATCAATTATCATAAAGTTTAATGATTTTTTTGATCTTTTTTAGAGAAGCAGATGAGAATGATGTCAGTTGTTAAATTAAATTGCCATATGGATATGAAATAACACAAAGCCAATTAGTTAACATTAATTTTAATAGGTTTTATCTTGTTATCACTACTATAGCTGTTATGATCATCTGCTTGATCATCCTGCTTTCAAGAAAATTCTCGTCTAGGATGCCACTGGTAATATATGGGATAACAACAGACTTTGTTACCTGATTTTAAAATCTCCTGCAAAAAACAAAAACACAAAAACCCTGCAATAATACCACTTTACTGCTTGAATCCAGTGCTGGGAACTTAACAAGAGGTAGAAATATGTTTTCTTTACCTTCCATGAGAACCTTATTCCTAGCAGAACCAGTAATGGAATAGTGTTCCTACATCCAACCATGTTGATCAGAATCAGGCACCAGAATGACTGTATACCTATTGAGCTAGTTGTGCTTCCATGTACACCACGTGTACAATTATTAGGCAAGTGAGTATTTTGATCATATCATCATTTTTATGCATATTTTCCACCTCCAAGCGGTATAAACTTGAATGCTTAGTTGGCATAAGCATATCAGGTGATGTGCATTTGTATCATAAGGGAGGGTGTGGACAAAGGAGATCAACATCTTGTATCAAGGTATGCATAATTATTAGGCAGCTTCTTTTCCTCAGACAAAATGGGCTAAAAAAGAGATTTAACTGACTCTGAAAAGTAAAAAAATTGTAAAAAGTCTTTCCGAGGGATGCAGCACGTTTGAAATTGCTAAGATATTGGGGTGTGATCATAGAACCATCAAACATTTTGTTGCAAATAGTCAACAGGGTCGCAAGAAACATGTTGGGAAAAAAAAATGCACATTAATTGCCAAAGATTTGAGAAGAATCAAATGCGAAGCTACCAGGAATCCATTATCCTCCAATGCTGTCATATTCCAGAACTGCAACCTACCTGGAGTGTCCAGAAGTATAAGGTATTCAGTGCTCAGAGACATGGCCAACATAAGGAAGGCTGAAACCTGACCACCACTGAACAAGACACATAAGTTAAAATGGCAAAACTGGGCCAAGAAATATCTGAAAACAGATTTTTCAAAGGTTTTATGGACTGATGAAATGAGAATGACTCTTGACGGACCAGATGGATGGGCCTGTGGCTGGATCAGGCACAGAGGTCCACTTCGACTCAGATGTCAGCAAGGGTGGAGGAGGGTACTGGTATTCATTTAGTTGCATAATAATTCTGCACCCTAATAGTTGCCCAATAATTGTGCACACATAGATATTCTCCTAAGAAAACCATAACTTCACTTTTACTTTTTCAAATATTCAGGTTTGAGATTTATTAACATTGATTGACCGAAAGCACTGTAGTTGATCAATAATAAAAATGAATCCTTAAAAATACAGCTTGCCTAATAATTGTGCACAATGTATGCACCAATAGGAACAGCAAGCTTACAATTGTAAAATCCTGTTTTTAAGTCATTCTGACCTCTTTTTGGAGAACTACATATTTTCTTAAGGTATTTTGGAGAACTACGTATTTTCTTAACTGAAATTCAGCAGGAACAAATTGTGACTGATACACAGTCATGGCCATCAGTTTCTTATCTGTACCAGATGACAGATAACACCTTTGATGCTAACTTTGAGTAGTATTAGCCCCCAACCTGACTACTCTTTATGGTGATAGTGTTTATACAGCTCCCAAAAGTTTCATTTAGTCACATTAAGCTAGATGTAATGAAGTCCAACAAAATTTGAGTGGACTTTTCTGTTATCAGCAAAAGTAATATATTATTCTCAGTTAGCTTTAGATGATGTTTATATGTTAGTAGATTAGATTTAAGAGTCACATGCTCCACCTACCAGGTACTTTGGATAAAATGCAACAAAAACAATATTAAATATTACAAGAAGCACACACACACACACACACAAAACCCCATACTGATGGGATACTGTTAGGAATGATAATCACCTAACTGTTGGGTTGGCAATATATAAACCAGGATAGTAATTTAATACTGTATCTTTAAGAGAATGCTGTAATTGTGATTGGCTGAGGTTCCTCCAATGGCCATAAGATGGAGCCAGAAACCTGGTTTCTTTCTCCTTGCATTTCCTGTTTTGCCTATTGCCTGATCGTGGTTCTGCTTGGATTGCTGTAAGTTTTGCAACTGTTAGCAAACTCCATTTACTGAACTTTGTTTATGATACTTGACTTCGTTTTTGGATTATCCCTGGACTGATACTAACTGCTTTAACCGTGTATGATTTGGACTTTGTTTGTTGAACTTTGTTTACCCGTTTACTGGAAGTAAAACCTACAATACCATTCAGTGTATCTGTATGCTGGTCGTGTGTATTCAACATCACTCTCACTATGTTTCCCTGAGTGCACTCATTCTCCTAACGGGGAATACCTCAACAGATACAATACAGTCTGAGAGTAAAATTAATATATCAGAATACTAAAAGCCTTATGGAACAGACAAAGTATTTGCTAACTATTTAAAGTAAAATAATGAAAGACCAATCTTGCATCTTTCAGGTGGGTTGTACAACGTTCTTTTTTTATTTTTATAAATTTTTATTGGTTTTTAAAACGAACATAGACAAACAAAACATAAAAACATCGAGCCATCTTCCCTATATATACATACAGTGTGCCGGTTGATTTACAAATTGTTTTGTGCTTCCATTTCATAGTCTTCAATTACAATTACATTGTATATATTCTCATATTTTCAATCAAGTATTAAATACATTAATATCATTGTTAATCATTTGACAATACCTTTATTCATTCATGTTTTACGAAATAATCATATTTAACTTAAATTGTTTTATGACAATTCATATCATCATCTCAAATCTATCCTACAATCATTTTGTAGATATAATAAGAAAAGAATACCTCTTTTTTATATTTATTATTTTCTAAGAAACTACATATTTCATTACCATGTTTTATTGTCTAACCATTGATAGAATAGATCCCAAATTTTATAAAATTGTTTATCATCTTGTTCATTGTCATTTTATAATTTTGAGACCACAATTTTTGCCATTTCTCTAGATCAATCCCATATCCAAAATTCTTCCCCCAAGCAATCATTGTTTCTTTAACTTGTTCTTCTTCTAGTTTAATTTCTAATAAATATCCATACAATTTTTTAATCATCTTTTCATCAGTACTTGTCAAAATCTTATCTAAATCAGTCAATTTATCATAGAAACTTTCTGTTTTAGAGTCTTTGTCATACCTTGAATGTATTTGCGCATATGAAAACCAATTCATCTTTATACCTTGTTCCTCTAATTTTTGTATAGATTTTCATTTAATATTTCTCCATATCTAACTGTTTGTTCCTTTTTATATATTATAGGATAAGAAAATGCTTCAATAGTCTATAGCCAGACTGGAATTTTCAAATAACATTGTTTTTTAGTCTTCTCCCAGTTTAACGACAGAGACTCCCGTATATAATGTCTTCTAAAATAACCCTGTGATTTAGTTCCTTTATACCATAGAAAAGCATGCCACACCAACAACAGATGTCCTTCTAATGTCAACGATCTAGTATTTCTTAGTGTTATTCATTCCTTAACCCACATCAAATTTGTAGCTTGATAATACAATTCCTAATTAGGCGAACCAAACCTGCCTCTTATTCTAGCATCTTGCAAAAGTTTTAGCTTTATTATCTTGCCATGTATATTTCAACACAATTTTATTTAAATCTTCAAAGTAATCTTTTCCAAGCCTAATTGGAATTGTTTGGAACAAATATAAAATTCTGGCTTCTCCCTATTAATGACAGCTGTAAGTTTTCCCATTTCGCCAAATCTAACGCTATCTGCTGCTTAAGTTTGATATAATTATTCTCTTTTAGTGTACTGCATCTTGCTGTCAAATGTATCCCCAAGTACTTAGTCTTATTCGTGACCTGAATTTTCAATAGATCTGTCAGTTCTTCCTTTTTGTCTTGATAGCATATTCTTTGTCAAGATCTTTGTCTTATCTTTATTTATTTTCAAACCAGCCACCTTTCCATGTGCATATATCTTTTCTATCAATTTTGATGCTGTTTCTAGTGGGTCTTCTAAAATGAAAACCAGATCATCTGCAAATGCTTGCAACTTAAATTCTTCCTTTTTAATTTTCATTCCTTTTATATCCTTTTCTTCTCTAATATTTCTGTTTAGCACTTCCGAGGTTAACACATACAACAGAGGTGATAGTGGGCACCCTTGTCTTGTCCTTTTTCTTATATCAATAGAGTCTGTCAGTTCTCCCTCTATCATTACCTTTGCCATTTTGCTTATGATATATAGCTTCTATTACTTGGATAAATTTTTTAGCAAAGCCCATCTGTTCCAGTTGTAATAACATGAATCGCCAATTCACATTATCAAATGCCTTCTGTGCATCCAGAAATATCAAAGCCATTTGTTTTTCAGGGTGTGCCTCGTAGTATTCCAAAGTATCCAGGATTACTCTCATATTATCTCTAATTTGTCTCTTTGGCAGAAATCCATTTTGATCAGGATGGATAAAATTGTTTAAATATTTTTTGAGTTTTTCTGCCAATACTGAAGCAAAAATATTATAATCTGCGTTTAGGAAGGAAATAGCTCTATAATTCTTGATTTGTAATGGATTAGCCTACTCTTTTGGGACAACTGTAATATAAGCTTCTGATCATGATTTAGGTATCTTCTTCTTTAACATAACTTCATTCATAACTTCTAGAAATGGAAGGTTCGACGATTCTTGTAGTGTTTTATGAAATTCTGCCGGAAGTCCATCTGGGCCTGGGCCTTTCCATTGTTTTGCTTCTTGAGTACTTCAGTTAACTCCATCATTGTTATATTGCTTTCTAACATTGTTTCAATCTCTTTAGGTATCTGGGGTAAATTGGCATTCTGTAAATACTGTTTAACTCTTTCCTCATCAATATTCTCTTGTGTATATAGTTTCCCATAATAGTCTCGTAAGATTTCCTTCTTCTCTTTACTACCATAGCAAACTTGGCCTTGGTCATCTATTAATTGCAATATTTTCCTTGATTCTTTCTCCTTTCTCAATTTATATGCTAACTATCTACCTGGTTTGTTTGCATCTTCAAAGTAGTTCTGTTTAGCACCTCTGATTTTCTGTGCTAATTCTTCTTTTTCTATTAGACCCATTTTATGTTTGTTTATATCCATTTTTAGCTTAATGTCCTTTTTCTGTGACATTTTCTGCAGCTCTTTTTCAAGTCCTTTATACTCATCTTCTAATGCCTTAGAGGCTAGTCTTTTCATGGTATTTCTTTTCCTTGTATAGTCTATTATCAAGCCTCTGGCATATGCCTTCATTGTATCCCATACGTTCTGGATTGATGTATCTTCTTTTTTGTTTTCTCTAAAGAAGAAAGCCAGTTCTTTCTCCATCCACTGTGGGAAGTCTTTTTCCTTTAATATAGTATTATTTAGCGTCCATCTAGATCTTCTTCTTTGTCCTTTCCATTTAAATGTCATTGGATTGTGATCTGCCCAAGTACTTGTTTCAAAATTTATTTCTTGAATATTAGCTAACAATTCTGTTGACATCCATATCATATCTATTCTGGACCATGATAAATGTCTATTTGAGTAGAAGGTGTATTGTTTAGTTTTAGCATTTCTTTCTCTCCATCTATCTTTTAAGTTTATTTCATCTACCATTTTAAAAAAGGATTTAGGGAGAGTCTTTCTGTTTTGCTTTGTTGTTTTCTGTGCTGAATAGTCCACTTTGTTATCTACAATTCCATTAAAATCTCCCATCATAACTATATTAGCATAGTCCAGTTCAATTATTTTCATATGTAATTTTTTATAAAATTCTTCTTGATTGTCATTCGGGGCATAGATTGCAATCAGGAGTGTTTTCATATTATTGTCCATTATTTCCACCATTAGTATTCTTCCATCATCATCAGTATAGATCAATTTTGCTGGGACAATATCTTTAATGTATAAAGCCAGTCCTCTTTTCTTGCATTGTGTCAAAGAAGTAAATATTTTCCCTAACTTTGGCTGTATCAACAATTGTTCATGTTGCTTTTTGATATGTACTTCTTGTAGGCAGATTATATCAAATTTTAATTTCTCTAATTTATGGAAAGTTTTCCTTCTTTTAACAGCTGAGTTAAGTCCATTTATATTAATTGTAATCAGTTTTTTCTCTTCCATGGTTATATTTTGTAGTTAGGTTTAACAGCTCTCGTAAATCTTGGTTCACGTTGTTCTTTGGCTTCTACCTTTCCACTTACTGCACCTCTTCTTTTTCAATTGCCATTTGGCAGTCCTCTTGGAATTCAATTAGTGAGATTTCTTTTTCTGCCTCTTCCTCTTTCCCTCCAAAAAATTCTGTATAAAATGATTCAGCTTTCTCAATTGAATCAATTCTATGTCTCTGTTCTTGCCATGTGAACATTAAACCTCCTGGAATCAGCCATCTATAATTCACCTCTTTTTAAAGTAACACTTTGGTCAGAAATCGGTATTCTCTTCTCATCTCTCTCACTCTTCTGGGTACTTGTTTCAGAACCACAATCTCCTTATCTTTATATTTCAATGTTTTCTCTCTTGCCACTTGCAATATTTGCATTTTAATGGCTTTCTTTGTAAATCTAATGTGAACTTCTCTTGGTAAGCTATTTCTCATTGCATATCTTGTGAAGACTCGATAGACCTCATCTATTCCATCCATCATCTTCTCTTTAGTTATTTCTAAAGCTTCAGCCAAATTTTCTATCAATATCTCAGCTAGGTTTTGTCCCTTTTCTTCCTCTATGTTTTGGAATCTGAGATAAAATTCTGATCTGTCCATCTCCCATCTTAGCATCCCACTTTTATCTTGTTCAACCACAGTCAATCTGTTATCAATGTCTCCAATCTTCTTATCTCTTTGCTTATCTTCTTCATTTTTTTTGGAATCTCTCATCATACTTCATCATCATTTTTTGAATTTTCTCCACTTTTTCAACAGTTTTCCCTGTTCTTTGTTCAATGTTCTCTGTTCTCTTCAATATTCTCTGTTCTTATTTGTATATTTTGAATTCCTTGCATAATCACCTGCAGGGTCACCTTTTCCTGTTCTTTTTCTTGCTGTAACATTGTCTGTATTGAATGGTGTCCTCCAGATGGTGAAGAGGAAGAAGTTGAGGAACCAGGGGCTGTTAGTTTCCTACTCATTTCAGACAATTCAAAATCTTCAGGTTCTTCTAGACCTTAATCCACTTGTGAAATAACCAATTTCAATTCCAAATAAAAATAGTGGGAAAAAAGAAGCCAAATAGTAGCAATAATAATAATAATAATAATAATAATAATAATAATAATAATAATAATAATAATAATAATAATAATAATAATAACAATAATAATAATAATAATAATAATAATAATAATAATAATTTCTTCAGGTTCTTGTATACCTTAATCCAATCGATTGGTTAGATAGTTAAAAACTCAAAAATGGAAGAAAAGAGCATAAACACACACAAAAAAGAAAAAATTGTTAAATCCTGAAAAAGGCGGAAAAGTAAAGGGTAAAAAACTAAAAAAGAGAAAAAAAAGTTCTTCAGGTTCTTCAACACCTTAATCCAATTAAGAGGTCTCAGATATAAAAGGATGCATAAGAAAAAAAGGAAAGCCACAAAAATAAAAAAAAACACCAATATGTAAGGTAAATAGAGGAAAAAAAATACAAGGGAGGGAGAGAGAGAAAAGAAAAGAGACTACTCCCTTTAAAAAAAAAAAGGAGGAAAATCAAATAATTAAGCTTTTCCTTTAAAATAAAATTCAAACATAAAAATTTGACTTCAAGAGACAAAAGGAAAGACAAAAATCAAGTTCCAAAAGGCCAAAAATCCAAATAGTTATTACAAAAAGTAAACTAGTAAGGAGGGGGTTTGTTAAAGTAAAAAATAGCACAGCTTAAAAAAAAATAAAAAAGCACACTGCGCTTTGTTAAATTGTCCGAGGCTTTTGTTAAGATTTATAACTCTCTTCTCCAGAATCTTATCACCTTTTTTTTCCTATAAGCTTCAACACCAGACTCCAGCTGTTGATAGAAACCCAGAAGAGCACCTGCAATAATACTCTCCCATGCTCTTCCCTTTATCTTATCAAACAGGCAATATCCTTGAAAAGAAGTCTCAGTTCTTTCTCAGCTTTGTCTGGTTAAGAAAAAGAAATAAAATATTTCCAAACTTCTAGTTGGTAGTGTTACAGAGTTTCTTTTGCTTTCACTTTCCCCCTCCTTTTCCAAACAAAATATAATGAAAATTAATTAAAAAGAGGAAAAGATATTTAAAAAGATAACTAAAAGGGAGTCTCTAGCCTAAAATATTATAATATCAAAAAGAAGAGAAAGAATAAGTGGAAGAAGAAAAAAACACCAGTCCAGTTTCAAAATATAAAATCGTATGTAGAAAATCCAGCAATAAGAAAAAAATAAAAATAAAAATATTACTTTGACATTCCTGTTTAAAATTGCCGCTTAATCACTTCTGTCAAAACTTTTACAGATTCTTTCTTTTCCTTAGGGTGTCCTTTCAAATCTTAAAATAAAGAAAGAGTTCTCACCAAACCGGTACACTTTCTCTTTCCATTCTCTTTCGTTTTGGAGCTGTCCCAACTTCAGCAGTTTTAATGGCTGCCTCTTTGCCGCTGGCAAAAAGAGCTTCTCCTGGATCTACCAGGGACTTTGCAGTATCCCTGGGATCGACAGGATGCGCTCCTTACATTCACCGTCTCTTCGGGATGGTTTAGATCCAAATGGACCATCCAGGAGCAAAGATATCGGCAGCGATCTCAGACCTCCAAAATCCCATGCCGTATCATCATGATGCCAGCTCCGCCCTCTCTGTACAACATTCTTTTCTTGCACTTGTAAGTTTGCATCATGTAAAAAGGAAACAACTAAAAAAATCACTTATCTTATTTAGAGCAGAGTTGAGGAGCAAAACAGGAAAAATACACATTCTTTGGTTGGTTCAAAACAAGCCTTCCTATACTGTTTGAAAGATGGACATTTAATTATTTAACTTTACCAGTTATTTGAATGGGATTGTAGAAAATAGTATACTCCTATCTATCTCTATCATATCAGACTTCTATAAGATTATGAAATAAAACATAAATACATGTTTTACTATTTCCCTTTGTGCTAAGCAATATTTATGCAAAGTATAGTAAAAATGAGAAACAATGAGTGAAGGAATTTAAAAACAGGGGTAGGAGGAAAAGAAAGAAATCAAAATCCAGTTTTTAAGCAAGCCAAATCACAGTATTTCTCCATAACCTTTTTCTTTGTTGTCTGTTCTTGCCTCCACAAGCCCCAATGGTAATTTCTTCACACATTTCCCATTTTAAATGAACATTCTACAAAGATTCACAAATTCATATCTTTTCTAATTTTCCACTATTTTTGTATAATTTATCATCACTCCTTTTTCCCTGTAAAAATACATGGCCTTAATTTCAATACATTATATTTTACACATTATACACATTATATTTTAATAGAACTCATTGTGTCACACAATCTTAGTTAGTCAGTTTATTAGTCTTAGACCAGTACAAGAAACACATCCATGAGTGATCTGTCAATAAAAAAATCTATCTAAAGAAATCAGAAAAAAACATTTGAGACAAAATTAAAGCACATCTATAAAACAACCTTATTTGAACCCATGACTAAGGTCCAACATTACATAATTAATATTTGCAGTACCTCATTAGGAAACTCTGCCAATAACACCTTATCTGCATACAACCCCCCCCACACCTTTTCATATTCCTGGCCAAGACAATTGTACATCAGCTCATTCATAAATTAAACAAGCTAGGAGATATCACAGATGCCTGGCTTACTTTCTGCTGAATGTTGAACCATTTTTAAGCATTCAATTTTTGTCTTATGCCTACATAAACTATGTTCCATATGGCAAAATGTATTGTACTTTCAGCCTACACATTTTTAAATTTTCATATATTTCTTTGATTTAATGAAATTGCAATAAACTTCTTTAACCAATTAGAAAGAATAAGAATGAAGAATAAAAAAGTCTTGTCCTTTCCAAATATGGCCAATTGTCACCTCTCACTTCCTCTTGATCAGAATTCTTCCAAACACCTTTCCAGGTATACTAATGACCCTATTGTTTTTATATTAACCTTGCCTATCTTTCCCTTTCTAAAGAAAAACAATAATAGCATGCTAAATTCAACATGAAAGGTATATGCAACTGTCACATATAGATATACATTAAATTACTCAGACAGCTACTCTATAAACAATCCACCCCCATATTTTAACACTCCTCCAATTTTACTTACACCTGAAATCTTATTGTTTTCAACATTTTAGAGTGTTTATTACTTACTTTTCATTAATATTTTCTAGAAGACAATTACAGCATTTATTTCAATTCTATTATCTGATTTCTCACTATAATTCCCATAAAAGCATCTCTAAAATACCCTATTCATCATTTTCTCACTTTAATTCAGCCCAAGCTTATTCTTAATTGCATTCACTCTGTTGGAGACTCCTTGTTTAGCCCCTTTCACTCACTTTGAAAACAAACTTGAGTCAATATAGATCCCATTTCTACCTCTCGTAGGGGAAGGTTCTTTCAGATTAAATCTGTAGTAATACATAAACTCTGTTTCTGAGTTCTTTTGTGAGGCTTTGCATTTGCTGACTCTTCGCCACATTGTAGTATAACCTTTTCTCTTTAGATAGAATGTGCTATGATGGATATGTTCTGTTTCTGCATCTGTTTATCTAGGTGGATAATGTTCAGCACTTCCTATTTGAGCATATACTGGTATACATCTTCTAGCATGTGGAAAATATCTTGAATATATCAACAGTTATAAAAGATAGATGTTTACCCTGCAACTTAAATACTTTCACAGAACAAAAACAAAAAAGAATGAAATAAGTAGAGTTTAGAAAAGGAAAGCCACAGCAATGTATTTCATTAAAAATTGAGATATAAATTTACAGATGCTTGGAAATGCAAAGGCACAGTTGTCACTTTTGCTGACACTATGGGGTCTGACATAATGTCAGTCTTAACTTTGAATTACTGGCTTTGGTTGGCTCGTGTTCTCACCGTGAGGCACAATTTAAATGTACTTTTGTCTGCAAATATAACCATAACTCTTCTATTGTCAATAATAATAGGCTTCTTTTTGGCCCCCTTAGGGCAAACACTCAAACAAATGGCATGTGAATCAATAAATACCTTAGACTGCTATATTTATTCATGAGATGTGTATCTCTGCAAATTCCTTGGGGGGGAAATCCTTAATTCTTAATCTCATCATATCGGATTGACTGTTTATCAGTTTTAAATTAGACCTGATTTCTCACCTGAAAATGAACCTAGAGAGGAGGGGTATTGTTTAGTCTTTCTGTGTCTCATTTGCTTCCTGCTTTTCCTTCTTTTTTGTTTTGTTAACGGCAGCATTCCAGGTAAAAGGCCATATGATAAGCATAAGGCATTGGCAAGCCTATTGAAAAAAAAGGCTTGCATATATCAATTTGCTTGCATTTGAATGTTCTGTAAGCCAAATTGCTATCTGCATAAGAAAGGCTGTTCTGTAACCTCACCAATGCTTGGCTTCTCATCTGATTGCCTTTGTTTCCTCCACCTCTCTCTTTTGTTTTATTGCTGGCTCATTAGCAGCTGCTCAGAGTGTAGAACAGGCTGGTTGAACTGAAGACAATTATTTTTCGAGGGCAACCAAGGTACTTATGAACCCTTAAGCATAACCAATGAGCCTGATGCCATTGATGCCCTTCTTATAGCTTCCATCCTAGAAAATTCATGAATAATATTTTGCTTGGGGCTCATTTGAATAGTCTCCCCATTCATTAACTACAGCTGTAAGGCAAGGAATGACAGAGTTCAAAAAGCAAACCAAGGGAATATATTAGTAATAAAATTATCTCACGGCCTTCAGGCATCTTTTCAAGCTCTCCTTTCTCTTCACCTAAATTCATAGTACCATTACTTAAAACATCAGCTTTTGTCATTTGCAAGTGCTAGAAATACTGAATAAATATTTCCACTGTTCAGGAAATGTGCATGTATATGCAATATCCATAACCCACATCCCACATCTCTGAAAATTAACAAGGAAAAAAACTGAAATGTCTTGGATATTTTTCACCATGAAATGTATTGCTACTGCTGAACTGTCAAGCCAGATAGTGTCTGTAAATCTAACAAAATGTTTTTCCTGAACATTTAACACTGATACCTCAGAGGTGGTATCAGCAGGTTCTGGCCAGTTCTAGAGAACTGGTAGCAGAAATTTTGAGTAGTTCGGAAAACCGGCAAATACCACCTCTGGCTGGAGATTTTACAATATCCTTCCCCTGCCACGCCCACCAAGCCACGCCCACAGAGTAGTAAAAATATTTGAATCCCACCACTGTGATACCTGTATATTTTTATACACAACAAACAGTATCAGCATTCAGTGATGCAAATGAGCTTACCCTTTGCCCACTTCTTCCTGTTAAAACCTAACGAAGGAACACATTTGTATTTGCTATGCAAATGACAATCATTTGCCATTAAAAATGTATCTTTTGTCACGCAGGTGACATGGTCTGAAAACCCATCTGCTAATATGAATTAAAGCAAGCAGTTAGCATAGGAGTATATTGTTGTGTTTAGGTTGTACAATGTGAGCATGCCAAAATGCTTCAGGGTTACCAAAGTGTTGACATGTTCAGTATAATTTTCAGCACTGTCTTTGCTAAATAAAATAAACTACCTAACAAGGCTCTGGAGATTGAAATACTGCCCACCCTTCTCTACAAATCAAGAGTATTTTAATTCTTTAATATTTATCAGCTACATCCAGAATGAAATATATAATATTTTTCATTGTTACAATATTCATTTTATCTTCAATTCAGAAGACAGGTGATGTCTTGAAAAAGCAGTTATTTATTTTCTATATTCTTTTCATGGATATTACAAAGAATTTAGAGAATTTGTGGAAATAAAATATTACATAAACAGCAATAATATGAAACTGAAATGTCCATTTTGTTTCCAACAAAGCACTTATCCCAAGCGTTTAAGAATTGCTGATAAATATACAAATAACTAAGATATGGGCCAGGTTAGTTTATATGAGATACAGCTTATCATCTCTGCCTGCAAATAAAATATGCTACAAAATATTCATGTTTCTTCCTTCAGCAGCATGTACAAAGGTTGAACATATAACTTATTACTTTTAACTATAAGGAAGTTAGAAATGAATTTTTAAAAATGTAGTCAGTATCACTGATGCTAGAGGCCCAACATTTCTGCAAATCATTATATGCAAGAAAATGGTTTATATGCAAGAAAATAGTCACCCAGGCAAGCCAAAATGTTGTCCAACATTTTGGCTTGCCTGGGTGACATTGTATGAAGAGGAACTGTCTTGGGCCACATGTAAAATATATGATATAATTAATCTATATAAATAACAAGCTTCCTTTAAAAAAATATTATCTTGTGGGGCTGCATTAGTAGTTTATGAGGGCCACATGTGTTAGACACACTTGGTATAGGGCAATGTGAATTAATGTGACTAGGGGAAAAATGGAAATTGTACATTAACATTATTGAATACTATGTAATTTTATATTCAGATGCACTGCACCATTTGTAATATTGCTTTTGCAGCAGTTGGCTTGGAATCATTTTCCACTGGAATAAACAAAATACTATAAAACAAACATTTTGAGTAGAATATTCGAAGAGCCAGTAACTCATAGGCCTTCTCAATACAGGGTCTAAGCCAGTGACCCATGGTAGATGGTGTCATCCTGAGACCCAAAGTTGATGGCTGAAAGGAAATGAACAGGGCTTCAGTCATCCTAAAAGAGGAGGTCCTTTTGATGTACAGTATATATGGAGGGCCCTCCTAATGTCCAAGGTGTCCCATTTTCTCTCCAGTGCATGGGTAGGCCCTGGACAGAAGTCAGGCAAAATCAACTCCTGTGAGTGATGGAATAAGGAGTTCACCCTGGGCAGAAAGGTAGGGCCCAGCCACAGAACCACTCTGTCTGCATGGAAAACGCACAGGTCCTTTGATGGATAAGGCCATCAACTCCAAGATACACCTGGCTGAAATAATGGCCACTAAGAATGACACCTTGCATGTGAGTAGGCGAAGACTGACTTCATGCAAGGGTTCAAATGGGAGAGAAGTCAGTGCCTGCAGGACCCTAGGCAAATCCCAGGTGGGGATACGGTGGACCACCGGTGGCTTCAAATTAGCTCCCCTAAGGAAGGCTTTCACCCTGGGGTGTTGGGCCAGAGTGGTTGAGTCCTTGACCGAAAAAAACAAAGCCAAGGCAGCCACCTGTCTCTTCAAGGTACTGGGGGTGAGACCTCTCTCCAATCCATCCTGCAGGAACTCTAACACATTTGCCACAGACATAGCAATAGGTTCCAAAAGGTGACTGGCACACCAGCTGCAGAAAATCCTTCACAATGCATCATATATCCTGGTTGTGGAAGGTCTTCTGGCCACCTGCATGGTCTGAATGACCCTTCTGGAAAACTACTCCTGTTTCAGGAGCACCCGCTCAAGTGCCAGATGGTCAACTGAAACCAGGCTGGATCTGGGTGCTCAATCGGGCTCTGGCTGAGGGAGATCCTGTGCGGGGGAATTCTTTAGGGTCTGGAGACCGACTGGCCCACCAGGTAGGCGAACCATGGGCGCCTGGGCCAGTAAGGGGCTACCAAGAGAACCTCCGCCCTCTCTGTCAGTACCTTTCTGATTGTTCCCAGAATCAGGGGAAGGGGGGAAAGCATAGAATAGCCCTTGGGGCCACCTGCACCGGAGAGCATAGACTTCTGCTCCCGGTGCTGGGAACTGTGCAAAGAATCTCGGGAGCTGTGAGTTCTCTGGAGAAGCAAAGAGATCCAGAATCAGATGGCTGAACCATTCTGTCATCTCCTGGAACAGACTAGGATGCAGTCGCCATTCCGACTGGTTGACGGTGGGCCTGCTCAACCAGTCTGCTTGCACATTGGAAACTCCCGAGATGTTTTCTGCTTGCAGGGACAACAGGTGTTGTCCTGCACAACTGAGTCGCCTCCTGCATTAGATATCTGGAGCAAGTGCCCCCCTGCCAGTTTATGTGGGCCTTGGTGGCCACATTGTCTGTGAGGAGAAAAACCTGTCTCCCCATCACCTCTTGCCTTAGATCCTTGAGAGTTAAGCAGGCAGCCCTGAGCTCTAGCCAATTTATGTTGTGGGCAAGCTCCTCCCATGACCACCTAACCTGGACTCCCAGGTGGGCCTCCCAACCATACAAACTGGCATCAGTGGTGATGGTAATCCTCTGGGGTTCCCTATACAAGCAACCCTGATCCATGGCTCATGACTGCCACCAATGGAGAGAATGAAGAACCAGCAAGGGGACGTGAACCATCCTTGGTGAGTCACTCCTGCCCGCCTTCTGGTAGGGGAGCAGGAACCACTTCAGGGTTCGGTCAGGAAGTGGGCCCTGGGACAATCCCTATGCACGATATCATCTTGCTGAGAAGTTGAGACAGCAAGATGATAGGCGCCTCTCTGTCAGACAGGATCTATGATATGATGTCCCTTATACTGTTTTGACGCTCCTGTGAGAGAAAGACCTGGCTAGTTAAGGTGTCTATGATAGTCCCCAAATGCAAGAGATGGTTCGATGGTACTAGGTGGCATTTGTCCAGGTTTATCGAGAATCCATGCTCTCAAAGGATCCTGACTGTCGACATCATATCATATCTGACTGGGGTCTGAAAGAGGATGCTATCAGGATGTCATCCAAATAGCATAGGATCCTTATGGGTAAGGATCTGAGGTATGCTGCTACGGCCACCAGGAGCTTGGAAAAAGTTTGTGGGGCTGATGACAGGCCAAACAGGAGAGCCCTTTATTGAAAATGGTGGCTGCCATAGCAAAATGTCAGGAACTGACAGTGGTTGGGGTCTATGGGCACATGGGAGGTAGGCCTCTGTCAGGTCTACTGAAACCAAAAAAAAATCTCCCTCCCGCAGGCCCTGTAGGATAGAGTGGAAGGAGTGCACCTTGAATCTTTGGTAGATTAGATGCCTGTTGAGCCCTTTCAAGTTGCAGATTGCTCGTCACCACCTCCCCCCCAGCCTTTGGTATCACAAACCAAATTGAATAGAACCTCTGTCTCTCCTGGTCTCCAGGAACTGGCTGGATGGCCTGAACGTCCAGCAGATGGTGGATCGCTGATTCCATGAGATCCCTCTTTGAGGGGTCCCTTGAGATGGGGCAGCACACAAAGGCACTGGGGAGGAGGAAATAAACTCCCAAGAGAGACCCGACTATAAAGTTGTCAGGATCCAAGCATCCATCGTGATCTGTTCTCACCTCTGCCAGAACAGTCCCAGATAGCCCCGTGTGGAAGAGGGGGCTTGGGTGTCACTTGTTGCATCTAAAAGGTCTGTTGGAACCCGAAAGGACCTTCTGTCATTTTGCCTCTGATGCCCTCTGGTGGCAAAGGCCGGTCTATCAGCCTGAAATGAGATTCTTTGGAAGAAGGGCCTACTTTGACGGGGAAAGCTTGCTCCAGCTTTCTCCTGTTTAAAGGAGGGCTTTCTGTAGTAGGTTGGAGATCTGTAATCAAAACGCCTCTCCTGGGAGGCCAGGATCTTTCACTTGTCCTTGGTTTCCATCAAAAAAAAGGATCCAGGGCCTTTCCAAAAAGCCTCTATTCCCTTGAAGGGAGCAAATGCCAGCTTCCCTTTGTTTCTGGCATACATCTGCCAATTTCTTACCCAGATGAGCCTATGTGCTGTTACAGATGAGGCCATGGCTCTGGAAGAAGTTTTGGCTGACGTGAGGGTGACATTAGCTGTCGATTGAGCTGTGTCTATTATCTTATTTAAGTCCTGATGCACCCTGAGGTCCTCAAGTGGGATCCTACCCTGCAGCTGCCGCAGCCACCCATTAAATAAGGTAGACTGGGGTGAGTGTACCCCCCAGAGGACTCCACTGCTTTTTAATCATATTCATGAATGTCTGGGGCACAGGTACAGCATACACCACAGATGCTTTCTCAGTGAATAGATAATCTTCCTGATCCTCCCCTCTGGGGGAAGAACCCGGGTGACCTTGTCCCTTTTTTTAAGTTGAGCCGTGCTCTTAGCCTTAACCAGCAGAGTCTTGGAGAGAGCCAGCTGGAAAAGGTCCTTAAAGGAGGGGGGACCTGCTACCTCCGACTTCCCGTCCGAAAAGCCCTCTGTGGAATGAGGTCCCTGGCTTCTTTTTGAAGGGGATGCAGAACTATTTCTGAAGTAGATTGGCTGTTCTGCAGAAGCCTGCCCCTGAGGAACACCTCAGTTGGTGTCCAAACCAGGCAGCTGGCGCAGCTGGTTGACTTAAGCCTGAAAGTCTTGCCCAATTGTTTGGGAGATCCAGGCTCTCATGAAGGATGGCATCTCTTGCCTGTGGGTCTCCTCAGGCCACAACCCAGCCACTGTAGGGTAAAGGTGGCTTTTTTACTTTCAGGCACAGGTCTGTTTCTGCTGGAGGCTTGGTTTCCAGGTGCAGCAATCAAAAATCCTTGTGGAATTATTATGAGTATCTTTTGCCTTGATTTGGAGTATTCCCTGCAAATCCTGAGTACTTGAGCCACCAGGATATCAGGCAGTCAAATATTGTCTATCTGCCAATTGGTTTTGCTGCCTGGCATCTTGTGGGAGCAGAGGAGAGATGGCCCTGTTTTCAGCCATCTTGGAGTCTCTCACCGCCTTATCAAACTCCTTATCTAGGGCTTTTTTTCTATGCCTGGCCAACCTATACTCTGCCCTAGAGGGTCTTTGGGGGGCTAGGATCCTAGCTCTGATCCTAGCTACTGCCTCCAGCCCAGTAGACCTGGACTTAGTTGATCCCCTTGAAGCTCTCTCCCTACTCTACTGAGGAGCTGATAATTCTTGGCCAGCTCCCCTGGTGGCCATTTTGAGCCCGCCAAAAATAATTGTCACTGACGGAGAGAGAAAAGGAAAAAAGGGGCAAATGAAAATAAAAACAAAATTTATTTGATCTAAAGCTGTCTGCTTTGGTCACAGCAGCTGTCCACCACTTCAGGAGGCTAGTGAGACCCAGAAGTGGTGAGCTCAGCACAGCTCTGCAATTTAAGGCAAGAGTCAAAGCAAAAAGGAAAAGTTTAAAATTGCTACAAGCCCTAACAGATCAGAGGCTTGCAAGCAGTGCTGGCTGCACCGCAATCAATTTGGCAGTCTCAAGCATCTCACAGCTGCCATGGTGCTCTGGTGACTGGACAGGGGGTCAGGATTCAGTCCAGATGGCCAGTACCCTCCCCCCACAAGGGACAATCATGGAGGCGAATTGCAGAATTGTCCCGAAACGTCTGAAATGGCTGCCGATGCCAAAAAGGGGCAGAAGCACCTCATGGATTTCACAGTTAGCAGAGATCAATTAGAATGGACCGAGAGAAAGTGAGTTGAATAAGACACTGACTCCCTCCCCCCCAGCCCGGGCCACACGGGCTTTCAGGGGCACCTCCAAACAAATTTACAATCACAATTCCAAAAACCAGTCTACCAGCACAGAATTTTTTTTAAAAAGGCAGTCAAAAAATTGCGAAAAACAAAAGTGCTAACCGGCAAGCCAGCTAGCTGTCAAACCTGCTCTAAGCCTCTTGAAGAAAAAAAACAAAACTCAATCCAGGGGGTGAAGATTCTTCTACAATCTGAACTATTGAGAGCCCTTAAAGGGTGGTCTGAACACGCTGAGACTGAGTGAAGAACTGGGGACTGTCCTCAGTTTTTCAATTCGGTCTGCAGAGATATGAGACTAGAGACTACCCATTCTGGATTCTCCCTTCGGCTCAGTGGAGAATAGTCTGGCTACTCTTAACATATTTTAGTAAAATAGATAATTAACTAATATTTTAAAAGGGGGCATAATGACTCAGTGGTTAAAGATTCAAGACCTGCATGACGAAGTGAGCTCCCATTACTTGTCCTGGTTCCTGCCAACCTAGCAGTTCAAAAGCATGCAAATTCAACTAGATAAATAGATATTACTTTGATGGGAATGTAACAGCATTCTATGTAACTTGGTATATATTCATTTTGGCCACATGACCATGAAAGTGTCTTCAGTCAATACTGGCTCCCTTGGCTAAGAAATGGAGATGAACACCACCCACTAGAGTCAGACTTGATTGGACAGGGTAAACCTTTACCTTTATAATGTTTTAAAGCTGTTGAAAGCCATATAGAATTTTCAGTTCATTTTCAGTTTGTCCCACATATTCCTGTTTCTATTTGTCAGTGAATTGCTGACATAAATGTTAGGGAAATCTGATTTGGTGAAAAAGTTATTAAAGCTTCTTTGGCTGTAAAATTTTGAAAATGACTGCATGCATGTTTAATCTTTATTCTACTTCAAATTTTTTGTATTGTTGCTTTTTATAAGACATGCTGATAATTGAGAATAGATAACTGCCTCTTTGGGGGATTCCAGAAAATAGAACAATAACATTAATATTGTTTTTTGTTTTTCTTAAGATCCACTAATACATACTATATATACATTTACTTCCCTCGCAGCAGCAAGCAGATTATTTAACAAATATTTGATTATAGGAGTTATGATAACCCAACATTCTACATATCAGGTATGACAGCAAAAGGCCTACTGCACTTGAGATCGTGAAAATGTAGTTGGTACAGTAAACTATTTTGAGTCATGAGAATACAGGAAAAGCTATACACAAGTAGTCAAACAGAAACATTCAAAGCAAATTAATATTAATATAATGTAATTAATTGATTCTGCTGAAATAAGCACAATACCATGAACTGTAAGATTAGTGACTTTTAAAACTTTACGACACAGAATTCTAATTATATTTGTATAATTATTACTTATAAAATTTGGATTAGACATTCACTGATTTTTAGAAGCTGATTTTGAAATTGTTAGTGCGTGAGATTAAGCTCATCTAGGAGTTTTTTCTTCTTTTCAATCTTATTGAATTTCTTTTATATAACTCCGAACAAATTGTGCTATTAGATGTGGGGAAGAAAAGGTAAGAAAAAATAAGATTTGTTTCAGAGGGCATTAAATCCATTGAAAGCCATGACATGATCTCACTACGGTATAAAATTGGGCTATTTTTCAGCATTTTGTATTTAGTCCACCTATTTATATTTAATGTAGCTGCAAATAGAAAGCAAGCATGTTGGACTGCTAGAGAAATGATTCATTAGAACTGTCAAAAACATCCCAAAGTTTTGCAATCCTGGCATCTTTAAAACTCAGGTGCTAAGTTCAGAATTCTGCAATGAAATGAAATCTCTTCACTCTCTATTCCCCATCTATTAAAAATCTTTAAATCTTAGGTGGAATGGAATGATAACTACCCAGAGAGGTATTCCAAAAACATGTTTTTCCCTGTAGCCATTTTAAGCTATATATATAAAATCAATTTCTTATCAGCTAGCTGTAAATTCTAATTTAAGTTTATACTTGGGTTTTCTCAGGCTCAATTCTAGATTTTTCCACCAATGGTTATGTATTGCTTTTACCTTTTTATCTACTAGAATTCTGTGTTGAACTAAGATGAATCCCAAAAATCATGGTTGGCAGAGTTGCCTACGATACTTGCTAGGAAATCTCCAAATATCTTTCTTTACACCTTTGAGATTGATCAGATTCCCAGGGTGGACTATGTTAGAAGATTGTCTACATAAGCCCCAAGAATGAGAACATTATATTAAGGAGCCTGGTGAAAGGAATTCTTTGGGAAGCAGAGCTGGCATGTGTAATAAAATGAGCTTGGTGAAGATATGCACCAAGCTATTGCTGCTTGCAGGATTTGCCTAGAATTTAGTACATTTTTTATTGGCATATCTTTGTTTTGGGGCAACTTATTGCTACAGTCCCACATGTTGCCTTTGAAATCCCCCAATCTGCAATTCCTGTGTGTTTCTACAGAAGAGAAAAAGACTCTGTCTCTATCTAAACAGATGGTTCTGGCAAAAGCTTATGTGAAAGTGCCCTACCACTTACAATCATACATGGTGCATTATTTTTATCACTACCTTTTTATCGAAACCCTCTCTCTACATAAGAACCCATCCTAAATTAAAACTATTTATTTATTTTTTCTTTTTGTTGTTGTTGTTGTTCTATAACGTGTTTGCTGATGGATTTTGAAGATTTAAAGAAATTGCAAATACCAAAGGAAGTAAAAGCAAACTTCACTGAATGCATGCTATTTAATTCTCTGATATTGCTTCATATGACATTGATCCAGGGGTGGGATTCTACAGGTTCACACCTATTCTCTAGAACCGGTTGTTAACATTCTAAGCAGTTTGGAGAACCAGTAGTTAGAAGAAATTACTGGCCTAATCCTGTAAGGAAGGTAGGAAGGAAACATTCTGGTGTTGCTTACAGAAACTGCCTCTCCATTAACCCTTATTACATTCTTGGCAGGACTAGACTTCCTGTCTCTGGAACTTCTCTGGAGGTTTTTTTTCCTCCTTTGCTGGTACTTTGCTTGTGTGGAGTGACCATTCAAACTTATAATGGCACTGAAAAAAGTGACTTATGACCATTTTTCACACTTATGACTGTTGCAGCATCCCCACAGTCATGAGAGGCCAGGTGAGGGGATGTGTGCCTCAATGTGAGTGATGTTGAGTTGGCCACGCCCAGCCAGTCACATGACCACCAAACCACACTCACCAACTAAACCATGCCCACAGAACCGGTTGTTACAAAAATTGAATCCCACCCCTGCATTGATCCTTGGGGGGAAGGTAATTTTGCTCTAAACAGCCATGGAATATATTATGCAAAATACTTCCCTGATCATGTAGAAAGAAGAAGAATAACATGTTACATTTGAGAGAAAACATCAATTACTGTCTCTCATTTGTATTTGATTGTCCTCTGAAGAGGATTACACCTCACTGAATCTTATCTTGTGTAGCAACTTCATAATTGCTTTTATAGCATCTGATCCAACTTTTCATTATTTAAAAACATCATGGTTTTATGGAATATAGAGTAATACAAGAATACCAACTGGATGTGTGAAGAAAAAAACTGTAGTTCTCCATCAGAAAATCATATTATTCATAAGTTTGTAAGTAAGAGGTGCATATGTGCATTTTAAGAAATCATACAAATCAAACTATTTAAGTATTTAAAATAACATAAAGTCACCAACGTTTATTATATTATAGTAGATGAAAAAGCTAATTCAATAAATAGAAATAATAAATGTTGAGAAATGCTTAAAACACTTTTTTTCACTTCTTAGTAGTGCAGCCAATCAAATTATTTCATAAATATGACCTAGTGCTTGAAATTCTGAAGACAAGGAGAAATGCTTTTGCAATAAACAATATCATTATCATAAAGTAAACTTGATTAGGCTGGCTGTAGAGAAAATCAAAACTGGTTAGGAAGGCTTTCAACAAAGGATCCATTTAATGACAACTGTCAGTTTAATAAAAATCTTCTTTGCCAGTTAATGAGCTACAAGGTCAAAAAATAAAATCTGAAACATCAAATAAAGGGATGAAATAAATGCTGATTTATTTATTATACTATCAAAAGATATAAATATGAATTTGTATCTATATAAATGCTAGATAAAATAGATAAATGCTATATATTCAGGGCTTTTTTAGTTGATCAACAACATATGATACTGTATATTGAAGAGCTCTGATGAAGGGCCAAGGCCATATATTCTACACTATAGAATGTTCTTTACGCAGTTATGAAAGTTAACTAGTAGATATCCCATTATAAAAGCATTGTTTTAAACCTATTTTTTCAGATAAACTGTCATAACTGGAATTTCTTCAAGTAAAATGACAACCTTAATTAAAGATGGTTATTCTGATCTGTATCTCATATACCAAACTTCTCAAGTGTTTCATAAACTGAGAGGTGGATGTATGAACAAGTCAAATTTATATTGTATCATTAAAAAACTCCCTTTTTTATGACCCTGTAATCCCTTAATTCGGGATAGATTGGGGCAACTGAATAGATATAAGTATTTGCTGGCCAGCTGCCATTTTTGAGACCACAAGGAGATTACAGCAGGTATTTTTTTCTAGGTGCTCTAGAAGAAAAACATCTCCCATTACCTAGGATTGTATTATGTCTTGGGGACCGGTTGGGGTTTCCAACCAGGTCTGTTCTTTTAGCGGGAGCACGAGCAGCTCCCATTGGCTGGCTCCGTTTGACAGTCGGCTATAAAAGCCGGCTGTCGGGCTGAGCCAGTTGTCGTTCGCTAGCCAGGTCTGCCTGTTAGTAAGCAGACGCGACGACCCTTTATTCCCTGAATAAAGCCTGTTCCACTTATGCTCTGGTCTAAGCCTCTCATTTCCTCGATCTACAACACTGGCGACGAGGGTGGGATCGGAAGGCTAGCCAGAAGCACTCAAAAGAGCTGAAGTCACGGAATCACAAGTGCTGTACCGCAGCCGTATCGCTCGCAAGGAGCTCAGGCTCAGATCGCTGCTGCTCCAGAGTGAAAGTCACGAGCATTGTAGCTGCTCGAATTAAAACGCTACAGCAAGTGAAAGTCGGGTGCTGAAGCCGCAGCCGCCCGCGCTCGCAAAGGAGCGCCAAATTTAGTCACGAGCGTTGTAGCCGCTCGAGTTAAAACGCTACAGTTAGTGAAAGTAGGGCGCTGAAGCCGCAGCCGCCCGCGCTTGCGAAGGAGCGCCAAATTCAAACCGCTATCGTTTGAATTCAGCCACTCAAGCGAAGTTCGGCACTGTAGCCTACAGTCGCCAACGCTCTCTAGGGAGCGAGAAATTTGAACTGCTGTCAGTTACGGCGCTGTAGCCACAGCCGCCGAACGCTCGCAGAGAGCACAAAAATACTAACTGCCTCCTTGAGGCTGGAATCACTGAGCAAGTCAAGGGCGCTGCAGCCACAGCCGCCAACGCTCACGGTTAGCAATAAACAGGGCCACGAACACCCAGTAAGACAAACCAGTCTGCCAAGAGACTGAGTGATCCAGAATGAATGTCAATTCGGCATTCCCACCGTTCAAACCTGATGAAGAGAAATGGGATTCGTACAAGAATCGCTTTAACCATTTTATCGATGCCATTGGATTGGCTGATGCTACGGAGCAGAGGAAGAAATCATACTTCCTCAGCTACTGCGGGGCTGCAGTCTACGATACTGCCACAGCACTATTGGCACCACGAGAGATCAAGAATGTTCCATGGCCTGAGCTGCTGGAAACACTTTCCAACCACTATTCACCGAAACCGTCCCAGATCGCTAGACGTTTCGCATTCAGAATGAGGAAGCAAGCCGAGGGGGAATCCATCAACCAATACATGGCCGCCCTGAGAACAGCAGCTCTTCACTGTGAGTTTAAGAACTATCTGGACGACATGCTGCTCGATCAACTTGTTTGTGGGGTAAGAGATCTAAGGCTCCAAAGACGTCTGTTGGCCAGGAAAGATTTAAACCTTCCCCAGGCCATTGAGGAAGCTTTGGCTGCTGAACTCTCAGCCCAGTCAGCAGCCGAGATCCAGGGCGCCGCACCCAAGCCCAGCACTTCCTCCATACACTCTGAAGAAGTGGTAAGTGTAGATGGCCCTACTGAATACTCTGACATTCATCGCCTCAAGCCGGTGAGACAGTCGCAGGTAGGAACCAGGCAGAGAAACAACAGCGGCCCGAAACAAACCCTTCTGTGCCTGACCTGTGGAGGTTCCCATGCCCGGGCATCTTGCAGGTTCAAAAACGCCAGCTGCCACAACTGTCACAAAAAAGGTCACCTCGCAAGAGTCTGCCAAGCTGCGTGCGTTTTTCCACAAAAATCTCCTTCTTCTCCTGGTTCCCAAAGGCAAGTAGAGAGCTGCTATACTTGCTACCACGCGAATCACACGTTTCATACCCGCAATAAAATTACGCTTTCTGTCTCCTTAGAAGGTAAACCCTGCCGCATGGAGGTGGACACGGGGTCAGCGCTCTCAATCATCTCCTGGGACACGCTTAAGAAGATCCAGCCCAGGCTGGCTAGGAAGCAGCTACAAAGGTGCAGCCTCACCCTGAGAGACTACCAAGGAAAGAACATCCCTGTCCTCGGGAAAGGCAAGTTCCTAGTCCAATTCAAAACCTTTAAAGGCCATCTGCCTTTGGTGGTTGTTAATGGTGCCCTCCCTAGTCTTTTGGGGTTGGATTGGTTCCCCTCTCTTGGCCTTAGCGTAACGGGGGTCCATGCTGTTTCAACTTCCGATACTGACTCTTTATTCTCAGACTACGCTGACGTTTTTAGTAGCGAGTTAGGCTGTTATAATGGCACACCCATTTCCTTCTCAGTAGACCCCCAGGCAACTCCCATCCACCTAAAACCACGTAGGGTACCATTCGCCATCCGCCCAAAATTGGACGCGAACTGGACAAACTCCTCGAACAGGGGGTGATTGAACCCACTGATTTCGCCAAATGGGAGACCCCCATAGTCACCCCACTTAAAAAGACGGTAATTTGAGAATTTGTGCTGATTACAAGACGTCAATAAACCGTTATTTACAGGTTAGCGCATATCCTGTTCCAGTTATTCAGCACCTATTGCATACATTCGAACCTGGCAACATTTTCGCCAAACTGGACATGTCACAAGCGTACCAACAGTTCCCTGTTGACGATCAAACAGCTGATTTACAGACTATAGTAACACACAGAGGGGCATTCAGGTGTAAACGTCTCCAGTTTGGCGTGAGTGTAGCCCCAGGTATTTTTCAATCGCTGATGGAGCGAATTCTCCAAGGCCTCCCTGGTGTAGTGCCATACTTCGATGACATTCTGGTCTCAGCCAGAGACAGACCCCAGCTCATCCAGAGAGTCAGAGCAGTATTAGAGAAGTTCAGGCAGCATGGCCTCAAACTAAAACGGGAGAAGTGTGCCATCACCACTTGGCAGGTGGACTTTCTAGGTTACAGGCTAGACGCCTCAGGCATCCACCCGGTGGAATCTAAAGTCAAGGCAATCCATGAGGCGCCCACGCCCACCAACAAAGCCGAGTTGCAAGCCTTTCTGGGTTTATTGAACTTCTATGCTTCATTCCTCCCACACAAAGCCTCAGTCGCGGAACCACTGCACAGGCTTTTAGATAAAAACTCACCATGGCATTGGGGACACAAGGAAAACCATGCATTTGAAGCAGTCAAATCCCTACTCACCTCTGAGGCTGTACTAATTCAATTCGACCAGCGCCTCCCCCTGGTCCTTGCTGCAGACGCATCCCCTTTTGGGATAGGAGCTGTCTTAAGCCACAGACTTCCCAATGGCTCCGAAGCACCAATTGCCTTCTTTTCACGAACCCTCTCGGCGACTGAGCGTAATTACGGCCAAATTGATAAAGAGGCCCTGGCTGCAGTAGCAGCAGTCAAAAAATTCCACGAATTTCTATTCGGACACCATTTCGAACTAGTAACAGACCACAAGCCTCTTCTAGGCCTGTTATCCGGGGACAAGCAAACCCCCCAGGTATTGTCCCCCAGGATGACCAGATGGACCTTGTTCCTGGCGGCTTACTCGTACAAACTGGTCTATCGTCCTGGAAAGAATCTGAGCCATGCAGATGCCTTCAGCCGATGTCCCTTGCCAGCACCAGTCGAGGACCCAGCCCCCGTGCATGCTATTTTCGAGATCAACGAGCTCAAACTGCCAGTGACTGCCGATGACATCGCGGCCCATTCAAAAACGGACAAAACAATCGCCCAGGTTCTGGACTGGGTGGGGAGGGGGTGGCCGGAAACTAACTATTCAGTTGATTTCACCCCATTTAAAACTCGCCAGCAGGAGCTCTCCAAGCTGCAGGGATGCCTGTTGTGGGGTACCAGAGTCGTCATCCCAACCACCCTTCGCACTCCCATCCTGAAGGTGCTGCACGAGGGCCACCCAGGCATCGTGCAGATGAAGGCGTTGGCTCGCAGTTACGTCTGGTGGCCAGGGATGGACGACCAGATCGCCAAGTGGGTAAGCTCGTGTCGTCCCTGTCAGGAATCCAGGGCAGCCCCGCCAGCCGCCACTCCCACCAGGTGGGAAAGTGCCAATGCCCCATAGTCAAGGCTTCACATCGACCTAGCCGGGCCTATGCATGGCAAGACCTTCTTAGTGGTCGTAGACTCGTACTCTAAGTGGATCGATGTGGCATTACTCCCGACGACCACCACTCAAGCAGTTGCCAAAGCACTGACTCGTCTCTTTGTGACTCATGGGCTTCCTGACACCCTGGTCTCCGACAATGGCCCCCAGTTCACTTCAAGTGAATTTAGCAGGTATGTCACCAATCTGGGCATCAGACACGTCCTCACGGCCCCCTTTCACCCTTCTAGCAACGGGCTGGCGGAGAGGGCAGTCAGGTCGGCCAAGGAGGCTCTGGCCCGGTTCGGCCAAGAGGACTGGCACTCTAAACTGTCTCGTTTCCTCCTGAGCCAGCATACCACACCGTGCACAGTTACGAACAAATCCCCGGCCGAACTGCTAATGGGGAGATGCCTGAGGACTACTTTAGACAGGCTACACCCCCACTACTGCCCGGGCACCCCTTTGGGGTCTGACAGTCTGGCCAGGGATTTCGCATTACAGGACCTAGTGTTTGCCAGGAACTACGCGGGGGATCCACTGTGGATGCCGGGGAGGGTCGTGGCTGTCACAGGTCCGAGATCTTATCGGGTCCAGCTAGAAGAAGGTCGTGTATGGCGGAGGCACCTGGACCAGCTGCGGAGACGACGGAGCAGCCTGACCACCCCAGATCCGTCTCCACCGGACAACCCTCAGGTTCAGCACCACGGTCCAGTCGAGAATCCCCAGGAAGACCAGCCGTCTCCAACGGAGCAGAGGGAGCAGGCAGTAGACCGGGACTGCCAGCCGGAGACGCCACCGTTTCTCCCCAGCGAAGGCATCCGCCATTCGGGCATAGACTATTCTCCAACCCAGCCCGAAGGCAGAGACTTTCCCTGGGCTCCAGATCCTGCACCGAGCCAAGCTCGCCCCCCTATGTACTCTGACCAGGACTCCACGAACTTGTCATCACCCAGTGACTCTCCCGAGTTACGTCGCTCCGGTCGCCAACACAGACCACCGGCGTATCTCAAGGACTATACGTGTTCCCATCTAGGGGGAAGGGGTGTTATGTCTTGGGGACCGGTTGGGGTTTCCAACCAGGTCCGTTCTTTTAGCGGGAGCACGAGCAGCTCCCATTGGCTGGCTCCGTTTGACAGTCGGCTATAAAAGCCGGCTGTCGGGCTGAGCCAGTTGTCGTGCGCTAGCCAGGTCTGCCTGTTAGTAAGCAGACGCGACGACCCTTTATTCCCTGAATAAAGCCTGTTCCACTTATGCTCTGGTCTAAGCCTCTCATTTCCTCGATCTACAACAGATTGAACACTCAACTTTCCAACTTTCCAAGTGTCTTTAGCACTAGGCCACCATGCCACTCTAATATACTAATAATAACAGTTCATTGTATCATTAAAATACATTAAAACCTATGCTCTAAGCCAGGTACAATATACACACAGCAGGTCACATGGTCTGCCAAGCAATCTTGTGTAATCCAGCAGTATTTTTAAAAAATAATTCATTGCTGCCAAGCACCACTGCCACCAAGAAGAATCTGCTGCCACCAGGTTTTTGCCATCATCTCCACCCCAGAAAATACAGATGTCATGAACACCATCAGCTCAATTGCTGTCACTGTGCTACCAGCTGTTGAACAGCTGATTGGCGTGCCATATATTCCTTTGTGTCCCACAGTTTTTTTTAACAGGTATTAATCTGGCTCTTTCCTGTCTATGAGTTGTGCTGGCCTTCTCTGAACTATTCCTTCTGGATGAATCAGGAAAACAATGAATAAAGTCTGACTCAGTATGACTGATGGAACCATGTCAAAAATGACAGGGGTTACTGTCTCCATACTAGGATAATTTAATGATAAATTACAGAAAGCTAGACCAGAGAAGCAAGCGATTATTGACTATATATTTAGATCTTTCTGGATATTTTCCAGAATCTAAGCATATGTTGTATCAAACAAATCACATAAATACAGTAATTATAGTGATAGATACCATTTGGGATAGATACTGTATATTCTTATAGGCAAAAGCTTTCAACGCCTCAGTCTTGCTATTATCTTCAGTACCAAAAGGTATTTAGCTCCTATTATTTCTTGCTAGTAAACATAAGCAAGGAGCATTTATTTGTCTGTCTGTCCATCACAGTTTTTCCTAGAGAAATGATTATTAAGAAGTATCTGAAAACAAAGCACTAAATTCGTCTGCTTCTGTCTAGTGACTTGTATGTTCTGCCAATTTTCCTTTTGCCCCAGTTGCATATATTTAGAGGATTTCTTAAGGGACCAGTGGGAGATGAGGGTGGGAGTTTTGTTTATATAATACCATGGGGTATCAACTGGAAACTGTGTGTGCATAGTGCATGAAATTCATAAGGGATCCTTGCTTACATAATTAACACTCTTACGTTAGTTGAAATGATAAAAAAATGCACCACCTTAGATTACTAGTGAACAGTAGAGTATGTAAAATAATCCAATAAATACAATACATAAAATACACACATAATTTTTAGTTTTTAAGGGTTATCACTATAACATCCTTAGTAAGTTTACCATTTTATTCGATAGGGTACCATTTGGGGTTTTTTTCCTGCTTGTATCAAGCAAACAATGTTATATCTCATCTCAATGCAGCTAAGTTGTTTTGTCTTGTTAGATGATAAACCAAGAAATGCCCAGTTCAGCGACATTAGATATCTTTCTTGGTTTTCCTCAGTGAGCTGCCAGATTCCCAGTCAAGTAATCTATAGTTATATTTCTTTTTAATTGTGTGGTATAATAGTAAATAGCTATTTTATCAATTTAATATAATGTGAATGTGGAAGTTTCAATCTGCAAACGTTGGTTTTTGATGAGAACATAACAGGAGCATCTATCCAAAGCTTCTTTTTCTTTCTTCGGTATCAAAGGGACTAATTAGTTGATTGCCAGTCATGGAGAACTTATGCCTCTCCAAATTTTCTTCAGTGAAATTCCTAGCATCCCTCTCCACTGAGATAGGGCTGCTGGAATACCTAAAGGGTTACAGCTTCCCCATAAAGACAGGTAGTTTTGCAAGCACCACAGACCTGGTATCTGTTAGAATAGCAATTTAAAGGGGCTATTATCTTATTCAGCAGGAACTCACTGAAAAAGAATTCTCAATCTGATAAGCCAAGCAAAGCCATTTCTGCAGCTTTAGAACAATATACCTGTGTGTAGAGGTCTACTACATCCTGCTGTCTCTGAATCTCCAGACCAATTTTTTTTTTCTGATGACACCACTGTTGAAAAAGACATTAAAAGAATGGAAGCAACTAAAAGCTGCAGCCAACTGTCATGGTGCTTTGTAACAGAAAAAAAAATAGAGAGAAAGTAATGAAAGTAGAAAGAAAAGGGAACAATGGATTATTTATCAAATCCCTTCAGAACCGTGATTAGATGATTCAAAAATCTGAAACTTAAAGAAGCATTCAACAGAAGGGATTTTCTAATTTTTTGTCATTAGATCTCATATGGTTTATGCATCAGATCCCTGATATTATCCCATAGAAATACATGTAAAACAACATTGTGATGCCAACTAATGCTGCCCTTAAAAACTTGTGATCAGAGTGAACACCAACCAAGAAGTTCTATACTCAAAGCTTCCTTGGTTAAATAAAAAGCCATTGTCACACTTTAATCCCCTTTTTTCCCCAGAGAATGGTCAGAGAGATTAGCCAATTCTTTCACCCTTTCCTCTCTTATCATTGCCCCTAAGTGGGTGATGGACTTATACACTTTAACGCCTTTTTATTGTAGAACTTTTTAACATTTTTATGGTATAATGGCTTATAGGTGAAGATGCTGGGCTTATTAGCTAAAAAGCCAACAGTCTGGATTCGAGATCAAATGTTGTGTAACAAGGTGAGCACTTGCCCCAAAGTTCTAAAGCATGAAAATATGAGTAGGTAAATAGAGATTTGGCTATCAATAGGTACCACTTCAGTGGGGAGAAAACAGTGCTCAGTGACGCCATTGCTGGCCACATAACCAACCATAGAAAAATCTTCAGACAGTGCTAGCTCAGTTCTTTGAAATGGAGACAAGTGCTGTTCCCTATAGTTGGCAATGACCAGTGGAGTAAAATTGGCAGGGACTCCTTTCCTCTTTGCTTTCTTTTTAACCCTTACTATGATTTTCCATGGGAGGGATACAATGTACGCTTTTCTTTGATGAAACCAAATTGATTTTTGTATTGACCACATTAAGGTCAAACATAAATGGTTATCTCACAGAAAAATGTTTAGCTACCTCAGATGATGAGCCATGAATTATTTATTTATTTAACATATGGCAAAAATGTTAAGAAAACATATCACAATTACATTCTCAATGAGCAAATATGAAATTATTTACTCTGTTTATATATTCAAAGGTAACCAATACATGATAGAATTGTTTGTTTATTTATTTGATTTGATTTGATTTGTCAATCGCTTATAAGATTATAGGTATAAGTATAAACATAGTTATGAATACATGACTGTCTCTGGAGTTCCCTTGATAGGCGCTTGGAGGGCATGGTTCCACCATGTGACTGTCTTCTCTGGAGCACATTCCAGAATTTTTCCCATTTACAGAGGAGGCTAGCGCATCTGCCATGTTGAGTCCTAATCCTATTAAGGATTGACTAGGTCTGACAGAGTAGATTGAATCCTTTTGGTTCAGCTGTGAAGCAGGAAATGTTGTATACTCTGGAGGAGCAATAGAGGACCACTCTTGCATCCAGGCTTGAAGTTGAAGTGAAGTTGCTATCCAGCAAGTTTCTAGCTGTCCTAAAGGGTGGGTGTCTGGAGTGAAGCCTTTTATTAATAGCATCAGTAATATCTGCATTGATTGGCAGATACTATACTCTCACAGTAGAGTAGTATTATTATATTATAGAATAATGTTAAGATTCATGATACTACCTCAGATCATGAGCCAAGAATGAAAATATGGGAAAGAATGTATTGTCTAATTACTTACACATTTTGGTTTCTTGATCAAAACCATGCAGAGTGATTTTTTCTGTTTCTTTTTACACAAGTTGCATTGGGTACAAGTTCACATGTATCACATAGTTGTGGTTGCCACCTGACTTTTGTTTTTACTTCCTCCATGGGAAAACCCTTGTAAATTAACTCTGGCTAATGAAAGCAATATGCATCCAGCATTTGCAGTTGTTTCCTTTTCCTAGAGTTGGTCATACATCTAGTTAAGAGATACAGAGACTATACTTGCAACATTATAGGTAGCTATGATAATATGAGGCAGAATTACCTGGGAAATTAGGCTCTTCTGGTTTCCAACTTGGAGTTGAATGCACATTTTCAATCTTCCTTTCCTCACTCACACACAGTTCTTTATGCCAGTTCAGCAGGCTGCTAGAACATAAATTGCAGGCTATAAATCATTCACAGCCAGAGATAAGTATGCTCAAGTTGTTTCACTGTTAGTATAAAACATGCAACCTTTGAAAATATCCTTTCAGAGTATCTTGAGGTTTGAATGTGCTCAGGTCCAACAGGTCAGGCATGGCTCAAGACTGGTAAACAAACAATCAGATGGTGAATCTGAAGGAAAGGCAAGAGTCATGGTGAGGGAAAGATGTGGTAAATCAATGGACATGGAGGCCAGAACTGAAGTTTGAAGAGGGAGATAAGCCACAGTCAAATTCTGCTTAGTGCATAAGTGAATTACAGTAACCATGAATTGCCAAATCTGCTATCCTTTTCATTAGCCTCTCTGTCTGTGCCTACGACTGAATAGTTGAACCTCTGAATCTGAGAGACTGTCAGTGGGGGTAGTTGGAGGGTCCTGGGAACTACCTGGATCTGTTAAAGATGGAGTGGGGACTATTGGCTCTAGTACTGCTGCATCTTGAACAACAGACTGTTACTATAAGATACTTGGGTTCCAGCCCAACCTCCTGTCTTCCACTAATGGCTATGCTAACCCATCAGTAGAGAAAAATCATACTCTGAGAACATATTTCTGTATTTACTGTGCTATAACCTGTCAGAAGGCCAAACTGTTTCAGATGTGCTAGTGATTTTTATCAATGGTCCATACTATGAGATCACTCCAATGAGGTTTTCATATTTAGCAGCTGGAATTGTTAGTCCACAACTCCAAAAAAACTCATCTGAGTATTCGTTATTTCAATTATCCATTTAATTTTCTCATATGTAGCAATATTATAAATATGCAAAATATACCCCTTTCCCTTTTATCTTCATCTGAGTGTAATGTTTAAGAGTTAGACCAAGCAAAATTGGTTTGCTTTTTAAAAACTTAGTTAAATAAGAGGTTTCAATTAAGTGTTGGAACTTGATGCACATTACAAAAGCTATTATCTTAATCTAAAGCTGAAAATGGGAAGATAAGTAATAAGGAAAAAGAAGACAGGAATAAGGAAAGGTTCTTGGAAATTTTCCAAAGAGATTTTAGGTACAAAGGGATGTTTCTCTTTTACCACCCATGGTAATCTTGATTCTTGATCTTTTTAGGACATAACTGGATCAAGAAATTATGCTGGTAGAACAGGAACCAATAGGCTAATCAAGTTTCAGAGATTATTGCTTTTTCTGGTGTAGCTTTCTTTAAAATCTTTAGAGAATGTTGTCATCTTTCTAGATCAGGGATCCCCAATCGCCAGGCTGTGGCTTGTTCAGAACTGGGCCATGCGAGTGGCTGGCCAACACAGGTGCGCAAATGCACAGCTTGACTTGAGTGAGTGGCAAGCCAGGGCACACAGCTTAAATTGGGTGAGCAGTGGGCTGAATGTGTAGGTGTGCATGTGCATTCGCCCACCACTTGTACAGGCCGGTTCCTCTTTCCCCACCTGGCCACTAAGCTGTCAAGTTTGGGAGCCACTGTTCTAGATAACTTATTTCCATTTGATCTTTCACCATTTCTTATACAGATCATTCTGATAATTTTTCTTTGCTCTCTTCAACATTTCCATAAATGTGGGACTGCCACTGGCTGTCTTTATTAGCATCTTAATTTTGCATCTTTTTCCTACTGGCAGTTAATGGTTTATTGCAATTTTCTGCTTGCCTGGCTTCTGAGCTTTATGCTATCTTTCTACACATATTATTGTATGTGATTAGCTATCAAATTCTTGCAAAACATTATTTCTCCTGCTAAATCTAAGGAAAGAAGTAGGGGTGTCCAAAAAGACAAAATAAGAAGTCATGCTACCAAAAAATAAATTACAGAAAAGCTTCATGTTTAATATGTGAGTATAAGCAATGGCTCTAGGACACTGCATCATTCTTCAAACAATGGAAATTTTTAAATTTTTGAACATTATTATTTATGACCTAGAAAAGATTTTTTTCAACCTGATATCCTATAGATAAGTTGGATTCTGGACTATAGAATCATGATCCTGGAGAAGTCTCACTCACTTAAGCAATTCCTATCCACAAGAGTTAGTTCATCAGAACTTCATTTTGAGAGTTGACAAGATTGCTCCTTGTTGATAACTCTTAAAAGTCAGTCATGTGTAGTGCATATTTTATAAATTGTTAGCTCAAGGTAATAATTTCATTTCAACCATAATATGTGATGTGAACATTAAGTTAAAATAATAATTTTTAGATCATGTGCATATGGAGATTCATTGTATTCTTTTATTCTTATTCATGGATGGTTAATATTGTTCTGGCATCCACATTTTAGAATAGATTAGAACAGAACAGAACAGAATAGAATAGCTTTATTGGCCAAGTGTGATTGGACACACAAGGAATTTGTCTTGGTGTAAATACTCTCAGTATACATAAAGAAAAGGTACATTCATTAAGAATAAGAATCATAACGTACAACACTTATAGTCATAGGGTACAATCAACAATCAAATCGTACTAGGAAACAGTCAAGTGGAAGGGGATGGGTGATAAGGAGTGATGAGAAGATTAACAGTAATAGTAGTGTACACTTTGTAAATAGTTGAACAGTGTTGAGGGAATGATTTGTTTAGCAGAGTGATGGCTTTGGGGGAAAAACTGTTCTTATGTCTAGTTGTTCTGGTGTGCAATGCTCTATAGAGTCGTTTTGAGGGAAGGAGTTGAAACAGTTTATGTCCGGGATGTGAGGGGGTCTGTAAATATTTTCACAGCCCCCTTTTTGACTCGTGCAGTATACAGGTCCTCAATTGAAGGCAGGTGGGTAGTAATTGTTTTTTCTGCAGTCCTAATTATCCTCTGAAGTCTGTGTCTATACTGTTGGGTTGCAGAACCAAACCAGACAGTTATAGAGGAGCAGATGATAGACTCAATAATTCCTCTGTAGAACTGTATCAGCAGCTTCTTGGGCCATTTGAGCTTTCTGAACTGGCGCAGAAAGAACATTTTTGTTGTGCTCTTTCGATGACATTTTTGATGTTAGGTGAACATTTTAGGTCATGTGATATGGTAGAACCTAGAAATTTGAAGGTCTCTACTATTGATATTGTGTTGTCTAGTATGGTAAGAGGTGGTAGTATAGGAGGGTTTCTTCTAAAGTCTACCACCATTTCTACGGTTTTGAGTATGTTCGGTTCCAGATTGTTCCGGTTATACCACGAGGGAAGTTGAATAACCTCCTGTCTGTATGCAGATTCATCGTTGTCTCGAATGAGACCAATCACTGTTGTGTCATCAGCAAACTTCAGTATTTTAACAGATGGATCGTTTGAGATGCAGTCATTGGTATATAGGCAGAAGAGAAGTAGAGAAAGTACACAGCCTTGGGGGGGACTGTGTTGATTGTACAGGTATTGGATGTGATTCTGCCTAGCTTCACCTGCTGCTTCCTGTCTTTAGGAAGCTTATGATCCACTTACAAATGTGTTCAGGTACCGCTAGTTGGTTTAGAAGAATGTCTGGAATGATGGTATTGAATGCTGAACTGAAGTCTACAAAGAGGACCCTTACGTAGGTATTTGGAGATTCAAGGTGTTGTAGGATGTAATGCAGAGCTATGTTAACAGCATTATCTGTTGATCTCTTTGCTCGGTATGCAAACTGCATGGGATCTAACAGCGGATCCGTGATGGTTTTCAGGCCTTTCACAAGCCTTTCAAAGAGTTTTCCCAATACAAAGTGCCCCACCAACTCCGAGGTCAACTTCCAAGCCATTGTCGCCCATCTGCCCGAGGATGCAAGGGGGGAAATTAAGTCACCCTTGAAAAGACGGCCTAGCCATTTTTGGGGGGGTCAAAAAAAAAAAAAGGCCCGGCCTTATTTTGTGAGAAACATGGTATGAACACAATACAAAAGCCTGATGATGGCAGATGAGATTCTGCCGAAACGTTGCTACAACTTTAAAAGCACAACTATAATGACGTGGGAAAATACCCGAACAAAGCTGAATACCATTCACACACACACACACACACACACACACACACACA